>NC_132997.1:19004330-19310852 GCF_048564905.1 Vicugna pacos | reverse complement strand
AGTAAAGAAAAATGTTAACAAAAAAAAAAAAACACAACCTATTGAATGAGAGAAAATATTTGCAAACAATTTGCCTGATAAGGGGTTAATTTCTAACATATATAAACAGCTCATAAAACCAAATATAAAAAAAAACCCACTTAAAAGAATGAGCAAAAGATTTGAATATACTTTTTCCAAAGAAGAAATGCAGATGGCCAACAGGCACATGAAAAGATTCTCAGCATCATAGAGCATCAATCATCTGTCAGAATGGCTATCATCGAAAACAATAAATTAATGCTGGTGAAGATGTGAAGAAAAGGAAACGTGTACACTCTTAGAAGGAATGTAAATTGGTGCAGCAACTGTGGAAAACAGCATAGAGGTTCCTCAGAAAACTGAAAGTAGAACTAATACACGGTCCAGCAATTCCTCTCCTGGGTATATATCCAATGAAAACAAAACAGCTAATTGCAGAAGATACATGCACCTCCATGTTTACAGCAGCATTACTTAAGGGAGCCAAGATACAGAAGCTCTCCAAACACCCCTCTACTCATGACTGTGTGGAGAAGCTGTAACAGCAATGCAGTTCTGCCATTTGCAGCAACATGGACGGACCTAGGGAGTGTTGCGCTTAGTGAGATAAGTCAGACAGAGAAACATGAATTCCCTATGTTATCATTTATGTGTGGAATCTAAATACCAAATGAATACATATAACAAAACAGAAATGGACTCAGATATATGGAGAATACACTAGTGGTAACCAGTGGGGTGAAGGAAGGCGGGTGAGGCAAGGTTGGAATATGAGATAAAGAGATATTGATTACTATGTATAAAATACATAAATAACACGGTTATATTGATCACCACATGGAAATATATCCATTATTTTGTAATAATTCTTAATGGATATAATATGTAAAATATTGAATCACTATGCTGTACACTTTAATATAATATTGCAAATCAACTATATTTTAATTAAAAAATAAAACAAAGTTCACCTTAAAAAGGCAGGAAAACACGGGTTCTCTATTAGTTTCTTAGGGTTACTGTAGTAAAGTACCATAAACTAGGTGACTTTCAACAACAGAAATTTATTTTTTCACATTTCTGGAGGCTAGAAATCTGAAATTAGGATGTGCACATGGCCATGTTCTTGCTCTGAGGGCTCTGGGGGAGAGTTTTTTTGCATCCTTTCTCTTAGGTTCTGTTGTAGCTGACAGTCCTTGGTCTTTTAGGCTTGTAGATATATCACTCCAAACTTTGCACCCATCTTGACATGGGCTTCTCCCTGTGTGTCTGTGTCTCCTTTCTTTTCATAAGAACACCGGCCATAATGGATTAAAAGTCTGCTTTGCTTCAGTATGACTTCATCTTAACTAAACCTGCAATTATCCTACTTCCAAATAAGGTCACATTCTGAGGTTCTGAGGACATGAACTTTGGCAGGATATTAAGAACAACTTGTATCTCTCAACCTGTTTGTTGACTCAAAATCATTGAGAAAAGCAGGTACCACAAATTCAGTGGCTTAAAACAATACAATTCTATTGACCAGAAGTCAGCATGGGCTCAACAAGGTTTACTGCTTAGGGTCTCACAAGACCAAATTCAGGTTGTCATCCAGTCCGGGCTATTATATGGAGGGTCTGGGAAAGAATCTTCTTTCAAGTAATTTATGTTGTTAGCAAATACTGCAGAGTAGTGGAAAGGAAATTCTCTCCTGGAATTAAAAAGGAAGATTAAACTTAATTTCACTTGGGGTATTGTCAAAAGCAGAGATTGAGTAAGAACATGTATATAGGTAATTTGCTGGAAAAAATCCCAGATAATGGAAAGGAGGCCTCTGGGAGATCTGCTATGGAATGAATCTTTGTGTCCCCTCAAAATTCATACTCTAAAGCCAAATATCCAATGTGATACTATTTGCAGTTAGGTCCCCTGGCAGATGATTATGTCATAGAGCAGAACTCTCATGAGTGGGACCAGTGCCCTCTTTAAAGAGACCCACATTATCTCTCTGGTCCTTTCCACCATGTGAGGGCACAAGAGATGATTATCTATGAAGCAGGAAGTGGGTTCTCACCAAATACAAAATCTTTCAGTGCCTTGATTTTGGTCTTTCCAGCCTCCAGAGCTGTGAGAAATAAATGTTTGTCATTTAAGCCGCCCAGCCTATGGCTGTTTGTTATCCCGGCCGAATCAGACTTACGACAAGAATGATGGAAGGAGTAAAGACTGAGGGCAACTAAGACTTGATCCCATGGGAACCTTCAGAGGAACTTATAGAGTGTCTCTTCCAGTTGCTTGTGTGAGAGCCACCAGGAGAGGTGTTCACCCATTGGCTCTGATAGGGCTGCTGCCCAGGGGAGTAAATCTCCCCACTACCGCTTCCAGATCGTGGCGGTGCTTCTGTGCTTGACCGTGGGCTGTGGTCTCTGATATCAGTCTTTCTTTGCAATCTATTTTGCATCTATCTTTGTTTCTAGCAATCTATCAATGTTTCTAGAAACATACAGTTTTATTAATCCATAAAATATTTAACCTTGGCTTTGTTATATTTTTCTAATTTTGTTTTTAAAATTATGAATTCATGTCTTTAGGACAGTTTTAGGTCCACACAGGGAAAATGAGGAGAATGTACAGATACTTCCCATATACCCCCACAGATGCATAACATATTGTTATCAGTATTCCCCACCAGGGCGGTACAATTGTTACTGTTGATGAACCTGCACTGAAACCTTAAAACCACTCAAAGTTCATAGTTCACATTACCATATACTCTTGGTGTTGTATATTCTATGGCTTTGCACAAATGTATAGTGAAATATGTCATACAGAGTATTTTCAATGCCCTAAAAATCCTCTGTTCTCCACCTAGTCATCCCTCCCCTCTGCCGAGCCCTGGAACCCACTGGTATTTTTACTGTCTCCATAGTTTTGCCTTTTCCAAAATGTCATATAGTTGGAATTGTGGGGTAAGTAGCCTTTTTAGATTGGCTTTTTTCACTTAGTAATATGCATTTAAGGTCCTTGCATGGCTTGGCATCCCCATTTGTTTAGTGTTGAATAATATTCCACTGTCTGGATATAGCATAGTTTATTATTTATTCACCTATTAGAAGACATCTTGGTTGCTTCCAAGTTTTGGGAGTTATGAATAACGCTGCTTTAAATGTCTGCATGTAAGTTTTTGTGTAGATATAAGTTTTCAAATTCTTTGGGTAAATACCATTTCTGGATTGAATAAGAGTGTTTAGTTTTATAAGAAACTGTCAGACTGTCTTCCAAAGTGGCTACAGCAGTTTAAACTCCCACCAGCAATGGATGAGATTTCATGTTACTCTACATCATCTTGGTTAATATTTAATATTGTCAGTGTTACAGATTTTGGCCATTTTAATAGATGTGTAGTGTCTCTAATTGATGTTTTAATTTGCATTTCCATAATGACTTATGATGTGGAGCATATTTTCATATGTTGTTTGTCATCTGTTCACTTCCTTTAGTGAGTTATCTCTTTAGGTCTTTGGCCCATTTTAAAAATTGTGTTATTTGTTTCTGTATTTTAGGATTTTAAGTGTTCTTTGTATATTTTGGATAACAGTCCTTTATCAGATATGTCTTTTACAAATATTTTCTCCCAATCTGTGGCTTGTTTTCTCATTATCTTGATCTTCCCTATTTCAAAATAGAAGTTTCTCAACCGTAGATAGTTAATACAGGCAGTTATACAATTGAAAGAAAAAAGAATATGCTTGTTGAAATGAGGGATTTCTTCCCAATTCCTGATGCTTCTTTCTATGCAGTCTCCTGTAGTTGTAACACATTTCTTTCTTTCAACCTCATTCACTCTTCTCCCATAGAGATGAAGGTTGGGGATGAACTTATGTTATTGGTGAGTTTTGAAGGAAAAGCTGAGCAGGTATGTCCCAATTCCTTTCTTTTCCCTTCCTCTTAGAAGTAATCTGCCCCACAGTTCTTCTCTGTTTCTCCAGTGGCAGGTCCCCTCCATAGGGTCACTTGTGCCCCCAACTACAAAGCAGTGCATTATAAAGCCCATTTTTCTGCACCCTCATCAGTACTGGATACTAGTGCACATCTGGGACTTTGCCATGGTATAGGCAACATCTGGGTCTTTCTCTTCTAGATAATTTAGAATGAATTGGATTTATCATGTGTGTATTATTGCTTAAAATTCTTCTTTTGTCATTATCTATTCCTATCCTTTGACCTTTTTTTAGTGTTTATATTTCACTTGTTGACTTGGATGAACTTTTTTACATATTAATAATATTAATTCTTTCTCTCCTATGCTCCCAAGAATTTTCAATATACAGAAGTTTAACATTTTATGTAGTTAAATCTATCATCTCACTATTTCTCCTTTTCCTTCACTTCCTTCTTATTCTTCACTTTTGTGTTTAAATTATTTGTCATTAAGAGATGAATTAGTCATCACACTTTTCTAGGATCTCATTGTCATATTTGACTCTAATTCAACAAGAATTTATTTTATGATATATTGTGAGCTGAGTATTTTTCTAAATACTTCAAATAACAACACTTTTTGTAAAGCTATATTTACTACATGTTAGTTTATTTCAAAACTATTTTTTCTATTATGTTCAATTATAATAATGTTATTTGAAAACGTTATCCAGATGATAAATCCCAGTATGCCAGCTTTCAAAATCATAGCCTTTATCTCAAAGGTAAAGGGAATAAAGATGTGCTAGCCTCCTCTGTGGTTTCAAGCTTCTTCACATGAGACAGACTTCAGAGGCAAAGCCACTGAACACAGTGACACAAAGACAAAAAGTGATAGAGAAGTGTCCTCTGTTGTCCTACTCCACATCCACTGCGTCTCTCTGCCTCTCTGTATAGACACAGGCTCTCATAAAATTAACTCCAGCACAGTTCAGTTTATCTCACCTCATGTCACTAACTTCATTGCATTTTCTCTAGCTTTAGGTTTTTCAAAGGGCCATGTCATCCTCATAGCCAGAGAAGTGGTGGAGAGAGATGGGAGATGGAATAAGATGCATAAATGTTACATGAGAGTTGTGGAGTAAGGCCTGATAAGCTCTACACATCTCCAAATAATCAACAGCGTGTACTTTAAGTCTGCAAACCAGGCTGTTGCAAAAGCCTGCTCACTAACCTGGGGCATCATTAGCACAAAGGCATATAGTTCCCCGAGCGGACAGTCCTCTGGGGCCTCCACTTCCCCTGGCATGCCCTCATTCAGCCTGTAGATTTTTCTCTTAGTTAACATAATTCCCTTGGAACCCACCTGTCTCTGACCTACTATGGGATGTTTAAAAAGGATCCTAGAATAATCTATGGCTAGAATTGGTTCCTGAAAACTTGTTCCTGAGTCTCCTAGCTCCCTAGAAGCACTCACTGAGAGACCTGCTTCCATGAGATAAAAAGCCCCTAGAGACAGGCAGGTAATGGCCAAAGCCCAGGATCCCTGAGGACACAGCCAGGGCTCAGTCTCCATCTCCAAGATACAGAGAATTTTTTTTCTTTTTTTACTCTTACCCCTCACTTTCTGGGGTTAATTAATACTCAGGAGAAAAATCAGTAAATTACTGAGCCAGAGTTCCAGGAGGTAGCCCTCCAGGGTGACTCCATTCTGGGCTGAGGAAGCACAGGCCCCTCCCCTTGACTGTCACATCTGTCTCTGCTGTTTCCCTTGCTCCTCCTGCTGACTGCTGTGCTGTGACACACACCAAGTGCAGAGGATGATGTGTGAGGAATCAGAGTAGTCAATCTGAAGTCCTCTTTTGGAAATCTTAGTGTTTCCACATTGCCATGTGTCTTAATATAGATAACTAATTGGCAAAATGAATTTCTAATATATTAGCTTTCATCCCCACAATGGCCTCAAGAAACATGCATCATGATCAACAATTTACTAGTGTGGACGCTGTGCCTGGGACACAAATCTCTGCACATAGATTCCTATGTACTGGGCCTTACGTTCTGTAGGAAGCATCTCCCAAGTGCAATTGCTCAATCAAAGGCTATGCCTGCTTTAACTGTCACTGGGTACTGTTCCAAAGTCTACTCTACTCTTAGTGTAGACAACAATAAAACAGAGAGAGGACAACATGCGTGTGATGTCTTCCCTCCAGTGAGTAATCTCAGAAATCGCTCCTCACCTCCCAGATGCAAGAGCATTCTAAAGGTTCTGACAGTATTTTTATATAGAGTCATCCTCAGTAGATCATAGTCTCCATGACTCTGGCCTTGAGAGCCACTAGAGTCACAGAGGCAATACTGGTGGACAATGACAGGCCCACCTGATTGACTGCATCCCTTACCACTTTGCCTTTACCTCTTTCCTGTAGGAGATTCTCATCCCAATTCTGGGTTTGCACTCAGCTGTGGCAGATCTTTCCCATTCATGTTTCCCACCTCAAGCATGTGTATCTCTTTCCTTCTCTACCCAAACTCTTTCTCTGGTATTCTAGGAAATTGCTCATCCCAGTGGAAAAGTCTGTGAATGATTTAACACACCACCACCCCACCACGCCCCATGTCCAGGGAGCAACCCTCAATCAAGGAGGAATTGGAGTCAATAGATAAATATTGTATATCTAAGATCTCTGCCTAACCCTAAGAATTTAAGAATTTCTCCTTGGTTTTCCTCTAAAAGATTTATAGCTTTGCATTTACATTTAGAATGACAATCCATTTTGACTGACTTGAATTAGGTTTAAGGTTATTTTCCTTTTTCATATGGATACCCAGTTGCCTCAGTTCCATTTGTTGAAAGTTTATCATTTCTCCATTGAACTGTCTTTGTAGCTTTTCACAAAATCAATAGACCATATTTGAATGAGTCCATCTCTGGACTCACTATTCTGTTCCATTGATGTATGTCTATATATTTACCAATACCATGATGTCTTTATTACTCTCGCTTTTTAGTAATTCTTATAATCAAGTAGTATGTCCAATTTTATTTTTCTTTTTCAAAATTGTTTAAACTGTTCTAATCCTTTGCATTATAATGTTTTGCATTGTAGAATCAGTCTATATCTAGTATAAATCTTGCTGAGATTTTTATTGAAATTGAATTAAATTTTAAGAATTGACACCTTTATAGTATTGATTCTTCCAATCCATGGACACAGTGTTTATTTAGGTCTTCTTTTCTTTCATCATCAATTTGTGATTTTCAACAAACAAACCCTGCACATATTATGTTGTATTTATTCCTGGGTATTTGATAACTTAAAATAATGTAAATGGCATTTTAAAAAAATCTGCTTCCAAATACATATTGCTAGTATGTAGAAATATGTTTGATTTTTGTGTGTTGAACTTGTATACTGTGGCTTGTTGAACTTATCAGTTCTAGGAAGCTTTCAGTAGTGTAGGTTCCTTGGGTTTTGTATGAATACACTCATCTCATCTGCTTATAGGCAAAGTTTCATTTCTCCCTTTACAATCTGTGTGCCTTTCATTTATCTTTGTAACATTATTAATACTGGTGGCTGCTTATAGTATGATATTGAATAGGATTGGTGAGAGAAGACATCCTTGATTTGTTGAACACAATGAAAATATACTCAGCCTTTCACCATTAAATATGTCAAGTGAAAGTATTTAAAATACTCTTTTTTCAGGTTGAGGAAGATTACTAAGAAATGTTCATCATGAATAGATGTCGAGTTCTATCATATCCTTGTTCTGCATCAATTGGTGTTATGATGTGGCTTTTCTTTTGTCTGCTAAAATTGTGCATTATGTTTATCAGTTTTCAAAATTGAACTGTGTGAATTTCTTAGATAAACCCTGGTTTAATATTGTCTTAATATAGTTTTGGATTTAGTTTGCTAATATTTTATTGAAGATTTGTATTTATATTCATGAAAGATATACATCTGTAGTTATTTTAACACCTTTATTGTGGCATGATTCCTGTACAGGAAACTACACATATTTCAGATGTACAATTTGATGAATTTTGATAGAGGTATACACCAATGAAACCACTACCACAATTAAGATAGCTAATATGTCCATCACTCCCCAAGAGGGGCAAATTTTGAATTCCCAATATGTCCCTTCCCAAAAGCTTTATCCTCTGATAACCATAAATTTGTTCTCTATGTCTGTGAGTCTGTTTCTGTTTTGTAGATGAGTTCATTTGGGTCCTTTAATATTCCACATATAAGTGCTATCATATGGCATTTTTCTTTCTGTTTCTGGCATACTTCACTTAGAGTTGTGTTCTCCAGGTCCAGCCATGCTGCTACACATGGCATTATTTTATTCATTATTATGGCTTAGTAGTATTCCATTGTGTGTATGTATGTATGTATATGTATATAAATGCATACCATATCTTCTTTATCCAGTCATCTGTCAATGGGTATTTGGGTTATTTTCATGTCTTGGCTACTGTAAATAGTGCTGCTGTGAACATTGGGGGTGCATGCATCTTTTCAACATATACTTTTCTCCAGATATACACCCGTGAGTGGGATTGCTTGATCATATGGCAAGTTTTTTTAATTTTTTTGACTACTCCCAATACTGTCCTCCATAATGGCTGCACCAGTTTACATTCCCACCGACAGTATGATGGTTCCTTTTTCTCCACTTCCTCTCCAGCATTTACCATCGGTGGAATTTTTAAAGGTGCTCATTCTGACTGACGTGAGGTGATACCTCATTGTAGTTTTGATTTGCATTTCTCTTACAATTAGTGATATTGAACATTTTTTCATGGGATTGTTGGCCATCTGGATGTCTTCTTTGGAGAAATGATTACTTAGGTCCTCTGTCCATTTTTTGATGGGGTTGCTTATTTTTTTATATTAAGCTGTATGTGTTGGTTGTATGTTTTGGAAATTAGTCCCTTGTCAGTCGCATCGTTTGCAAATATTTTCTTCCATTCTGTAGGTTGTCTTTTCATGTTATTTATGATATCCTTAACTGTACAAAACATTTTAAGTCTAATTAGATCCCATTTATTTATTTTTCGCTTTTATTTCCATTACTCTAGGAGCTGGTCATAAAAAATATTGCTGTGATTTATGTCAAAGAGTGTTCTGCCTATGTTTTCCTCTAGAAATGTCATAGTATATGGTGTTACATTCAGGTCTGTAATCCATTTTCAGTTTACATTTGTACATGGTGAAGAGAATGTTCTAATTTCAGTCTTTTATAGGTAGCTGCCCAGTTTTCCCAGCACCATTTGTTGAAGACTGTCTTTTCTCCATTGTGTGTTGTTGCTTCCTTTGTCATAGATTGATTGACTGTAGGTGCAAGGGTTTATTTCTGGACTTTGTATTCTATTCCATTAATCTAGGTGTCTGTTTTTGTGCCAGTGCCATACTGTTTTGATTTCTGTAGCTTTGTATTATAGCCTGAAGCCAGGGAGGGTGATTCTCCCAGCTCCATTCTCCTCTTTTAAGACTGTTTTTGCTATTTGACATTTTTTTGTTTCCATATAATTTTTAACATTTTTTTTTGCTCCAACTCTGTGAAAAATGTCATTCGTAATTTGATAGGGATTGCACTGAATCTGTATATTGCCTTGGGAATTATGGCCATTTCAACAATATTGATTTTTCCAATCCAAGAACATGCTATATCTTTCCATCACTTAAGTGAATTCAATTTCTTTCCTCAGTGTCTTACAGTTTTCAGAATACAGGTCCTTTGTCTAGTTGGTTAGGTTTAGTCCTAAGTATTTTATATGTTTTAGTACAATGGTAAATGGTATTATTTCCTTAATTCCTTTTTTCCCATTTTTCAGTATTATTAGGTAGAATTGTTACAATTTGACTGCACATGTACAATGTATTGCATGTAAATATATATACCCAAAATACTGCATATTGTTTTTAAATTTGCATATATATTTTTTTCATTGTTTCTAAGAAGGTTTAGAGCTTTAGCTATTTAAACTTACATTGTTATCAAAGGAATAAAGCCATCCACAAAATAAAAATTAATTGAAAAAGATAAATACACCTGCTATTGACAGCAACATTATTTTTATAATTGCCAATTATAACTACCAAGGTATGAAAGCATTATAAATGCACATCAATAGATGAAAGGAAAAGAAGATGCAGCATGTATATGTAATGGAATACAACTCACCCATAAGAATGAAAGATATTTTGCCATTTGCAGCCCTTCATTCACTTTTTTTCCACTTCAAAAACCAGAATTTTATAAGTGGCATAAACATTTCCATTGCATCAAAAGTACCTAGAAATAAACTTAACCAAGGAGGTTGCCTATACTTTGAAAACTATAAAACATTGATGAAGGGAATTGAAGATGATACAAAGAAATGGAAAGATATCTTATACTCCTGGATTGGAAGAATCAACATTATCAAGATGGCTGTACTACCCCAAACAATCTACAGATTCAACGCAACCCCTGTCAAAGTGCTCACAATATTTTTCACAGAACTAAAGCAACAATTCCAAAATGTATATGAAACCATAAAAGACTCTAAACTGACAAAGTAATCTTTTGAAGATCTTTTTTTCCCCCTTTCTTCTTTTTGTCCTTTTCTTATAGTTTGATGACTAGAGAAGTTTCTTTAACATTTGTTGTAAAGCTGGTTTGGTGGTGCTGAATTCTTTTAGCTTTTGCTTATCTGTGAAGCTTTTGAATTTGCCATCAGATCTGAATAAGAGCCTCCCTGGGCAGAGTATTCTTGGTTGTAGTTTTCTCCCTTTCACCACTTTGCATATATCTTGCCACTCTCTCCTGGTCTGTAGATTTTCTGCTGAAAAATCAGCTTATAACCTTATGGGAGTTCCCTTGTATGTTATTTGTTGCTTTTCTCTTGCTAATTTTAATATTTTCTCCTTCTCCTTAATTTTTCTCAGTTTGATGACTATGTGCCTTGGTGTATTCCTCTTTGGGTTTAGTATCTCTTTAAAAAATATCTTAGGTTCTTTCTCTCTCTCTTCTCTTTCTGGTACCTCTATAATGAGAATATTAGTAAGCTTCATGTTGTTCCAGAGTTCTCTTAAATAATTTCTTTTTCTGCTATTTGGTTATTAGTGGATAGAAATGCCACTGATTTCTGTATATTAATTTTGTATCCTGCAACATTACCAGATTCATTGATGAGCTCTAGTAGTTTTCTGGTTGCTTCTTTAGGGTTGTCCATGTATAGTACCATGTCATCCACAAACAATGACAGTTTTACTTCTTCTTTACCGATTTGGATTCCCTTTATTTCTTTTTCTTCTCTGATTGCTATGGCTCAGGCTTCCAAAACTACGTTGAATATAAGTGGTGAGAGTGGGCATCATTGTCCTGTTTCTGATGTTACAGGAAATGCTTTGACCTTTTCATCATTAAGTGTGATATTAGCTGTGTGTTTGTCATATATGGCCTTGATTATGTTGAGGTATGTTTCATCTGCACCCCATTTCTGGATAGTTTTCATCATAAATGGATATTGACTTTAATCAAAAGCTTTTTTGCACCTATTGAGATGATCACACAGTTGTTATTCTTCAGTTTGTTAATGTGATGCATCACATTGATTGATTTGTGGATATTGAAAAATCTTTGTATCCCAGGGATAAATCTCATTTGATCATGGCATATGATCCTCTTAGTGCATTGTTGGAGTCCATTTGCTAGTTTTTATTGAGGATTTTTGCATCTATACTCATAAGTTATATTGGCCTGTGATTTTCTTGTTTTTTGATATCTGTCTTGTTTTGGTATCAGGGTGAGTGTGGCCTCATAGGATGAATTTGAAATTTTTCCTTCCACTTTAATTTTTTGGAATAGTTTCAGAAGGTTAGATGTTAACTCTTCTGTAAATTTATGTTAGAATTCACCCGTGAAGCCAACTAGTCCTGGACCTTTGCTTGTGGATATTTTAAAATTACTGACTTAATTCAGTACTGGTAATTGGTCTACTCATATTTTCTATTTCTTTCTGATTCAGCCTTGGCAAATTGCACCTTTGTAAGAAATTGTCCATTTCTCCTAGGTTGTCCTTTTTGTTGGCATATAGTTGCTCATAGTAGCCTCTTATGATCCCTTGTATTTCTGTGATATTGATTATGACTTCTCCTTTTTTATTTTATTAAATTGGGCCCTCTCCCTTTTTTCTTGATGAGTCTAACTAAAGGTTTATCAATTGTATTCATCTTTTCAAAGAACCCACTTTTAGTTTCATTGATTTTTTTGTCTTAATTTCATTCATTTCTGCTATGAAATTTATGATTTCTTTTCTTCTACTAGCTTTGGGTTTTCTTTGCTCCTCTTTCTCTAGCTGCTTTACATTTAAGTTTAGGTTGTTTATTTGAGATTTTTCTTGTTTCCTGAGGTAGACTTGTATTGCTATAATCTTGCCTCTTAGAACTGTTTTTGCTGCATCTCAAAACTTGTGTATTGTTGTGTTTTCATTTTCATTGATCTCAAAGTATTTTCCAATTTTCTCTTTGATTTCTACAGTGATTCATTGATTGTGTAGTGGCATATTGTTTAGCCTCCACGTATTTGCAGTTTTTGCATTTTTTTTTCTTGTAGTTGATTTTTGACCTTATAGCCTTGTGATCAGAAAAGGTTCTTGGTATGATTTCAATTTTCTTAAATTACTGAGGCTTGCTTTGTAATCCAATATGTGATAGATTCTGGAGTTTATTCCATGTGCATTTGAGAAGAATGTGTGTTACGTTGCTTTCAATTAGAATGCTCTTAGATATTAATTAAGTCCATCTGGTCTAATGTGTCATTTAGGGTCTGTATTTCCTTATTGGTTTCTGTCTGGATGTCCATTTATATAAGTAGGTGTTAAGGTTCCTCATAATTATTGTGTTATTGTTGATTTCTCCTTTTATGTTTGTTAAAAATTGCCTTATATATTGAGGTGTTCCTTTGTTGCGTGTGTATATATTTACAGTTGTTATACCTTCTTGGACCGGTACCTTGAGTATTATGTAGAATCCTTTTGTGACTCTCATAACAGTCTTTATTTTAAGATCAATATTGTTAGATATATGTATTGCTACTCCAGCTTTCTTTTGGTTTCTGTTTGTATGGAATTTTTGTTTTTCCATCCCCTCACTTTCAGCTTGCATGTGTCTCTAGGTCTGAAGTGGGTCTCTTGTAGACAGCATATACATCCGTCTTCTTTTTGTATCCAGTCCGTCACTGTACATTTTTTGGTCAGAGCAGTTAATCCCATTATATTTAATGTAATTATCAGTATGTATATTCTTATTACCATTTTGTTAATTGTGTTGGGTTAATCTCACAGATTCCACTCATATCAAAATTTCTTAGGTCTTTTTGCCTTCAGCCAGGTTTTACATACCTTTGTATATAGTTAGATTCTTTAGTCACATTCTACATTCTATTCTGGGATACACTGATCTCCTAGCTATTTTTAACTTGTATACATCAATATTTGGTTTTTGTGCTGTAAAGTTCTGTGGGTTTTGACACACATATAACATGTACCTGTTTTTAAATTATGCAGATGGTTTCACCAAGCTAAAAAATCCTCAAAGCTTCACCTAGGAAACTGATCCCTTCCTCTTGTTCCCTGAACTCCTGGCAACCACTGATCTGTTTATAATATATATCATTTTGCTTTATTCAGAATGCTATATAACTAGAATTGTACAATATGTAGCCTTTTCTGATGGGTTTCTTTAACTTAGTGATATTCATTCAAGATACATTTGTGTATTTTCGTGTCTTGATGGCTCATTCTCTTATTCAGTAATATTCCATTGTATGGATGTACCACTGTTTGCTTACCCATTCATGTACTCAAGGACATCCTGGTTGCTTTTAGTTTTTGGTAGTATTGAGTAAAGCAGTTGTAAACATTTATGTGTTGAATTTTATATGTATATAGCTTTGAAATATTTAAATACCTAGGAGTGCAGTTGCTGGATTTTATGGTAATACTATGAACTTTGTAAAACACAGCTAAATTGTCTTCCAAAGTGGCTCTACCATTTTCCATTCCCAGCAGCCTTGCATGAGAGTTCCTGTTACTCTGCATCCTCACCAGCAACTGGTACTGTCAGGTTTTAGTTTAGTCTCTTTGAAAGCTGTGTAGAGATAACCCATCGCTTTGTTAATTTTCATTCAATTTTCATTCAACAAATGGTGTTGAACAATTTTTTACATGCTGATTTACTGTCTGAAAATCTTCAGTAGTTGTCTGTTCAGATCTCTTGTTCATTTTAAATCAGATTGTGTTCTTATTGTTGAATTTTTTTGTATATTTTGAATACAATATATATAATGTATATTCTGCTACTGTTCAGTAAAGCATTCTGTAATTGTAAATTTTACCTTTTTAGTTAATGGTGATGCTCAGTTCTTCCACATCCCTGCTGGCTTTCTTTTTCCTAGTTGAATCCAGTACTAATAGAGGAGGGTTGAAGTCTCTAATTATATTTGTAGGTTTCTTTATTTCTCCTTAACTTCACGCTCTTTATTCTGTGCATTTTAAAACTCTTTTTTTAGGTATATGTACATTTAGGAATCTACATCTTCTTGGTAAACTGATAAGTTTATTATGCAATGTTCTTATTCTTGGTAATTTTCATTCTTTGAAGTATACTTCTTTGTATTAATATATTCACTTGAGTATTACTTTGATTAGTGTTTGTATGCTATATCATTTATCATTCTTTCATTTATAACCACTGATATTATATTTGACATTGGTTTCTCAAAAACCACATATAGTTTGACTATGCTTTATTTATTTGTTTGGATGTTTCTTTTATTTTGACAACTTCAGTATGTTTTATTGTGTTATAGATACATAAAGTTTATCCTCTTAACCATTTTAAGTGTACAGTGTAAAAGTGTTAACCAAATGCATATTGTTATGTAACACATCTCTAGAATTTTTTCATCCTACAAAACTCAAATTCTATATTCCTTAGGAAGCTAACTTTCCTCTCCTGACAACCACCATTCTACTTTCTTTTTCTAAGAGTTTGGCTGCTCTAGATAACTCTTATAAGTAGAATCTTACCATATTTATTGTGAGAGTCTGTCTTTTAAATGATGAGTTTAGGTCATTTAAAATTAATGTAATTATTGATATGTTTGGATTTAGATCTACCATTTTATTAAGTGATTTATGTGTTTTTCCTCTGTCTTTCCTTTGTTTCCCCAAATCCTGCCTTCATTTTGAGTTATTTGAATACTTTTATCATTTAACTTTATTGACTGTGATTTTTAGGATGTCTTGTATAAATAGTTTTTGATGGTTTCTTTGAAAATTACAGTTTACATATTTAACTTTTCACAGTCACATTGAAATGAATACTTTCATCCTTAAGTGGAATTTTGTCTTAAAACCATGTGAATCTCTTTAACCCCTTTAGGTTGTAGTTGTATTATATATTACATCTGTACACATTAAAAAACCTGCAGATAGTGTTATTATTTTTTCTGTTTTCAACCATCAACTGCATTTTTAAGAACTTAAGAGAATAGCCTATTATATATACCATGACAATTACCATTTCTCTTGCTTACTATCCCTAAGATACTATTATTTTCTGGTATCATTTCCCTTCAATCTGAACTTCCTTTAGCAATTCCTTTACAGCAAATCTGCTGGCAACAAATTCTCTTAGTTTTCCTTCATCTGAGAACACTTTCATTTCGCCTTCATGCCTAGGGTCTTTTTTACTAAATATAGATTTTCAAGCTGACAGTTCTGTTCTTTCAGCAACTGAAAAATATCATGCCTCTTCCTTCTGTAGTTTCTGGTTAGTCATTCAAATTGTTCTTCTCTTACAGGTAATATGCCATTTTTTCTGATTGATTTCAGTTTTTTATGTTATATCTTGAATTATATTTTTTCAGTACTGAAATTCTGCTGTCCTTCTGGGACTCTGATGGCAGGGATGTTATGCCTTTTGTTATTTTCTCACAGGTTCCTCTGGCTGTGTTAATTTGTCTTAAATATCTTTTTCCAGGTTAAATAATTTCTATTGATCTATTTTCAGTTTCACTGACAATTTCATCTGTTATGCACTTTATGCTTTTGAGCTCATTTAGTGAGTTTTATACTTCAGTTATTAAATTTTTCAGTTCAAATATTTCCTTTTGATTTTCTTTTTAATTTAAGGAGTGATGAGAGCTTTGTTAGCACTCAGCAGACTGGCCAATGGGTGGGCTGACAGGCCAATGGTCAGGTGTATGCACAGGCAGCAGGGGACACATGGGAAGGTGAGCATGCGTCAGGCAGGTAGGCAGGCAGCAAGCAGGAAGGATGCAGCTGGGGGCTGCCCTGTGAGGGGTGTGGCATCCCTCCAGCTGCTGCCTGCTGGGGCCTCAGTCTGTGGCTTAGAACTCGGTGCCCATCACCCAGAAAGCTGGCCTGCCTTAGGCAGGCATTGATGAAGACAAGCCTGGCCTCCTTTTGTAGCTGGACCTCCTTTAGTGCAAATATGGAAGTAGTGTCAGGAAGTTTGTGGATGCGCTTCCACAGACTGAGCAAGAAAAGAAGTTTCATGGCATCCTCTGCGGAGATCCAATTGCGAACTTCAAGCTGCAGCAGCTTGGTGAGGAGGTCAGCCCCGCCACTGTCAAGTCTACAGCAAGGACAAGGGGACTGGGGATAGCAGTATGTCTTGAACTCTTCACTGGACAGGATGCCTGGCCACGTCTCCTCAGTTGGGGCTCCCAAGACGCGGAAGATGAAGTGCAGCTGTTCCTCCACCGTGGAGCCCGGGAAGAGGGGCCGGCCCGTGGCCATCTCATAGAAGATGCAGCCCACACCCGACATGCGAATCTGAGAGGAGTAGTCCGTGGACCCGAGCAGGATGTTGGGGGCTGGTACACAGCATTACAACCTAATTGGAGTAGGTCCTCATTGGAACTGACTCGGACCGGGCCAGGCCGAAGTCGGCCAGCTTGAGCTCTCCTCTCTCGTTGATGAGCAGGTTCTGGGGCTTGAAGTCTCGGTGTAGCACCTTCTGCCGGTGGCAGCAGCCCAGGCCACGGATCAGCTGGAACAGGAAGAGTTTTGCATTGTGCATGTTGATGACGTTCCCACAGCCATCCAGGTACTGCGTCAGGTCCTTGTCCAGGTAGTCAAAAGACAAGTGTGAGCGACCTCTCTGAGGATAATGTCGTGTAGTGGGATGATGCTGGCGTGTTTGAGTTCCTTGAGCAGGGACGCTTCCCACATGGCGGTGCAGGGCGCCCCCTCTTTGTGTTCAGTCTGATCTCCCTGGGCGCCACAAGGTTGTCTGTGAGCTTGCTTTTGCCTTTGCAGACGGTGGCATATGTACCCTGTCCGAGCTTGTCCAACTTGATGTAGGTCTCCAGTTTCCCAAAGTCGATCTCAGGCAGGCTGACACGGCGGAGGTGGCAGCCGAGGGGCTTGTCAAAGACGGGGATATTGGAGTCAACTTCTCAAGGGAGCCATCGGGCAGCCGGATGGGGGCTGCTAGTGATGGGCGCTTGTTGACGTCCTCCGTGGAGATCTTGCACGGGGGTGCGGGTGTGAGGAGGTGAAGGGGGTGAGGGGTGGGGGGTTGCACATGCGCACCCTCCCTGGTGCCTGCCCCTCACGCGAGGGCGCGGCGGAAGCTTGCCCCCTCTCCCCGCCGACCGCACCTTCCAGTCCCCGTGTACAACCTCTGGTGCGGAGCTGGGCGGGCCGCGTCCAGAGCGGGGCTCCCCAGGGGCAGCTCGTGTGGGGGCCTCTCCAAGGTCACCGCCGCCGCCGCTCTCACCCAGGCCAGTCTGTTCAGGGGCACCACTGGTCTTGTCTACACCTCGGCCGCCCCGAGTGTCACTGACAGCCGCCTTTTGATCCTCTTCAGCGGATCCGCGGCGCCCGGCGGGGGCGCGCGAGCCACCTCAGCGCCGCGGGGTCGGCAGGACGGGCTGAGGCCGCGCGACCTTCTTCCCCTCCTTCCCCTCCTGTTCGCCGCAGGCGCACGTCCCAGGGGTCTTAGGCGTGGCTGCCGGCCTGGGCCGCCGCCTGCTGAGGAGGAGGAGGAGGAGGAGGAGGCGGCGGCGTCCCGCTCAGCCGGCCCTGCGCTCGGCCGCTGCGGGCAGCGGCCCCGGGCTCCTCGGCGCCGGCTCGAGTCCGAGAGCTCCCGGCGGCGCGCGGTTCAGGGCCGACCGCTGGCGGAGACGCGGCGGACCCCCTTCTGATCCTTCTTTATACCTCATTTCTGAGTCCTCCAACCTATTAATTTTAGGAGTGCTTGCAATTTCTCGTTAGAATATTTTAAATAACTTACTATTTTAAAATCTTTGCCAGGTAATTCTAATAACTTTGTCATGTCAATGTTGATGTTTGTTGATCGTCTTTTCCCGTAAGAATTGAGAGTCTCCTGTTTCTTCATATGCTGAGGAATTTTGGACTGCTATATCATGCTTTCATACACGGAGGTTTTTTTTTTTAATCCTTTGAATAAAGTTGGTATGTTTGTTTTGGCAAGAAATTTATGTGGTTAAATTCAGGCCACAGGTTTCAGCCCGTCTTCTTTGGCTCTGGGTTGAATGTCAATTCAATTTCAACGCTTTTGCAGAGCTATTCAGATCTGTCCCACAAGTGCACGTCCAGCGGCCGGCTGGGTCTGACCAGAAGTCTTTCTGATAATCAGGTTTAACAAGTCTTTATTATACTGATTAGTATCAGGTCCAGACATGCACACAAAGTTTGGGGTTAAATTTTCTAAGATTATTTAAAAATTTACTGAGATTTCTTTCATGAGGTCTCCCCTCATCGTAACCTCCCCAGTACACTTCATGTCCCTGGAGTACTTCTTTCAGGTTCTGTATTCAGAAGAACAGGGCCGTAGTTATTCTGTGCTGCTTACTTTTGTGACCAAGAGGTGACAGGACCACAGGATAAAAAACAGGGTAACTTTACCAGAGATTTGGTGGTACTTTAAATTCTGGTCTTCTTTCCAGTTGTCCTGCTGTTACTCAGTTTGCAGAGTCTTCTAACAGCTGCTCTGTGCATTCTGTCTCAGAGCTGCACTCAGTGGTACAGACAGGGTGGAACATGTTTTCTCCAGCTTACCTGGAACTGACTCCCAGAATTATTTATTTACTTTTTATTTCTGCATATTACCTGCACCCAATCTTGGCCTTCTAGTTTCTGAATACTTCTGGTCTTGACTCATTTTCCTTCTTCCCCATTCAATGCCTAATACTCAGTCACTGTGTTATTAAATGACATTAATTCCTTTTATTTTGTAACTGCTTTGCCTAGCCTCACTCCAAGTTCAAAGGGCAGACTCACTGAGATTTGGGGGAAATGCCTGGTAACTACTGTCCTGCGTTGGTTAATTAGAACATCAACAAGATTACAATGCAATATTTTATGATTTCCCATTGGCATGTTTCAGAGAAAACATTTTCAAGTTGAAGTAAATAATGGAAAGAAGTACTCGCTAACAAATTAATTACCTGTTAGTTTATCACTAGAGTGACTGGCAAGCTAGAAAATAAATTTATTACTTTTTATCTTAAGCTGAAGTAGACAGAGAATTTCTGTGTGCAGCTCCTTACACGTGGTGTTCAAGGATGACAAGTTCCCTATGTAGAAGCCCTGGAAAATTCTCTGAAAATGTTCCATCACAGTTTCCACTAGCTAGTTCTGCTCGTGGCCCTCAGAGCCAGCTACACACAAAGAAGGGAAATGTGAATAAACTTCCTCTTTCCTCTCTCTTCTGCCTCTTCAGAATTTCTATCTCCAATTCCTACAAACATCTCAATTCTAACAAGCCCTTCTCTTGAGCCTACTTCCTGCTAGATTTATTTAATTATATTCCACTTCATTTCTGGATGTAAAACAGACTATTATTTCCTCAGCTTCTTTTCCCTCACTGCTAATCTTCTTGAAAGATTGACATACTCTTCCCAGAAGAGAACTGGAATGATGTCAAAGGAATGAAATATTACATTGGTTCTCAAAGTGTGGTCCCTATACCAGTAGCAATACAGCACCTAGTAACTTGTTATAAAGGCAAATTCCTGAGTCCCACCTATAGAATCAGAAACTCTTCAGGTGCAGTCCCACAATCTGTGTTTTAACAAGTCCCCTAGGTGATACTGATGTATGCAAAATTTGGGAACCATTGTAAATAGAGAGTTAATAATTGCCTGGTACTGGTAGAATGAAGGGGAAGGGTGTGGTCTGCATGTGAGTTGCTTGTCAAATTGTGAGGACTTATTGAATTGGTTATTCTATGCTTGAAATAAGTCTTGTCACTAGCACCCTGAGTGGCTGTGCGAAGTGCAGGAAGGGAAAGCAAAGTATAAATAGTGGGTGTGAAGGGCTGACAGCATCCAAAGTGTCTTTCATCTCTGCATTCTCCATCTGGTGGCCTGCAGAGTGTTCTCCCCAGCTACTGTGAACACTTTGGCAATTATTCCAAGGGGCATTTTTCTAATAAAAACCCACTCATTGTTCTTCCAGGGTTTTTTCTCCTTCAGTGGCCCTGGAAGCACTAGGCAAATACATTTTTAATGACCAGAATTCACAGATACGGTATTATCCTCCTCACCATGTATGAATTCAGTAATCCACTGAGACTTCTTGGCTGGCTTTTTACAGTCCTTAACGTCACATAAATTTTGATTCAGCCAAATAGGTTTCCTTAACATAATACAATTATTTCAGTATTGTAAGATAATCTTAAATCTGAATCATTATGTCTTGTGATGGACACAGAATTATATATTGTGCCATAATTTATAATTGAACAAAGTTGGTCCTTCTTAATAAAGCATTTTTTGATATCACTGAAATCATCAAGAGAAAGAAGGAAATGGTGACTGGCTAAACAAAACTTCTATTGTAAGAAAAAATCTTTCTTCAGAGAGATATTGAGCAAGTGGAATATATGTTCATGACAGTACTGAAATTGACCCCAGCGATCCTACATTGGCGTTTCCATCTAAACATCATGAAAATACAGGATATAAAAGTGTGTGTGTGTGTGTGTGTGTGTATATACACGTATATATATACACACACACATATATAAATAAATACACTACAATTCACTATCAATAGAAACACCAACCCCTGGAAAACGCTCAATACTTTCTGGAAGTTTCCTCACTGTTATCAAACAAGAGATTAATTTATCTGAACATTAGAGTCAGGGAGAAATTTCTGTAGTTAGCTTGTAAGTATCTATGCACTGTGCACTGTTCCTCCCATTAGAGTAGCAGGAAGAGTTTTACAATGGGTAATTTTTTTTCACAAACATATGCTCACAACTCAAAAGTTGATTATAATTAACCCTCGAATAATGCAGGAGTTAGGGGCACTAATCCTCCTTGCCGCCAAAAGTCTGTGTGTAACTCAGAGTTGGCCCTCCAAATACCTGGTTCCTCCACATATGTGGTCCCCCTTTGGTAGACTCAAGCAACCTCAGGTCATTTGGTAATGTAGTATTTAATACTGAAAAAAATCCCTGAATAAGTGGACTCATGCAGTTAAAATCCACAGTGTTCAAGGACTGACTGAATACTGCTTTGTTTTAGAAGATTGTCTTTATAAATAACAAGCTTTGATTTCAGTTTTTGTAAGTACTTTATATTTTTAGAAAAATTATGTATTTGCTCATAATTTATATTAACATTTTCAGCTTGTTTTATCCTTTATTTTTTCCATTTCTCTTTTTTGGGGGCTGTGATTTACCTTTACTGAAAAGACACAGTTGGTAAGTTTAAAGTTTGATGGGTTTGACAAATGTATACACCTATGTAACCACCACCTTAATTAAGACACACAGCATTTCTACAACAAAAACTGTTCGCCTCTCTCTTTTCCCAGTTACTGCCTTGCACCCAGAGAGAAAAACCGCTGTTCTGGTTTTCATTATCATATATTAATCTTGTCTGTTTTCAAATTTTATATAACTGGAATTATGTAATACATACTCTTTGTGTCTAGCTTGTTTAACTCTGCACTTTTTGAGATTCCTCTATGTTATTGTATGTGTCAGTAGTTGATTTCACTTTATTACTAAGTAGCAATTAATTTCCATGACTAATGATTTTACCCACCTTTTCATATATATTTTGACATTCATTTATTTTCTATGTTGAAGTGTTGACAGAAAAATATCCCCCATCTCTTTACTGGGCTGAGTGGTTTCTTACTGAATTATCAGTGTTTTTATATGTTTTGGATATAAGTTGTTTATCAGATATGTGTTTTGGAAATATTCTCATGAAATCTCTGGCTTATCTTTATTTTCTTAAGAATTATTTGAAACAGGCTTAAAACAACAAAGATTTATTACTTCTCTATTCTGTGGTTTTAAAATGTTGGTGATTTTCCTCCTGGTCTTGCCTAGGGTCACTTCTGTGGCTTGAATGGAAATGAAACACCCAAAACAACCTACTCAATGTACCTAGAAGTTGACGCCATCACCGTGTGTGCTCCAAGGAGGCCTCTCCTCTTCTAGAAAGCTAGTGTGAATTTCTGCAAAACTTGGAGGCCTCAAGATCCTAAGAGAGTGAAAGCAGAAGGTGTGATGCTTCTTAAGTCCCAGTATCAGAAGAAATGTAATATTAGTTGTGTTGCATTCCATATTTACTCCTTTTATGATTCCTTCTTCATTCATGGTATTTCAAGTTTCCTTCTGGTATCATTTCCCTTCTGCCTGAAGAACTTCTTTTGGGAATTTTTAAGAGCAGCTCTATTGGCAACAAAATTACTTAGTTTTCATTCATCTGAGAATGTCTTGTTTCACCTTTATTCTGGAAGGACAGCCTTGCTGGTTGTAGAAATCTGGAGTAATATATATTTTTTCTTTCATTGCTTTAAAAGTGTGCCACTTCCTTCTGGGTTCCGTAGTTTCAATTGAGATAGCTACTGTTCCTCCTTGTAATTAGTTTACCTTTTCTCTTTTACTACTTTTGAGAGTTTCCCTTTATCTGTAGTTCTCAGAACTTTATTTCTGTTGTGTCTTGATATGTATTTCTGTTTGGGGTCCACACAGCTCCTTGTACCTATAAATTTATGTCTATTATTTCTTTGAAAACTATTTCAGTCCCACATTTTTCCCTTTTCCTTTTGGGACTCTGCTGATACAAATGTTAAATTTTTTGTTATTTTTCTACAGGTGGTTCCCTGTGATTCTATTAACTTCTTTCAGTCTATTTTCTCTCTGTTGTTCAGTTTGGGTTATTTTCACTGTTCTGTTCTGTCTTCAAGTTCCATTATTTGCCCTGAGATAGTAATTCTGAATTTTGATCATTGGCCTCTCTGGTGGCTTTTTTATTTTGGTTAGTGTATTTTTCAGTTCTATAATTTCTATTTGGTTTTTTATATCCTCCATTTCTTTGCTTAGTTTTTCTATGATAGATTAGAAAATCACTATTTATGTTAATTGATTCAGGAAAGATCATCAGGAGATGCTAAAATTAGTGGATAAATGCTTGAGGAAACAGGGTTTATACATAGTGTCAGAGTTTTGCCCCAGAAAACAATGATTAATTACTTATTAATTGATAAAATACTTACACATATCAGTTAATAAATAAAAATACTTATTAATTAACTTTAAATTGGAGTAACCTCGCTGACATCTTAGCCAAGTGATAAAATTTAACATCATCAGTCAGAGACACATGAATATCACTGGTCTTTGTTATGCTGCACTGAAAAGACCACAGGTTGACTTCTCTAGTGTTCTGGCCAAAAATGCATATGCTGAATCTGATCATACAAAAATATAAAACAAACCTAAATCAAAGGAAATTATATGGGATGAATGACCAGAACTCTAAAGATGTTAAGATCATAAAAGCTAATTAAATATTAGGGAAATCATTCCTAATTAAAGGTAACTAAAAGCATACGACAAATAGATCAATATATGATCCTGAATTGGATCCTGGAATGGAAACAGAAGGATGAAAAGAGAAGCCCATTTTGTTTGTTTTATTTGCTTTGTTTAATTGTTTTGTTTTTGCTATAAAGATCAAGGCTGGGAAATCAGAAAATCTGAATGGGTCTGGATTAGATGGTGGTATTGTATGAATACTAAAAATGTCTTGATGTTAATGGCTGTGCTGTAATAGGGGAGTGTGTTAGTCTCCTGGTACTGTCATAATTTTCTGTCAAAATATTACAAAAATATTACAAATTTTTAAACAATAAAATTTTTTTTCAGAGGAAATGCTTCATTTTATTTCCACTCACAATTCCCCAAAAAGGGTCAGTCCCTGCCCCTCCCTCACCTTGATGCGGCCCCTCCTCCAACACCTTCACAAAACACTGACTTCCTCCCAGAGCTAAAATGAACACCCAGTCACCAATTACGGCTGTTCTCCACCCCGCCCACCTCCCCATCTGCCTGTATATCCACCTGCTCTGCGAACTTGCCCACCTTTTGGCTCCATCCCCCAAATGTAGTTCCCCAAGGTCACCTGGCTTGTTTGGCTTACATTCTATGGGCACCATTCTTAGAACTTTTCTTGGCTTAGTCCCCAGATGATTCCCCTGTCCTCCTATGCATCGTCATTCTGCAGAGCTTCCTGGCCTCATTTCCTGTTTGGGAGACTAAGTTTCCAAGCTCTCCCCTGTTCCCCAGGTTTCCTGTGGGGCTCTGCTCCTCAGCTGTTACATATGGATGTACATGTTGACTGAGGCCAAACATGCCTTGGTTCTGGGGAGAGAAGAGGGGAGCCAATTAAGAATGGACAGGAGAGGAGACAAGGATCAAAGGGGAGAGAGAAAGGAGGGGTGGGAGGAGGGAGGGAGGGGTTTGACGGGAAGCTGGATGCATGGGGATGACAGCGGGATGGACCCTCCCACCTCAGCCCCAGAAAGACAAGGGAGCCAGAGCAGAAGACCAGGGCCCCCTACCGCACAAAGTCCCTGCCTGGCTAGCTGTTCCGGGACCCCTTGCTTCAAGCGTTGTACACTTAGATGAGCAGCCCCTTGATATACTGGATTTCCCACTCCGCCTACTCAGCCGTCTCCCTCAGCTCCCGGTTCCGCGCCTCCAGCCCCTGGCACCCGCCGTCCAGGGCCTCGCCCTCTGGGCGCTTCCTCGGCAGGTACCTCAGAGCGGCTGATGTGTTCTGGTTCCTCTCCTTTTACTCGTGGTCCCCGTGGGCGGTGGCACTGTGTGCCCTGTAGGACTTATATTAGAGAGCCACGGATGGCTATGAGGAGACTAAGCCCAGTATCAAAAAGGCAAATTGAGAGAGGAGGTAGTTTGGACAAGGGTTATGGCCATGGAAATGGAGGGAAGTAAGTGAACTGGAGAATTAGTGATGTGTCAGATGCTGAGGCAAAGTAGGGAGGGATGTTTAGATGACTCTCAGCTTTGTGGCTGGGTGACTAGTTTCCAGTTTCCAGTAATCAGGATCACTGAATATTTAGGGGAAGAAAATTGAGTTTATTTTTAGATTTTCATGTGATCCAAGATGCTTCTTGGAAATGTTGACAAAGTAGTTGCCTGTGTGGATATGAAGGGAAAACAAAGGCTTATAATGGAAACAAGGGCTTCAGCCTGGGCAGTGAAGACTGAGGAGGTCGGCAGAGGGGTGGAAGGAAATCCAGGACAGAGGGTATAGTACTGTCATCAAAGGGGACAGTATTAGGAGGCAAGCCTAAGAGTGAGAGGCATGGCAGTGTTTGAGGATGGAGGCAAAGATTTAAAGATTAGATTTAGAGTAGAAATAGTATGAACATTGTAGAAACTGAATTAAGGAACTGGTGAAAGTCTGGCCTGGCACAGTGTTTTCACCTGTATCCCTTAGAGCACTGGGTCCTTGGGAGTGTTACTGACATGTTCTCTCTCTGTCTCTGTCTCTGTCTTTCTCTTTTTCTGTCTCTCACACACAAACATGTTTCATGATGGAGATAGTATGGGGATCACTGTTAAGATGAAACAGTTTGTCAACGATATAACTTCTAAGAGTGTTTGTCTAGCACCATGAGTCTCAAGGTGGACAGCCCATGCAGCAGTACTTACCGACTCTCAGGGATCCAAGTCTGCGTTCTCTGGAACAGCAATGGAGAGACACCTGCTGGGTGTCATTAACAGACTGGGCCACAGAACTGTGCATCTGTCCCTCTCAACATCCTCCCCTCCCTCTCCACCCCTGCTCCCTAACCCCCTCCCTGGGAAAGGTACAGTTTTTCTCAGGCATTGAAATATCAGGGTTCAGTGTCAGGTGCTGTGAGTTTAGGGCAGTGGAGGTCAAAATACTTGGTGAAACCAGAGATGACAGCCAGAAATCTGGATCCATTCCAGCCAGTGTTTGGGTGAATAGCGTGTCTGGGTGTTGGGTGGGATGAATCTTTGGTAACCAGTGAAAGCCTCCAACTTAGCAGCAGGGCTCTAGTTAATTTACAGGCAAACAGGAAACCCTGAGAAAAGGATGTTCTGGAAGAAACCTGCAGGGGTGGGTGTGGGACAGGGTGAACAGAAAAGAAAGAAAATAACCAAAAGATAGCCCCTGTCCTGGAGACTGAAATGATTTAAACTTAGAAGGTATGTGCCTGGGATTTGAAGATGGAAGGTTTGTTATTTAAATGTTTAGAACTTGGAAGTTCCTTTGTGTTGGTAATCAATGTGTTAGCATGTAGCTACTTTGCACATAGCTTTGGCCATAAGGAAAAATGAACCTATTTCAATAAGTAACTCTCATCACCACTGGTATGGCAGTGAGATCACCAACATCCTCTTCATAGAGGGTTATATACAGTTTTAAAAAGCAGAGGAAGAAGATCACTATAGAAGGTTTAAGCAAACAAGAGTGGTATTATGTGCAAATGGATATTTTGTGACGTGGGGTTTTGCTGGAATCTGAAGCCCAGCATTTATCTTGCAATCTCCAGTGCCTAGTTTAATGCCTGGTAAACAGTCAGCTTTTGATTGAATGGGTGGATGAATAAATAATCCCTAAAATTCATTTTTTTAAAAGAAGAACCAGGGGAGAACACTTGAGATTATAATAACTTTGAAGGTCAAAGCCAAAAGTATCGAGATGACCTCTAAGTTGTGGTATGAATTTGTAGCACTAGTTTAACATAGCTGATAGTTGCTGATAAGATTGAGAAATTGGAGTTTTTAACAGGTAGAAAATTACTGACTTTTGCTTGATACCATATGTTTTGGAAGGAAAAAACCAAGATGTCATGCAAGAAGAAACAGCTGGTCTTGCTGTAGCAATGAATAGCAGAATATTGCAGATTTGATTAACATAAAGTTTTAGTTCTAATTTTTGTAACTTCCTACACATACATATTCCTGCATAAGACATGAATGACATGTACACGAGAGCGTTGTGTTGAATGAATGTATAGATGAGTGAATTCACATGTAGCATTGCTGGACGCAGCCTTCTTATTTTTTTAATCTATCTATTTGTATCTTAGTGTTTGACATAACCAGTTCTGTCTCAAGCATGCATAGGTATCTATTTGGGTTTCAAATTACCTCATAAAGACCCTCATTTTACTCTAGGATGATGGTAAACAGTTGGCATTATCTGTATATCATTATGTCAGCAATATTTCTTATTTTGATTGTCTTGTCATTAACTTTCCTCGTCTTACCTGTCCCATCTCCAAGGATGGAGGCCTTCTTTTTTCCTATTCAATTACTGATTCAATTTTTCTGTCTTTAAAAACAATTAATGACTTCTAACTACATACAGTCATCTCTTGGTATCTGCAAGGGATTGCTACCAAAATCCCTAGAGGCTCAATCCCTTAAATAAAATTGTTCCTATTTTGCATATAACCCACACACATCCTCCTGTATACTTTAAATCACCTCTTGAGTATGTATAATTTCTAATACAACATAAATGCTATCGGAATTGTTACTGGAGCATAGAAAATTCAAGTTTGCTTTTTGGAACTTTATGGAATTTTTTGCCCTGAATATTTTGGACCTGTGTTTGGTTGAATCCACAAATGCAGACCCCGTGGATACAGAGGGCAGGACTGTACCATGAATCATAATGGTCACTAGGACCACAGAGATACACAGGACATAGCCCTTCTCTCCAAAAAGCTCCAGTCAGTAGAAGAAGTAGACATACATGTGTAGCACCAGTAAGACATTGTAGTAAGTACAGAACAGAACAAATATAAGGTTCTGTGTTATCATGGACAGAGACTTGTTATAATGAGGATCAAGGTGGGCAAGGCAGGCTTTTTAGTGTAGGTTATACTGAAGCCAAATCATCTCCTTTACTTCTGTGTATCCTTTTGTTGTATTACCTTCCAAAAGCCAAATGGATCAAGCCCTCAGAAGATCTATTGGTCTGTCATTAAATCTTCTTTTCCTGCTGAAAGAAGCTTCCTTTGAGGAGCTAGTCTTTGCTAAGTAATCCCATTAACAGAAAAGCCTGCATTTCAAATCAGTCAGTGAATAGAAAACACAAAATAGCTTTGTTAGAAATCTCTCAGGTTCTATCATTTACAACAGTTTATGGCTGAGCTGCCTTTATGTTCAAACAACAGAAAATGTTGAAGGGATTTTGACTTCTGGGGACTAAACTCAAAGGCAAGATATGGTGGTCTACTGACTTCTTAATACACTTAGAAAGTGTAGAAAATATTTTGAAACATCTTTGTGAATTATAGAGATAAGACTGCAAATAAAAATCATCTAAATTCTGTATTAAGAATAAAATTTGTGTTGTTTGAAACGTATAAAATATTCTGCTTTAGGTTAAAATGCAGAGGATCCTCTCCTGTAAAGAACCAAACTTAGGACAACAAATTTTTAGCTTGGGTTTTAAAGGGTGAAATAGGACAGTTAAAAATAAAAGAAGCCTGGAGCCATTTTTGTGTTGGAAGAATTTTTGACAAAATCAAAATCTTTTATTTTTGTTCTATGACTTAATAATTAAATTGTACTTTTCCCAAAACAAAGAGGCAGAAAGAATGATTGCAATAGTTAAATATATTTTTTTTCTTTAAAAATGTTATAACACCTTTAGGATCAAATTACTTTCAAATTTAACTTGATTAATTTCTGAGAGGAATACCACTTTAAAATGAAAGTCTTGCATTCCAGAGAGCATTATAAACAGCTAAAAACAAGGGAGGAAAACTGTACTGTTTTATAGCATGCTGAAATAAATTAAAATATATATTATTTATATGGGAACATCACTAATAGCCAATAGCATTTGGAAGATTTGGAGATGATCTGGTCAGCATTAAACATATTTAAACATTTTAAAATGCATCATGAATTAAGTCAAATTTTACCTCAAACAGATGATAAAAATATCAAGATATATAGAATTTTCCTGTATTTAAGATCATGATTATCTAACAACCACTTGGCTTTTGTTTTTTCACAGAGCACAATGAGATGAACTGGAAATAATGGAAAAGCATGGCCAGTCCTCCAAAGACAAGGAAAATGCCAGTTTTCTGGACAAACCTGAGCAGTGAGCACACCATAGGACCCTGTAGATGGCATCCAGGCTATGGGTGAGCTCTTTCCATTCAGAAAATGCAGTATCTTCTGTGCACTCATGTCATGAATAAATGTGAGGATAACTGTGCTTTTCTGCATTGTATTTTTCCTCTTAACTTGGCTTTCATCGGGCTTCTATGAAATGCCAGTCAGTGGGCTTTCCCAAAATTCAGGAGAACATTCTTGCTTAGAACATCAACAGCATGCATTTTTTTGTGATTTTTTATGGCTATATTTGTTCAAATGCTGTTTATTTGTATGATGCACACTTTCATAGGAACCTCCACTTTGGCAACCTGATAAATCACATTTCTTCAAAAAAAAAAAAAACCACTTTCTTCTAAACATATGCTAGCCCTTGAATAGTTTTTAACAACTGATTTTTGGATTGAAACAAGTCATTTTTGTAAATGTTACTTATAAAAATGAATCTGAAACAGAGTCTGAGAATGATAACTGTATATGAATGAGAGGTTTTTTTGCATTGGTAAATATATCTTAATCCTCCAATAAGTTAAATTTCATTAATTTAAATAAATAAGAAGTAATCTGGATAAAAGCAATGAAGCAAGAAGCAAGATTTTTTTATAATTTCACAAGAGCTATGCAAAGTCTTCCTGATTTCATTCTTTCTCTATAAAACACATATAACTATACTTATATAGTTCTACATGTATATAGTTAGTGCTATTTGTATATCCACATGGATCTGATCACTCGGAATTAATTTTGCTCTGTGTGCCTATCAGCAGGCATTTAATACATGTTCTGTTAATTGATTCAGGTATTGCTAGTCATTTCACTGATTTATAAGTTAGGAAAGACAAAGGAATCCAGTTGCTTAAATCATTTTACAGACAATCCTGTTTCTTATAAATATATCACTTTTATTATCATAACTGTGCATATTCTGTATATAGATATGTTAGTAGTATGGAATATATTACTATATGGGTAATCTAATAGATTCATTATCATGTCATGTCAAACTTGATTATAAAGCGATGTTGCTCTTTTTATCAATGGGGGAAAGAATCCTGACTGATTGAATATTATAGGAAACAAAGCTTGTATTAAAGTGGGTGTTTTGAAATATGTTTTAGGTTTCACACATCCAGATTTTGAGCAATGAAAAAAAATAAAAATTAATATCTCTAAATGTGCCAGAAAAAAGGCGAACAGCTTCTTCTTTGTTAGATACAAAACAATTTTACTTTTTTTCTTTAGAACTACACACATTTTGCGTTACATATAGCTGCCTGGATGTTAATTTTGACATCTCAATTGCTAACACAATTAATAATATGTATTTGCATTTTTAAAGCTCCAGCTTACTTGAAATAATAATTAACTTTAAAATTTTCTTAATCTACATACAAACAAGCCTCGGTCAGACTCACTTTTGGAGTGGCACTGTTGGTCCAGCTGTGCAGAAATGCTGGAGAGAGTTTGCCTTTTCATTTTAGATGGTATGTATACTTTTAATAATAAAACATAAAAATTGATGAGCTAATTTTCTGATCGAGGAGGGTGAAAACAGGAAAGTGTACACAGTTGAGAGTCCACCCTGAAACCGCTGTGCTTCCACTGGGAGATTAGGTTGGAACAGTGGGGAACACAAGGTCTTCTGTGCTATTAAGCTAAAGTAATGTGAAACACAGAATTTCACCTTTCATTCTAAATATTCTCATCTAAATATGTGGATTTACTGGAATTAATTTTATTTGACACTGTATATGTAATAATTTGCAAAATCTATTTCTACTTACTTTGGTCTTTCTGCCTAGGACAATTGCAGAAGCCTTTTGTTGTATTTTGTTTCCTATTATCTGCACAATTTTGGTGAGGTCAGACGGTTTTCACAGAGTCATGTTGTGTTGTTCTTTACTGGTGAGCAATTTGACAGTGTGTGTCATTGTTTTGTCACTGCTGCTGTTGTATTCTTCTCAGTTATATGAACACTCTGGGCTTCTCGCTGATTAGGATGCTGGAAAAGGAGCAGTGTGTGTTTCCACTGCCTGAACCCCAGGACCTTCTTCAGACCTCACAGATGAAGTTTGAAGATTTTCAAAAAAAACGTCAGAAAACTAAAGAGAGACCTGAGAGGTAATGTACAGTGTTAAAGCAACTCATGATTGATATTTATGCATTTTCAGTGAGAGGACAGACTTCCGTCACGTCGTTGTTAAAAGATAAATATTCCCCCCCATCCCACCCTTGGTGCACCTGCCCAGGAACTTGTGGCTCGTGAACTTGCCTGGGAAGAAAATATTTTCTTTCACATATTTGATCAAAAAACACATGCATGTGTAATGATTTATTGTTAGTTGAGAAGCCTTATATCAAATCATTTTGAAGAGAGTTTGAAATTCTTTGAATTTGTAAATTAGAAGTAATACATAAAAGCAAATTGTTTACAATTTTTTTTTTGGTGAAAAATTCCCTTTCATCCCATCCCTGCTTTTGATGAAGTACACTTGGCCTACAGTATTATGTTAGTTTCAGGTGCACAACTTAGTGAGTCAGTTTTTTCATATATTACATACCATACAAAGTTATTACAATATTATTAACTGTATTCCCTATGCTGTACCTTACATCCCTGTGACTTATTAATTTTATAACTGGCAGATTGTACCTCTTAATTCCCTTCACCTTTTTTATTCATCCCTTTTATCTTCTTTTCATGAGGCTTCTTCTTGTTATAGAGTTGAGAAACCTCACCTATCTATTTAAGCCTCTTTGTATCTTTTTAAGTACAGACAGGGAGTGACTAAGTTTATGTGAGATTTTCATTTCATGTCTCACTAGATGAGAAGAAGAGGCTTGGTTATTGCTGCCCAGAAACCAAAAAGATGATAAAATATTTTAAGTGATACAGTCTAAGTGCTAAAGTGTTTATCCAAAGATACTGATCTATATATCAAATTTATGGAGTTGTTATATTCCAGTTACAGATGCTTTTATATGGATTTAAATCAAAGTAGTAACATTATGTAGTTTGCCTGTAGTTCTTAAACACTAAGCATTTATTATGCGCCTGATGCTGGATAGGCATCTGCTAGGTGATGTGGGTACCCAAAGTTACAGTCAACTGTCCAGGGAGGGTGAAGTCTTGTCATTAAGATACTCTTCCTTAGAGTCTCTAATACGAGTGCTCATTGATTGAGTCCAGGAATGATTGCCTTGTTTTTTTAAAAATAACAATTAAAACTGTGTTATGTTTATGTAGTGCTACATCACTATGCATTTAAGTATGATTCCTTAAAGCAATACGAATCCCAACAATTCATGTGTAGTATTTATCATACGTCAAAATTTTGCCAGTTATCTTGATTTCCTTCTGAAATTCCTCTCTCTCCCTCTCTCTCTCTTCCTGCACCGCCACCTCTGATGTAGTGCTGGACATTTCTGGGGTATCTGGAGAATATTTAACACTTTCATCAATTCAGTCTTGCAAAGCAGGATTTCATAGCTCACAAATGATTTTATAAACAAGTGTCATGGTGAGGTCATTAACAGGGGATTTATGTTTACTTTGGTTGGTGCTGCACTTTGGAACGTTACCTCATTTACTTTTCATATCTACATGCTTTCTTGCTATAGTTACATAAGGTCATGAAAATGCTCACATTTCTAACTCTCAAGACTCAGAGCTAAAAAGGGAGAACTAACACACACTGGGAAATGGATTTGGAAAGGACGGGTAGGCAGCACCGATGAGAACTACTTCCTCCTGCACGTCTGTCTTCTCGAGCAATGACTACTTATTGAAGGAGCATCTAAGCAATTTCTGAGTGCCTCAGAGGGTTAAGAAGGTGATGATTTTAACCCCAAGAGTTTATACTTTATATTGGGATAAGAAGAACTATTCTGATTGGTCCGTTCCCTCAACTAGCACCTGCTACATGAACTCAGCACTGCATTTATCAAGTTTGTCCATAGGCTGTTACAATTTGGTTCCCTAGAAATGGCGGATTTCATGGCTAAATGAGTATGAGAACTGCTGGGCTAAGATAAGCTTGAAGGAATTTCCAGGGCCCTCTGGACAAAGGGTAGCAGCAGTTCCCAGCTCACTTGACTGCAGAGCACTTTTCCCAGTGTGTCTGGTAGGTGCTGTAGTCGGAGGAACTCACTTCAAGAAATGCAGGCCTGCTGCCCTGTGAGTAACAGAAGCATGGTGTGTGCCTCAGAGGGGCTTACAGTAAAGGTGGGGAAATGAAATTTTAGATCATGAAATAGTCTCATTACATGTTACTGTTCATGTAAAATGAGAGCAGCTTGAATGGCTGTTGACAAGGCTGTCAAACTCTGAGGGATCTTTTGAAAAACTGACAAAAATCAGAACAACTTATGCCTCTTATTTTTTGCTTTTCCAAAATGTTTTTGTTTTTGTTTTTGTATTTCATAAAAATGAGATGTTTTGTGACACAAGGAAGGAAATCTTGTGATCTGGAATTTAAATCCCATTTCTAGGAAAGATCTAGCATGAAGGCAGCATTTCATATCAACAAGGCATAGAATAAAACTGCCTTATGTCCCTTTGTGGAATGAGATAGGTATAAATACAGATTGATTTGAGTAAATGGGAGTCAAATAGGAGGTTATTTGGGATACAATTACTTTACATTAATATCTACCTTGATAAATGTACCCTAATAATGATCCCTTTTAAGTGATCAAATTAGATAATTCATTTCCGAAGATTCAAATAGCCTGACCATTCTTTTTTTCAGAAGCAACATTTTTAAAGAAGATTTAGAAAATTAGATGATATATGTAGAGAATTTATCCCAATATTTTCCATATAATAAATATCTCAAAGACATTGGCTATTTATGATAAGGAAAATAGAATAAAGAGTGTGATTATTTTGATAAAGACAGATAAGCTGTCAGCCCTTAGTCACCCATCTTCTGGCTCTGTCACTGTTTCTGCTTCCAGACTTAATTTTTATTTATAAGGAAAGACCGAGAAGTAATGTGTCATGGCTCTGGCATTTTAATAAGACAACTGAATCTCATTTTAGCACTTTATATGAGCATCCGCTGTGTTTGGTATGTATATTGTTGCCATGCTTTCTCCGGCTCCTCAGGGAGCTCCCTGGCTTCCCGAGCTCAGTGACGTTTAGTTGGTTTATCAGCCTGGTCAGCTTGTGCCCTGTTCTGACTGTGAGCAGCTCTTCTTGATGCCGTCGTGCCCCATGATGGCTTCTGTTCCCATTCCTTACTTGGGTAGAAATCGTTCCACTTGCCACATGACTTAACATGAACAGAGCACAGAGTAATTAAGTTACTGGGACTGGGCATGATTGTTCTCATGCACATACTTCTCTGTATCCTCTGCCCTCCCCCACCTTCAGTATCTGACTTGAAAATATTTAAAATTCATTACCTATATGTTCAAGTTGAAATAATGTCTTTGCCCAGACATATACAGGAAAAATCAGCCATAGATTTATTTGTATTGATTTATATTTGTTTGGAACACTTATATTTATAATTGTAGATGTCTGATTTTATTTATTTTTGTTTGAGGAAAAAAGATGTTATAAACTTAATTCAAATGCAACCAGTAGCTTTTTTAAAAATAATTTTTTATTATGATTTTAGAATGAGTAACCTTTTAGTATGGAACATCAGACAACATGGAAAAATGTAGAGAAGAAAATATATATATTTTTATCAATGGAAATAATCAATAAACAATTTGTAGTAGGAACAGAGAACAGTTTTATTTGAGCCAATCTGAGGATTGTATCCTGGGAGACAAAGAGTCAAGGAGCACTTGGATTGTATTCTGCCAAACCACAAATGGGGAAGGATTATACAGGCAAAAACTGCAAAATTACATATGTTGTTTGTCAAGAATTAGAATTGGAGCTGACAAGAAGTAAAGGTATTTGTTAAGCAAAGATTGGTCCAAAATAGTTGCATAGTTACAAGGGGAGACCTTGAGACCATGTGGTAATAGCTAGCAACTACTAGCAGATATTGTTCTGAGAGTGACTGGTGGTGGTGTCCTTGAGTTTGCTACAGTGCAGAAAATTCAAGTTTTTGGTAATACAGGAACATATCTATAATGACTCTGATGAAAGAAGTTGAAGACAACACAAATGGGTGGAAAGATATACCATGTTCTGGGATTGGAAGAATTCGTATTGTTAAAATGACCATACTACACAAGGCAGTCTACAGATTCAATGCAATCCCTATCAAAATACCAAGGGCATTTTTCACAGACCTAGAATAAATTATTAAAATTTGTGTGGAAACACAAAAGCATACAAATAGACAAAACAATCTTAAGAAAGTGGAACAGAACTAAGGGAATCATGCTCCCGGACTTCAGAGTATACTACAAAGCTATAGTAATTAAAACAGTATGGTACTGATCCATTTTGATTCTTGAATGCATTCTTTCCTTTAATAGTTAAAGCAGATGTACAGTGCATGTTTGAAAGCCTCACAACAGTCTGTTGTATCTAGCATAAACTTTAAGCCAAATCATGTGTAAACCAGAATGACTTACCCATATCTCAGCATGTGAAAATTTCTTCCATCATCTGTCATCCTGTAGTCCAACAACATAAGATTAATATTTTGTTATGTTTTTATCTAGTGTATGTATATGTTGCACATGCACGAATTATTCCATTGACACCGTGATGCTTACAATTTTTGTAATTTTTGTCCATTCTTACATTCTCTGCTCTATAGATGGAAAATACATTTCTGTTTACATTATGTCTTTTTTCTGGCTTTCTGTTGTCTTAAAATTTTGTCAACATTCTATCCTGACTCCTGCAATACATTTTGAAGGCTATAGACAGTATTACTATTAATTTGTTGGCTGATCTTAATTATTAACATATTTTCTTAAAGTGTATAGTTTTAAAACATGTCATAAATTTATTCATGATATTTATCTTCCCAAATAAGATGAAACTTTTAGAACATTCTAACTAATACTTACTCTTTTCTTTCTTCTGATGTTTTTCCTGACTTTTACTACTATCATTTTTCTTTTAAAAATTACTGATATTTTATAATCCTTAAATAATAATATTTACCAATATATTTAGTGACTCTACCACAAATGTTGTATCCTATTTTTCCCTTCTCATTTGGTTATTTGCTCAGTGAGGCTTGGTAGGTAATAAGTTCTGATTCTGGAAATAACTGTAAAAATTTTTCTTTCTTATTTTTGAATGATTAGTCTGCTGGACATAGAATTGTAGACTGACACATTTTCATCAATATTTTGAAGATTTTTTTTTTCTTCTGCCATCTCTTATCACTGATAAATCTGTGTTTGAATCTGTTTTAGATAATCTGTCTTTGATTTTTGTTGACTTTTGTAATTTTCTCATCCTTACTCATCTTTGGCTCTGCTTTAATATATGTAGTATGACATTATTTATTTATCTGTTTATTTTTTTATTTATTATCTTGCGCTGTACTTAGAACTTTTGATTTATAGGCTGATGTCTATCTAAATGTTTTTAAGAATTCTTGACAATTACCTTTTCATGTATTCATCACTTTCTCTGCTTTTCCTGAAATTCCTCTTAGATGTATATTGGAGCCACTTGGTCCAACACTCTATGTCTCCTAAATTGTCTTTTATATTTTTAAAATCTACCCCACTCCTTTTGCTATAACCTTCGTGCTTTTCTCCACAATGTCTTCCAGTTCATTAATTCTCTTTCTGACTCTGTCCAACCTGGTGTTTATATTATCAATGCAATTGTCTTAAAATTGTGATAATTTTTTTGTGTCTTATTATTTATAATATGGTTTTTACCATATCTATGTTTACTTTTAAAATAATTTCAAGTTCTTATTTTGAATATTATCTTTTCTTTATCTCTTTGATGTTTATAAAAATACATTAAAATTTTACTTGGATTTTCTATAGTTTTTGTTTCATCTTTCATTTGTTAATAGCTGTAAGCTTTGTTTCTACTCATTAGTTTTCTTTAAGGTATTAGAATGTTGATTTAAAACAGATGTCAGAAGATGTCAGAAGTTTACAGCCTGCAGGCTGTTTGTAAAGTTCAATTGGAACATAGCCATATACATCCAATCATTTTTAAATTATCTATGATTGCTTTTGTGTTACAACTGAAGAGTTGAGGAGTTTTGACAGATACTGTCCATCTGTTTGTCCCTTGCTCTCTCCTACCCCCTGACCCCACACATCTGCACTCTCTTAATTTTTTCAATTATTTTGACTTAGCCTGCCTGAAAGTCCTGCCATGTGGACATGTTAGGTTATTGCAGTTTCAGACATCAAGCTAGTGAATGACTTGGCTCAGGTATTGCCTGGAAAGCTGTATCTGTCTGCTGTTGCTGCCCTAGATGCACAGCTGTGTATGGACCATAGCTCTTTTTAGCCTCCTTTCATGAGTGGAGCCCAGTCACAGCTCTGGGTTTCCAGTGGTGAGACCAGTTCCAGTCCTTGCTGTGTGAACTCTCACTCTACCAGTTTCCACATTAAGCAAGATCTTTACCTTCTCCTCCATGTGCACACTCCAGTGACCTCTCACCTCCACATTATTTATTAACTTAGGCTTCTCTGCTATTTCTGGTCCATAGAGATATTAACATTTTTTGTAAAGCACATTGTGTTGGTTTGATTTTCTCTTTTATGTTCCCATTCATTGCTATGTGTTTTCAGCAGAAGAAAGGCTCAGCCTATGAATTCATCATTCCATTTGACTGGGCATCTGTATTCACTTTTATACATGTTTTCCCACTGAAAGTTATACCATGAGTATTGCCTATGTCATTTACTATAATTCAAGAAATGTTTAAGATGGTTTCATAATAATCCATCTTATGATTGTGCTGTAATTTAGTAAGTCATTAGATTGTTGTAAGAAATTAGGCTCCAATTTTCCCTGCTGTTAAGAAATATTGTGTTGAACATCATATTGATAGCTTTTTTTTTCTGTATTTTTGATTATTCCCTTACTATAGATTATTTGAATTATAAATACTGGATCAGATTTGATGGGCATTTTTTAATATTCCTGATACTTTTATTACCAAAATGCTTTCTAGAAAGGCAACTTATGAATTTACAGGGTGGTTTGTCTCCTAAAATAGAATTGAATAATAAAAATTTATGACATTTATATCAGTAAGGAATCTCAGAGATATTATAGTTTAATACTTATCATTCAATAAGTGTTTTTATTAAATTAATAGAAAATAAAAAATACAAACTTAGACCCTTCCTTCATAGTTCATAGACTAGTAGAGACTAATGGCTATATGAGTAACCAGTACCCAGTATAAAGGTATTTTGTTAGTGATATAAATAAGATACTATAGAAACACAGGAGAGGAATGATTAAATATACTTGTGGAATTATATTTAAATTGGATTTTGAAAAGTAAACAATAAAGTGACAAGAAATGGATGGTGAAATCTGATATAGCTAGAACATAAGGTGCTCAGGGACATGGAATCAGAAGATGGCAAGCCATCTTTGCAAAGGGTCTTAAGGGCCTGCTGAAGTGTTTGGACTCCATTGGGGAGGCCCTGCTTAGCCACGGGAATGCTTCTAGGCCAGGACCCAGTGCGTTCAGATAGGCTTTTCTGAAAGGCCATCATGAGGCACTTGTGAATGATGGTTTAGAGGGGAGACTTGAAGCCGGAGACCTGCTAGTCAGATATTATGGTACAAGCTAAGGACCCTGGGTTAGGATGAAGAGGAGAGAGGGCTCTGGGAGTCCTTGTAGATGCACTGAAGCAAGATTCTAACCAAACAGATACACAGGGTAAGGTAGAAGGAGAGGTAAGATGACTCTTTAGTAGCCCGCATAGCTGGTTGGATTTCCCAGAAGGGAATCCAGGAGGAATGAATAGTCCAGATATACCCCTGTATTCATGGAATGCCGTACACATAGATGAGAAGGTTTTCTGATCATGCAGACCACACAAGTTTATATGCTTTAGAAGGGGTTAACATTTTATTCCAAATAAATATCCAGCCACTAAGAAATTCTGTTCAGGGAACTGGAGTGATATGGTTTGTGTCTTGAAAATATTGCTTTGGCAAGCATAGAATTTCAGAGACCAGTTAGTAATGAACTCAAATAAAAGATGATAGTGCGAAAAAAAAGATGATAGTGATTTTGACAAAGAAGGGAGACAACAGTGATGCAAAGAACTTTAAAAAAAAATAATTCTAATTTGAGGGCCAGTGAGGTTGGTATAAAGTAACTATTTAAATGTACAAAGTAATATATTAGTACTTCTTAAATTTTTTTTTATCACTCCATAATTTCCTCCAGGTGAAAGACTTGAGGTTACTATAAAGTTTTTCTGTTTGAGATGTTTAAATAACTTTACATAGGCTTAGACATATACATTTTAATTTGTCATACTTTTTCCAAAGTTAGTAAACTTTAATCATCTTTCTCTCTCTCCTGAATTTCCCTCCCCTTCCCTGTACCAATATGCACATGTTCTCAATTCAGATAAACATTTTCTGGATGTTTAGACTTTTCATGCTGTAAATCTCTTGACTCTCCATTGCTTTCAGTGGTAACTTTGCTAGTAGAAGGGAGAGTTAATGAGAAGAAAATCAAGTCATTGGTCATTTAATTTTAAGATTTATGCCATTTATTCCCATTAGAAAAAAATAGTAAAGTTGCATTTCCTCATTTTCACTCATCACTTGCTTTTCTGACACGACTGCCTTGAGAAAACCACAGTAATTAAAGGTGGTTATTTGACATTTCAAGTAAAGATTTATTTTATTTTAGAAATTATCCCTGATTGTGTTACAGTGTGTACTTTGCAAAAATGTTTTCTTTTCATGCAATGATCAACTTAGATTAATTCATACCCATAAGATGCTGTCTCACACAGGAACTCAATAAACAAATTATCAGATGAATATAGTCTTCACATATGTAGTAAACTGTCACCATGGGATTCAAGTCATTTACAGTAATCTCTTTGTGAATGTTTCATTCTCTGTGACTGAGGTGCTGTGATTATTTCTTTTTCCATTTTCAGTTTGCAAACACCTGTTCACCCTTTGTACACAGCTAGAGAGACTCTTCAGTAAAGCTGTCTGGATGAACTTGCCCTGCAGGAGAACACTGATAAAAATACACTGGTAGCTTTATAAGTAGACATTTACAGAGGTAAATGACAGCATGTTAAAAGTGAGGGTGTAAGTATCAATACCTATTCAAATTACACCAAAATACTACCGATTAATATCTTTTTAAAAATTTTAAAAAGTCAGAGAGTGTGAAATATTTTAAAAAATATGGATTAGTGAGATCTCTTTTGCATTGATAGGGGAAATATAAATTAACACACTTTCTTGGAAAAATATCTGGCAATATTTCACTAACTTTTTAAAATCCATATTCTCTGACCCAGCTTTTGGTCCCTAGATGTATATACCAGTGCAGAGGTGACCAAGCTAACTACATTTATAGCAGGAGCAACCAAACCCCTCAGATACTTTTCAATAAAATAATTGCTAAGTAAATTAGTATCTTCTCTCAAAGAGCATCTATTGAAGAGTGAAACTAATTGCACTACATTTATCTGCATTAAAAATAGATAACTCTTATTAATACAATCTAAGAAAAAACAAGGCATGGAAAATACAAACAGTATGATTTCAATTTTCAAAGTTTATGTATCTATATGTGTATGTGTGCGTGTGTATATATATATTATATATATATTAATATATATACACACACACATATAAAATAACTTATTTAGGGATAGCAAGGGGATGAAAAAGACAACCTTGAAGGTAGGGGTTGCCTCTGGGCCTTAGGGTGGGGTGTAAGGAGCATATGGGACCCTTCCAAAATACTAGTTCTGTTTTGTGTCTTAAGTTGGAAATTGGGTGTATGTTATATACATGGTATATATGCTCTTCTGTTCATATATATCTTTAATCATTGTATTTAAGAAGAAATAAAAATAGGTAACCATCCAAGAATCTATCTGAATTAGAGTTGAGATGTAATCATCTGGACTTACTAATTTAAAATGTGTGACAATACAGCCTTTTTTTATTGTTTATGACGAAATTATATAGCTTAGCAAATTCAAGCGTAAACACAATTAAGGACCATGTGAAATTTAATTAAAAGAACAAACTATGTTTAAGAAGACTTCAAATATGTGTTTGCAGATGAACAGTACTATATATAAAACCTTTTTTGGGGAAAGAGTAACTTGAAAAACTAGCATGTTATCTGTGAACAGTTAAAATAGATATTATGTATAAGCAATAAATAAAAACAAAAATTTTAAATATTGGTGCCAGAAAGCTGTTACGTACTTAGAAAAATATAATCCATTAAATTAATAGATTAATGTTTCTACTAGTAGTAAGTGAAGTCAGGGAAACAGAAACCATATTTGTTAGTGTAATGGAAATAATTTTACACAGGTAATTAGGTTAATACATGTTAGAGCAAAAAGGGACTCTCAGGTAAATATTGGGAGCAGCCATCATGCCTAGGGCTAGAGGAGTGAGATGAAGAGGTTAGAGTTGTCCAGGAACCTAGCATGAGAGGGACAGCGTTCTGTGGGTCTCAGACCCAGACGTCTGTGGAGACGATGCTGCCAGTGCAAACAGTGCCCGAGGAGCTCAGAGAATGAGCCTCGCAGAGCTGAGACTGGGAGCTTTGAGGAGGTGGTACTGACTGGGCTGGTACTTTGGAGGGTGCTTTGATGCTGGGTTTGGGCCTGTAAAACCAAGCCAGGAACCGGAACCACCTGCTGATTTGTGACAAGTGTCTGGGGGCAGAGCTCACCAGAGCAGCACATCCCCTAGCTTCCCATCCCCTCCTCCAAGCCCTCACTTCCCTCCTCCTCAGTGAAACCTGTCAGGGAGCCAGATGGCAAAGGACAAAGGTAACTGGTTGACTCCCAGCACCAGCATCCCAGGCCTTAGTACAGAAAGTGAGTTAGGGACTGAGACAAAATCTTAATAACTTATTACTTATTTCATGCTTTTTTTCTTTTTTATTGAAGTGTAGTTGATTTACAATGTTGGGTTTGTTTCTAGTGTACAGCATAGTGATTCGGTTATACACACACACACATATATATGTTCTTTTTCATTAGAGGTTACTGCAAATTATTGAGTACAGCTACCTGTGCTCTACAGTAGGGCTATGTTGTTCATTTATTCTGTATATAGTAGTTTGTATCTGCTAATCCCAGACTCCCAAAGGATTCCTTCTCCCTCCCTTTCCTCTTTGGTAACCATAAGTTTGTTTTCTATGTCTGTGAGTCTCTTTCTATTTTTAATTCTTTAATTTACATTTTTATTTCCATTATTCTAATGTAACCCCACCTGTCTCTCTTATGGTTCTTAAAGTTAAGAATAAATGGAAGAAATGCATCACTTGTGGAGATTCTTAAACCATACTGTACCTTGTCTTCTCCTGGTTAACATTTCTTCATGTTATCTTTACACTTTATTTAGTCCTTTCATTGTTGCTTTGTAGACAGCCTCACAGATGACCATACACATTGCTAAAACTCTGAAAAGTAAAAGTCAGAACAGAGCATGGGTGGAGGATTCTGACAGTGTCTGGAGCAGTAGAAAGGCGTTGAGCTTGTTTGAGTAGCACACCTCATGTAGCAAAAACCCACATCCTCTTCAGTTTTAATAATAGCTACTTGTTAACTCAATTATCCATGTGATTTGCAGGTCATTCTTATTATACCTCTGCCACCTTTCTGTGCTACCTGTGGTCTTGGTTTCTATATCTTAAAACTGTGACACAACATTGTAAAATGACTATAACTCAATTAAACTGTTACAAAAAAAAACCTTTGAATGTATATATGTTGGAACTCATGGTTTCTGATAAGCCTTATCAATTTTCCTAAGAAATCAATAATTTCACAAAAACATCTAAAGTTCTTGTGCAGTGTTCTAAAAGTTGCAACTTCACTGAGGTTTCTTTTTTCCAATTTTTTACTCAATTAACATTGGTCTACAACATTATATAAGTTTCATGTATACAACATTGTACATCTAATTCTTAGTGCCCTACAGTGACCTCATCACCAAAAATACTTTCCATGTGTCACTATCCAGTTGTCCCACCGTTACCTATTTTGTCCTTCCCCTCTAGTAACCACTACTCTGTTCTCAGTAGCTACGTGTTTATTTTTAGTTGGTTTGGTTTATTCATATATTTTGCTTTTGTGTTTGCTAGTTTCTTTTTTATATCCACATATGGGTGAAATCATACAGTATTTGTTTTTCTGCACTGACATATTTCACTTCACATAACACCCTCAGGGTCCATCCATGTTGTTGATTAGGGTGAAATTTCATCTTTTTATGGCTGAGTGATACTGCATTGTGTATATATGTACCATATCTTCTATATCCATTCATCTATTGATGGGCAATTAGGTTGCATCCATATCTTGGCTGTTATAAGTAATGCTAGTGAACATAAGGGTGCATGTATCTTTTTGAATTAGTGTTTTAGTATTCTTAGGATAAAGACCCAGTAGTAGAAAAGGTGAGTCATGTGGTAATTCTATTCTTAATTTTTTGAAGAGACTCCCTGCTGTTTCCATAGCAGCTGCATGAATTTTCATTCCCAGAAACAGTGCGTGAGGTTTTTCTTTTCTCCACATTCTTACCAACACTTGTTATTTCCTATTTATTTGATAATCACCATTCCAATAGGAGTGAGGTAATTGTGGTTTTGATTTTCATTTCTCTAATAATTAGTGATGTTGAACATCTTTTCAAGAGTCCATTGGCCACTGTATCTTTTCTTTGGAAAAATGTCTATTCAGGTCTTCTGCCCATTTTTAATTGAACTGTTTGGTTTTTCATGTCGAGTTGTATGAATTCTTTGTATATTTTGGATACTAACCCCTTATCAGATATGTCATTTGCAAATATATTCTGCCATTCAGTAAGCTGCTTTTTGTTTTATTAATATTTTTCTTTATTGTGCAAAAGCTTTTGAGTTTAATGAAGTCCAATTCATTTATTTTTGCTTTTGTTTCCCTTGCTTGGTATTACCAAAAGAATATTGGAATACCAATGCTCAAAGCATAGTGCCTATGCTTTCTTTTAGAAGTTGTATGGTTTCAGGTCTTACATTGAAGTTTTTAACCCATTTTGGGTTGATTTTTGTGTATGGTGTGAGATAGTGGTCTGGCTTTCCTTTTTTTTTTTTTTTTTTTAAACCTGGCTCTCCAGTTTTTCCAACACCATTTGTTGAAGAGACTCTGCTTTCTCCATTGTATGTTCTTTTCTTCTTTGTCAGAAATTAATTGCACATACAAGTGTGAGTTTCATTGTGGGCTTTCAATTCTGTTACACTGATGTATGTTTCCATTTTTCTGCCAATACCATGCTCTTTTGATTACTATGTCTTTGTAATATGATTTGAAATCAGGGCATGTGAAGCAAATAACAGTGGTGTCTCTTTCAGTTGATGGGTGTTGCTCATTGCCACTTGCTTGTGTGCAACATTCACTAAACTCCTTTATGTCTGTGAAAACCCACTGGATCCAATACTTATTCCAGTTCTAGCACTGGTGCATTTCAGAATTGGAAGATATTGGGAACTGTAGTGACAGAACTACTCCAGAAGCTCTGAAGGAGTGTCTGAGGTTTCTAGGCCAGTCAGAGATGCCTGCAGTTACACTTCAAGGCATTATTTAATGACACTTTTAGGGGCAGTATGTGGTCTAGCCCCTGGCCAGTATTATAATGATCCTGTAAAAGTTTCTGGGATAGTCATGTCTGCCCTTGGTAAGCATTATCAGCTAGTCCTAGAAGTATGATTTTACTATACCCTTAGAAAATGTCAGAAGCTTCACTTTGAATAAGTTAGTATTTGTAGTGTATTGGTGTACATTGCATAATATTTTCAGTTTTATGTAAATTGAAACTTTGATACTTCAGGCATTGTACTATTTTATGTGTAGATTTTAATCAAAGTATTCATTTGTACAAGTCCTAAATGTTAAAGCAACTTTTTAATTTTTAAAAATATTATGGTTAAGGATGGACATATTTGAAGAATTCTAGAACCATATGTGAAATATTATGAGCATTTTCATAGTAAGAATGTTTTAATTTTATTGTAAGATATTGTATCTGTCATCTTAAATATGGCTTAAATCAGTGAAGCAATAACTTTTTACAATCACTTTAGGAAAGTTGAATTTTTTACTTACTTAGAAGAGTAGAGCTTGTAAATCATCTTTCATAATATGCCTTCCCAGTGTGTCTGCTGTCACTCTGAAGTGGCAGCCACACCATCAGTTAAAGAGATACTTGTGTCCGCAGCTACAGCGCCCTCAGCCTGTAAAACTTATGTCAGATGCAGTAGAAAGCCAAGCCTTACACTGTCTGTGAGGCGTATTTGACTGCCCTTAACTCAAAACCAGGAGTTCTGTAGCAGCACCCTGGCCTCGGGTCCTTTGGTTAGAATTAGTACAATTCCAGGTTAGACAAACTGGGACTCCTTGTTATTTACTATTATTATTGTTTGTATATTCCTTTTCATTTTGATGGAACTCAAGCGTACAGGAAAGTTGCAAGGTGGGACTTGGAAATCCTGCATTTGGTTTACCTGGACAACCAGTTGCCTAATTTTCCTATTTCTCATTTTTTCTACCATTCCCTCCCTCCTGCCCCTCACATACAGGCATGTATGTATGCGTGCTTCTATGTACATATGCAGGTGTGCATGATTTTCTTCCTGAACAAACCGCCAGCAAGTCAGAGATATCACAGTCCTTTACCCCAAATATTTTAGTGTATATGTTTGCCAATCTAAGATCACACATCGTGTTTAGTTGTCACGTCTCCTGAGCCCTCTTGAACCTGTGGCAGCTCCACAGTCTTTGTCTTTCTGACGGTGCCATTGGGGCGCGTACACCGGCTTGTTTTGTACACACACGTCTCTTCTTCTGGGTTTGTCTGCTGAGCAATCCATGTCCTGTCCATTGGCTGACTTGTGTCTGAGGGCTGTCGGTCTCATAATTGCTAATGAGAATAAACAATTTGGTCACTTTGTCTAGGTGGTGTCTGCCTGTTCCTCCACTATGAAGTTATTTTTTTTTTCCATTTAGAATCAGTAAGTCATTTGTGTGGTGATTCTTTGAGGGTATCTATGTATTCTGTCCTCATCCTCCTTCACCCACTAGACTGAGCATCTGTTAAAACTTCTAACTTCCTTATTCCTTCTCTGTTGGTTGAAGCTTGTCATTCCTGTGTATACATTTCTTTAAAACAAGCTTGGTATAACTTTAATTCCATTTTAAGCTGCTTTGGTCTTTAATGTTTTATGAGAGGCATTCATCAGTATTAACTAATTAATTATAGTTATTGCTTATAGGAAAGGTTAAGTTTATTGGAAAACCCAGTTTACCTTTCCTTGTAGTCTCTCAGTGTCATCTTTAGTATTCCTGTAAACTTCTACAATTTATTTTGCTTTCCTATGAGTTCTGAGCTAATAGTAATGTTTATTTAACAATTTGTTTATTCTCAGAAATCAAAAGTTGTTCCCATGAAGACCCATATGATTTGGAAAGGGAAATGGCTAGAAATAGTCCTATCCCATTTTCAGTAGGAAACAGTCTTTAATAAGTGACACATTATGTCATGATTTATCACATGAATGTATTCAAAAAGCAGCATTATTTTAAAAAATTAAGTTGAATTTATGCACGGACTTAGGTATAGAGCTCTATTGTTGAGTATCAAAATTCCTTAAGACCTTTCCTTTGGCTAGTTTGCTGATGGCTGTAATTCAGAACAGGCACAGTGATGGAAATATAAATAGAACAGTTTTGATTTTGTAGATGCTTTTTTTCATTTCTTTTCTCATAGTATAGGTGATGCATGATCCATTCTAGTGGCAGAAGTATGTGAATATCTTATATATGTATCTTTGAAGGAAACATGTGGCAAAATATCTATTTTTAAGTGGGACCACGTTCCCTTCTGACATTAAGGAAAAGCAAATGTCCAATGCCGAGAAGTGTTGTGTTTTGTGATGCTTTTACCTTTTTGATTGCATTGTTGACCATTAAAAAGATAAATATTTAGGAAATGGGAGAATATAAATATATTTTTATTGAAGTATACTCAATTTACAATGTTGTATTAATTTTTGATATACAGCATAATAATTCATTTATATGTGTAGTATATATATAAATATATATAAAATCCTTTCCATATTCTTTTCCATTATGCATTACTACAAGATATTGAATATAGCTCCCTGTGCTATACAGAAGAAATGTGTTGTTTATCTACTTTATATATAGTACTTAGTGAGTGCAAACCTCGAACTCCCAATTTATCCCTTCTTTTACCCCCTGGTAACCATAAATATGTCTGAATCTGTTTCTGTTTTGTAAATAAGTTCATTTGTATCTTTTTTTTAAGATTCTACATATAAGCAACACCCTGTGGTATTTTTCTTTCTCTTTCTGGCTTACGTCACTTCGAATGACAATCTCCAAGTCTGTCCATATTGCTGCAAATGGCATTTTATTCTTTTTATGGCTGAGAAGTATTCCATTGTATAAATATACCACAAATTCTTTATCCATTCATCTTTCAAGGACATTTGGGTTGTTTTCATGTCTTGGCTGTTGTAAAGAGTGCTGCTATGAATATTGGGGTGCATGTATATTTTCAAATTAGAGTTGCCTCTGTATGTATGTCCAGGACTGGGATTGCTGGATCATGTGGTAAGTCTATTTTTACTCTTTTGAGGAATCTCTATATTATTTTCCATGGTTGCACCAAAGTACATTCCCACCAAAAGGGTAGGAAAGTTCCCTTTTCTCCACACCCTCTCCAGCATGTATCATTTGTGGACTTTTGAATGGTGGCCATTCTGACTGGTGTGAGTTCATACCTCATTGTAGTTTTGATTTGCATTTCTCTGATCATTAGCAATACTGAGTATTTCTTCATGTGCCTCTGGGCCATCTTATGTCTTCATTGGAGAATTGCTTGTTTAGGTCTTCTGCCCATGTTTGGATTGGGTTGTTTGTTTTTTCCTTATTAAGTTGTATGAGCTCTTTATATACTATGAAAATTAAGCCCTTGTCAGTCTCATCTTTTTCAAGTATTGTCTCTGAATCCATATGTTGTCTTTTTGTTTTGCTTATGTTTTTGTTTCCTGTGCAAAAGCTTATTAAGTTTAATTAGGTTCCATTTGTTTATTGTTGCTTTTATTTCTATTGCCTGGGTAGACTGCCCTAGGAGATCATCTCTGAGATTTATATTGAGAATGTTTGCCAATGTTTTCTTCTAGGAGATTTAGGGTGTCTTATGTTTTCATCTTTAAGCTGTTTTGAGTTTATTTTTGTGTATGGAGTGAGGGAGTGTTCTGACTTTATTGATTTACATGCAGTTGCCCAGCTTTCCCAATACCATTTCTCAGGAGATGATTTTCACTTAATTTGCCCCCTTTGTGGAAGATTCATTGACCGTAAGTCTATGGATTTATTTCTGGGCTCTCTATTCTGTTCCATTGATCCATATGTCTGTCTTTGTGCCAGTACCACACTGTTTTGATGACTGTAGCTCTGTAGTATTATATGATGTCTGGGAGGGTTATTTCTCCAGCACCGTTCTTTTTCTACAGTACTGTTTTGGCAATTCTGTGTCTTCTGTGATTCCATATAAATTTTAGGATAATCTGTTCTAGTTCTGTGAAAACTGTCCTGGGTCATTTGTCAGGGATCACATTAAATCTGTACATTGCTTTGGGTAGTATGGCCATTTCAACAAAAATTCTTCTAATCTAAGAGCATGGGGTATCTTTCCATTCCTTTAAGTACTCTTTAATTTCCTAATCAATGTTTTGTAGTTCTCTGTGTACAAGTCTTTCACCACCTTAATCAAACTTGTTCCTAAAGTATTTTATTTTTTGGATATGATTTTAAAAAGATTGTTTCTTTTCTTTTGTGTTGTTTCATTGTAAGTGTAAAGAAATGTGACTGATTGGTGTATGTTAATCTTGTGTCCTGCTACCTTGCCAAATTCTTTTATTAGCTCTAGTAGTTTCTGTGTGGAGTCTTGAGGGTTATTTATATATAGTATCATGTGTTCTGCATATAGTGGCAGTTTTACTTTTTCTCTTCCAATTTGGATCCCTTTTATTTCTTTTTCTTGTCTGGCTGCTATGCCTAGGAATTCCAGTGCTGTGTTGAATAGAAGCAGTGAGAATTGGCATTCTTTTCTTGTGCAGATTTTAATGGGAAAACTTTGAACTTTTCACCATCGAGTATTATATTGCCTGTGGGTTTGTCATAAATACCTTATATTATGTTGAGTTATGTTCTCTTTATACATACTTTGGTAAGAGTTTTTATCATAAATGGGTGCTGAATTTTATCAAATGCTATTTCCACATTGATTTAGATGATCATGTAAATTTTCCCTTTTCTTTTGTTGATGTGGTGTGTCATGAGGATTGATTTGCATAAGTTGAGCCATCTTTGTGTCCCTTAGATGACTCCAACTTGATCATAGTGTGTGATTTTTTTAGGTATTGTTGGATTCTCTTTGGTGATATTTTGTTGAAAAGTTTTGCATCTGTGTTCACCAGTAATACTAGTTTATAGTTTTCTTTTTGGGTAGAGACTTTGGTTTTCGTATCAGGGTGATGGTGGCTTCATGGAATGAGTTTGGCAGTGTTCCCTCCTTCAGTGTTTTGGAAGAGCTTAAGGATTGGTATGAGTTATTTGTATGTTTGGTAGAACTCCACAGTGAAGCCATCTAGTCCTGGACTTTTGTTTGCAGGGAGGTTTTTTTATTGCTGATTTGATTTCACCTCTAGTGATCTGTCTGTTCAAATTATCCTATAACTATTTTGGTGAGAATAATTATTATGATTTTTTTAAATTGATGTATATTTAATTTAGAATGATGTACTAGTTTCTGGTATACAGCAAAGGGATTCAATTATATATATACACACTCTCATAAATATGTATATATATATTCTTTTTCAAATCTTTTCCACTATTTGTTATTATGAAATATTTAACATAGTTCCATATGCTAAAGAGCAGGCCCTTTTGTTTATATACTTTATTTACAGTAGTGTGTATATATTAATCCCAAAATTCTAGTTTATTCCTCCCCCCACCATTTTTCCCTTAGGTAACCATTATTTTTTTCTGTGTCTGTGAGTTTAGTTCTGGTTTGTAAACAAGTTCACTTTTATCATTTTGTTTTAGATAGCACTAATCATATCATGATATAACATTTGTCTTTCTCTGTCAGACTGATTTCATTTAACCATAATAATCTCTAGGTCCAATTTTGTTGCTGCAAATGGCATAGTCTCATTCTTTTTATGCTTGAGTAATATTCCATTGTGTATGTGTGTGTGTGTGTGTGTGTGTGTGTGTATAACATCTTTATCCACTTATCTGTTGATGGACATTTAGGTTCCCCGCATATCTTGGCTATTGTAAAGAGCGATGCTATGAACACTGGGGTACATGTGTCTATTTGGGTTATAGATTTACCCAGATATATCTCCAGGAGTGAGGTTGCTCAGTCATGTAGTAACACGATTTTTAGTTTTTTTGTGGGGGGAACCTCCATACTCTTCTCCAAAATGACTGAACCAGTTTACATTACCACCAACAGTGTAGGAGGATCCCCTTTTCTCCACACTCTCTCCAGCATTTATTCTTTATAGACTTTTTTAGGATGGCCATTCTGACTGGTGTGAGGTGACACCTCATTGTAGTTTTGATATGTATTTCCCTAATAATTAGCGATATTTTGAATCTTTTCATGTGCCTGTTGGCCATCTGTGTGTCTTCTTAGTGAACTGTCTATTTAGGTCTTCTACCTACTTTTTCATTGGGTTGGTTGTTTCCTTTTATATTAAGTCATATGAGCTGTTCATAGAATTTGGATTTAATCCCTTGTCAGTCTCAACATTTGCAAATGTTTTCTACCATTCTGCCAGTTGTCTTTTCACTTTGTTTATGGTTTCCTTTGCTATGCAAAGATTTTAGGTTTAATTAGGTCCCATTTGCTTATTTTTGCTTTTATTTCCATTACTCTAGGCACTGTTGGAAAAGAAATTATTGCTGTGATTTACTTGAAAGTGTTCTTTGCCTATGTTTTCCTCTAGGAATTTTAGAGTATCTTGTCTTATGCTTAGGTCTTTAATCCATTTTGAGTTTATGTTTGTATATGGTGTTAAGAGATGCTCTAGTTTCATTTTTTACAAGGAGCTGTCCAGTTTTTCCAGCAGAGCATTTATTAAAGAGACTGTCTTTTCTCCATGATATATTCTTACCTCTTTGTCACAGGTTAATTGATCAAATGTGTGCACTTATTGCTGGGCTTTCTCTTGCATTCCATTGGTTTTTGTGGCTGACTGTGTGCCATGATCATCCTGTTTGATTGGTGACAATTATTTTTTGAATGTTTTCAGAATTCTTCCATGAACGTTCTGGACCGGAGCTTTTCTTGTTGGGAAGTTTTTTTATTCTGATTTCACTCTTCTTCTTTCTTATTGGGCTGTTTAGCCTCTCTATTTTTCTTTATTCAGAAAAAGAAAGGATGGTAGGATGTATGAGATGAAGATTTTATCCATGTCTTGTATGTTCTCTAATTTGTTCTTATATAACTGTTCACTTTTTTCAGGCATCTGTTGTAATTTCTCTTTTTCTGATTTCTGATTTTTTTTTGAGACTTTTCACTTTTTCACATTCTAGCTAAAGACTTCTCTGTGTTGTTTATTTTCCAAAATAATAATAATAATAATAATAATAATAACCTCTTAATTTTGTTGATTTTTTGACATTTTGATTTGTCTATTTTCTTTGTCTTTGTTCTCATCTTCACATTTTCCTTCATTCTAACTTCAGGTATATTTTGTTCTCATTTTCTAGTGCATAAGTGTAAAGCTTCGTCATTTATTTGAGACATTTCTCCTTTTTATAATATAAGAAATTATCCATATAAACATCCTGCTTTTGCTGTATCCCATACCTTTTGGTAAGTAGTGTTTTCATCTTCTTTAGTCTGTGGGCATTTTTAAGTTTCCTTTTTGATTTTGTCTTTGACCCTTTGTTGTTCAAGGCTGTGTTTTTATGTTTCCATGTTTTGGTAATTTTTTATCAGTTTCCTTGCTGCTATCAATTTCTGCTTTGTCTCTGTTGTGGCCAAAATAGATATTTGGAAAGGTTTTAAACTTCATAAAATGGTTAAGTCTTGTTTTGTGAACTGGCATATATTTTATCTTGGGGAACATTCTGTGTGTGTTTGATAAACATGTGTATTTTTCTGCTATTGGGCAGAAATTCCACATATGTTAGTCAGTCTTGTTTGCACTATAGTGTAGTTCAAGTCCACTGTTTCTTTATGAACTTGCTATCTGGATAAACTATCAATGATTCAACGTCAGGCATTGAAGTCTCCTATTATTGTTATATTGCAGACAATTTTTCCTTTCTGATTTGTCAGCATTTGTTTTATATATGTGTTTGCTCTGATATTTGGTGTATATATATATATATATATATATATATATACAGCTGTTTATCTTCCTGTTGAATTACCCATTTATCTTTATGTTATGACACTCTTTTCTTTTAGGGGCAGTTTTTCATGTAAAGCTGATATTTTCTGATATAAATATATCCACTTCTGCTTTCTCTCAGTTACACATGCATAGTATATAAATTTCCCTCACTTCACTTTTGGTCTGTTTGTCCCTAAATCTAAAGTGAGTTTCTTGAAGACAGGGTTCAGTTGGCTCTTTTTTTTCCTATCCATTTAGCTGTGCTTTATCTTTCTATTGGGGAGTTGAATTCACTACCGTTTAAAGTAAGTGTTTATAGGAAAGGTTTTACTCTTGCTGTTTTGCTAACTGTTCCCTGTCCTGCATTCTTTATATGTCTTCCCTTTTGCTGTCTTATTTTGTATTTAATGACTGTTTTTGCATGGATAGGTTTTTTTTTCACCTATCTACTTTTATTTTTTTTAACATTTTTTATTGATTTATAATCATTTTACAATGTTGTGTCAAATTCCAGTGTTCAGCACAATTTTTCAGTCATTCATGGACATATACACACTCATTGTCACATTTTCTTCTCTGTGATTTATCATAACATTTTGTGTATATTTCCCTGTGCTATACAGTGTAATCTTGTTTATCTATTCTACAGTTTTGAAATCCCAGTCTATCCCTTCCCACCCTCTACCCCCCTGGTAACCACAAGTCTGTATTCTCTGTCCATGAGTCTTTAGATTCCACATATGAGCAATCTCATATGGTATTTTTCTTTCTCTTTCTGGCTTACTTCACTTAGAATGACATTCTCTAGGAGCATCCATGTTGCTGCATGGATAGGTTTTGATTCCTGTATATTTTTCACTTGTAAAAATGATGTAGGCAGTTATATTGGAATTACCAAGGTTCTTATATAAAATGTCTTGTAACAATGGCTTATTTTAAGCTGGTAACATCTGAACATCACTTGCATAAAATAATGATAAAGTTTACCTTTTCACCCCTCATATTATATGATATTGCATATAAATTTTAAACATCTATGTTATATATAATACATTTATATCTATTTTCATGATGTTTCCATTAATCTACACATGAGTGATCTTATATACCAGTTGTCTTTTATTTCCAAATTATCTTATTTACATAATGTGCTTAAACTCCATTTATGTTTTAGCAAATTGGAAAATATCCTTCTTTCTCTTGGATGCATACTGTCCATTTGTGCACATTCCACATACTTTTATTCATTTATCTGCTGATGAATGGCATTTGGGTTTCCATAATTTGGCTGTTGTACATAATGCTATAAACATAGGCATGCATACACTTCACCAAAATGCACATCGAAGATCTCATACTCTTTGGGTATATATATCCAGAAATGGAAATGTTAGATTGTATGGTAGATCTGTTCTTAATTTTTTTGCTACAGTCGTACTGTTTTCCAAAGTGTTTAGGCCACTTTACATTCCAAACAACAATTTGAAAGGGTTCTCTTTTAACCACATTCTTGCCCCACCTGTTGTGTCTTCTTGATGATAGATATTCTAACAGGTGTGAGGTTATATTCCATTTTGGCTTTGGTTTGCATTTCTCTGTTCGATAGAGATATTGAGCATCTTTTCATGTGACTTTGGAGCTTTTTGCAAAAATATCTGTTTATTTATTCTGTCTATTTTTTCATTGGATTTGTGGGTTTGTTCCTTGTTCTTGTTTTTCTGCTCTATGAGTTTTTATATATTTTGGATATTAACCTCTGCTTGAATACACATTTCCAAAATTTTCTCAAATTCTATAGATTATCTTTTTTAAATTTTTACTTGTTCTTTTGTGGTGCAAAACCTTTTGAGTTTGATGTGGTCACGTGTATTGATTTTTGCTTTTGCTGTTTGTATTTTTGTCATTATGTCAAGACAAATCCTTGCAAAAAGCAATATCAATGCGGTTCTTTAGGATGTGTCTAGGAGTCTCACGATACCAGTGCTTAATCCATTTTGAGTTAATTATTTGTGAATGGTGTGGGACAGGCATTCAATATTTTTATTGCATGCATTTGTGTAGTTTCCCCTGCACCTTTGTTGAAGTGACTATCTTGCCTCATTGGGTGTTCTGGGTTTTCTTGTATAATATTAGTTCACTATATATAGCTGGTTTTAATTCTGGTGTCTCGTATTCCATTTGTCCATGCGACAATTTTTTTTGACAGTACCATATTGTTTTTAGTAGTTTGGGTTTGTAGTATAGTTTGAAGTCAGGAAGCATGATACCTCCATGCTTCCTTTTCTTCTAAGCATTGCTTTGGCTGTTCAGGGACTTTCGCATTTATACACAAATTTTAAAACTCTTTCCACTATTTCTTTAATGATTGCCTTTTCTATGTTGATTTGGATTGCAGTGAATTTGTAGATAGCTTTGGGTATTAAGGCCATTTTAATAGTACTAATTCTCCAGATCTACATACATAGAGGATGTTGCATTTTTTTTACCTTTTTTCTACTTCTTTCAGAAAGTTTGTAGTTTTTGTTGTATAGATCTTTCACTTCCTTGATTAAATTTACCCCTATGATACTTAATCTCTTAAAGTAATCTCTCTGCTCATTACTGGTTTTGTTTGTTTGTTTTGCTTTCTTTTCATTTGCTCTTCTGAATGAGATCATTTCCTTTCTTTCTTTTTCAGCTGCTGCATAATTAATACAAAACAATACATCTGGTTTCTGTATGTTGATGTTTGTATCCAGCCGCTTTTTTGAAATCGTTAGGCTATTCCAACAGTGCTTCATTTCACTCATTGGGATGTAACATCGTATCAGCAAATAGTGATGATTTTATTTCTTTGTTTCTGACTTGGATGCCTTTTATTTCTTCATCGTGCCTAATTACTCTGTTTAGGACTTTCAGTACTATATTTATTGATGTGAAGTGGTGAGAGTAGGCATCCTTTTTTTTTTTTCATGTCATTCGAGGACCCACTTTCAATTTTTCTTCACTGAGTATATTGCTAGCTCTGTGTTTGATATATATTCCCTTTATGATTTTGAGATACCCTTAATTTGTTAAGGGTTTTTATTGTGAAAGCCTGTTGCATTTTGTCAAATGCTTTTTATGCATCAACTGAGATGGTTTTTTTAACTCTTCAGTTATTGATACAATATTTTACATTTATTGGTTTGCATATGTTGAACCATCCCTGGATCCCAGGGTGAAATCCCACTTGGATAATGTGTACAATCCTATTAACATGTACTTGAATTTGATTTGCTACTATTTTGTTAAGAAATTTTGTATCTACATTCCTCAGTGATACTGGTCTATAGTTTACTTGTGGTACCCTTATTTACTTTTGGTATTCAAGTAATTCTTGATTCGTAGAATTAGATTGGATGTGTTCCTTGTCCCTTGATATTTTTGAGGAATTTGACCAGAATGTGTATAATTCTTCTTAAAATGTTTGGAAGAATTCCCAGTGAAGCCGTCTGATACTGGGATTTTGTGTTTTGCTAATGAATATTTCCCCCGACCTTTTTTCCCCAAAGTCTCACTGTAGCATACATTTCTGGCTTCTCTTACTAGAAGTGATTTGTTACTAAGAGTGGGAACATGCCAAAAAAAAAAAAAAGGCTCATGCAGGAAAACAAAAAGGAGGGGGTGCTACCCAGTAGTAGGAAGATGTGTGTTTGGGGCTTGGGTTTTGGATGTGCCCACATACCAATAGGTAAATTCTAGTTTGGGGATGTGGTCACAGAAGCCAATGGGATGAACTTTGGGATGATCCAAGGGTGAACAGCAGGGTATTCATTCAGTTTTTTTGTCTGCCTTCTTCCCTTTCACTACTCTCCCAGTGTGGTGCAATCTCTCCTATGAAGAGAAACAGATCCTTCCAGCTGCAGCATGCACAGGTGCCCTCTGACTCACCAGCTTCCCCTTCCAACTGCTTTCCTGGAAAGGCTGAGCTGTCCCAATGCCTCCTGCTGCTTCCACTTGTGCTGCTGCCACTGTCACTGCCACGCCCCTTCTCTCCCATACATGCTGAGATGCCATCCAACTCTTTGAGGATCTGTAGGTGAGTGGCTCCCTTGTATGCTGTGTGGAGGCACATTTTTTGGTTATGGATGTCCCATGCTTTTTATATCATAGGAGAAAGAACAAAATGTACAAATCTCACTGCCATGATGTTTATGTAACTTTTCTGTTTGGTCTTTTAAAAGTATCTTCTTTCTACATTTGAACTTCTCACTTTGCTTATGCATTGATCTCATGATTCTGATGAACATCTTTATGACCATTATGTTGAATTCTCTTTTGGGTAAATCAGTTATGACCACTTTTATTAGAATTTGGTTCTGAATATTGACTTTATGCTTTTCTTTGGGCCATATTTCCTTGTTTCTTCATTTTCCATAAATCTCTGTTTTGGTTTCTGTACAATTGACAAATAACCACCTCTCAAATGTTCACAGACTGACCTCATATGGCAGATAAACCTCACTAATCAGCTAGTCCATAAATTTTGCTTTCCTCAAAGCTTTGTGCTTGTCCAAATGGCCACCTATGTTCACAGTGTGCACAGGGTACTAGGTTGTGCCAAGTCCTGTAAGTATCATTAGCAAATGAGATAGAAACCTCTCTGTTCAGTAGCAGCCAGAAAAGTTGATGCCCTGTGTGCCATCCATCCTCTCTTCTCCTCAGGTAGAGGCAGGGGAGTGGGATTTTTCTCCTACACATTCTACAATAAATTGGGAGCAGGACCTATGGAAAATGCCTGCACTTTTGTTCAGACCACATACACTTTCAAGACGTTTCTTTGAACTTTGTCACTGCCAGGAATCTGGTGGCTGCTGGGTTCTGTATGCTCTCAGAGGTGGGTGAGGCAGCTGGAGGCTTGAGTTAATCTGTGGAGCTGGGTGGGGAAGGAGCTGCATTAAGTATTCACCTACCCATAAAAATTAGCAGAGGACTGGGGGTTGTCTTTTTCATCACTTGCAGAGAGAGACAATATAGGAGAGACCCCTTTGTTCAGTAGCTGGAAACGCTGCTGCATCAGTGGTGAAGGGAAACTTCTTCCCAGAAAGGGCAGTGATCTTTGAGTCACTTCAGACCTGAGCCGGGGAAGGGAGTCACAGGAGAGGACATGAGGCTGATAGAGACCGCTGACTTGTTCTCTGTACACGCTGAGCAGCCTAGTGAGTGCAGGGCCTCATGAGCTCACAGTGAAAAAAATAGGTGAGTTAGAAGTCAGACCCTCAGGTGGCAGCCAAAACAATCAGAGTAATATATAGTTCTCCTCCTCCTAGGAAAAAACTCAAAGCCTGATTCCAGCCTGTACACACACACACACACACCCACATGCACACACGCACACTCCCATGCGCGCGTGCACGCACACAAACACGCAAACTGGAGGAAGGATTAACAGGAAGCGCTCCCATGTGCAAGGTCATTTGAAGTCTGACTTTCAGGCAGCATTTCTAAACATTGCACTTAAGTATGTAGTCTACACCCTGCACTGGAGAAAATGGGAGCTGTGTTTTTGCCCGCTTCCTCTGTTCTGAGATAGGAGAAATAACCTCTGAAGTCGTTGTGCACCTGTTTTAAATCACTGCTTTATTGTCTGTGGTCCCTGGGTGACTCATGAATATTCAGCCCTCTGACCTCCAAGATCAAGGTGATCTAGGGACCTCAGAAGGCATCCATAAATGTTAGTGCCCTAGATGTCTTGTCCGAACCCTATGTTTCTTAGAATGAAGATGAGAGCCAAGGTTTACATCCTGAATGCAAGGTCCAGTACTGGGCCTTGTGTTTATGGCCCTCATGTATGTCGGCTTTTCCTAACATTTGAGTATTTTGCCCGTAATCCAGTGTGCAGGAGAACCAAATCATTTTTAGATTCCTCTCACAGAAAATTGATTCTTGTGTCGCTGTTTATTTAGTACATCATGGGAGGAGGGAGTCAGGAGCCTCCAGTTCTGCTTTGCCTTGATGTCCAAATTGAATACTTTAAAATAGTTAATATATTGAATTTTATTAAAAAAATGATAATTAAAAAGAAACCTTGAAACCACTTTTGCCAGTAATGGACATGAGCTTATTGCCTCTAAATGCAGCAAAACCCCAGAAACAGGAAATTAGCAGTGAAATAAGAAGACAGAGAGTCAACCAATTGCTTTTTGTTCTTTGGACTCACCTTGGAGAACCAAAAAGTAACCCATCTGGGCTTCAGCCCTGCTCATGGAGCACTTTCTTGTCATCAAGACTTCCCTGATCCCGGGAGATGAATCAATGGGCAGTGTTTTTCCTTGGGAAAAACACAATAAAAGCAAAAGTAACATACTGATTTTTATGTTAAACTAGAGTAACAACACGATTCATTATAACAGCTAAGAACGAAAATACCAAGCATTGGGAATGGTATGGAGCAATTTCAGTTTTTGTATTGGTGATGAGATGTTTTAATGGTACAAACATGTTGGAAAAAATCAATTTAAGCACATAAACTCCGCATCAACAAGCAACTCTGCACCCAGGAATTTGCTTAAGGAAAAACTAGGTAAACAATAAATGTGTTCATTGATATTTATAGTAGATATTATTTCATTCCCTCCAAAACTGGAGACACACTAAATATCCTACAATGGGGGATACATAGACATTGTACAGCGTGTAAAGTTTTAAACTGGAATACACATGATTAATATGTTCACAGCTTTATAAAACAACAAAATGGTACAATCTCATTAAAATCATGCTGAGAGCAATGGTGAGGTAGCCGGATATGCTGTCCTGTTGAAAATAAGAGCCTTCATTACAGATTGTAAACTGAATTCTCACCTCTCCTTTCCATGATCAGCCTACAGGATCCTGGCAGACTCTCTCGACCCTGCCACGGAAGGTCACAAAACACTTGCTGAGACACCTGGGGCCATCCAAGGCACAGCCACACAGTTCCGTGTGCTGGACGTAAGTAACGCAGGAAGGAACAGTGAGAGATGCAGGCCATTATACAGGTGCACAGAAGTCATGTGCAGCTAATTTCTACTCATCTCATAAACATGGAAGTTCAGGGTAGGACTATGTGATATGAGAAGATGTCTTCTAACATGAAAAATGGAGGAAAATACTACATTGAAGGGAGGTAACAAAGGAACAGAAAACAATGAAAAGATCATAGGAAAACATGAAATAAATGATCTGTTAATATATCTCAAGCAAATAGAGCAGACATTTTATACAGGGACATTGATATCTACATACAAAACTGTATATGACATGTATATATGTATATATTTATGTACAGATATATATATACACATAATATGTATATGAATATGTGTATAAGTATATACACATAATATGTATATGAATAAGGTTTGCCCAACCACCCAGAAGTTTCCACCAGCAGGCTTGTTACACTCAGTTGAGCTCTCCATCCCTGCCTTGAAATAAATGTCTTGGCCTATTGGGAGAATTTGAACACAGCAACCTGGATGTATGCTCCCTAAAAGGATTCCCCAAATGCACTCTCAGTACATATATCATTTTCAGTTACCAAATCAACATAACCACAAATGCTTCTAATGTCAACTTTACTTTTCAAGACAGTTTAGAAAATCTCTCACTGCTTCTGTTTCCATCGGATCCCACTGGATACGAGTTCAGAATTCACAAGCAGAGTATTCATCACACAGCCCTGTGAATATTGGCCCTTTCTTGGTTAGTTAGGAGTGAGTGAACTTTTCTGTATCTCAGTTTCCACCAGAGTGTTATGAGGCCACAACAGATACTGCCTTGTTTTGTCCTCATGAGGGTGGAATGGGATAATGCAAATAATGAGCATGTTTTTAATCTGTTCTCACTGCAAGGCTAGGCAGTTTCTGGCTAAGTGCTAGGCAGATGTGGTAGACTCCTGTGGCTTGCAAGGGCTCTGACATTCTGGCTAAAGAGCACTGAACCCCAGCTCTGAAGTGGGAGGTGATGGTGTCAATGGTTCATAGGATGACAGTGCCTGAATCCATGGTCCTGAAGCACAAGGGTAGTTAGGATCTCTTAGGATCTGAAGTTCACTTGTTAGAGAGGGGAACAGGGTACCTGGAGGCAGATCCCAGAGTTCAAAACCCAATCACAGACTGAGCCTCCAGCTCAAAAACAGGTTGGCATCATTTTACAAGAGCCAAAGACAAGAGAAGCACCCTGTGTACCATGGATCTTGTGTGATGGTTCCAGCCATGTTCCTCATTTCTCTTCAGAGCCCTGTGACTATGTGAGGTGTCCCATCCCTTGTGGTGAAAAGGGACCAGTAGGGGATCGTGCACAACTCAAGCCCCAACATGCGTACAGACTGAAGAAGACCACCATTGTGGTCATTACTTTATTTTTGATCCTGGGAAACCTAAGTTAACCTGTGAACACAAACAGCCCCATGGAGTTTATCCAGTGAAGTCAACCCATTGCTTGGACTCCATCTCTGCTAAAGTAACCTCACTCCCCAATGACCCTTCACATTTATAGCTGCCTCTCTGGTTACGCTGTAGCCCCAAGACCCTTGCATCCCCATTAGCACATCTTATTTCTATTCTGGTGTCATGGAACCTTGTCAAAAGTCTCATTCCAAACTCTCAGATTTCAATTTCCCTTCCAAATACACCCCTCTGAATTCATCCACATTTCACTGGAAGACACTGGTTCTGATCCTGATGCTCAAATAAGAATTCTGTCTTCATCCCCACTCCTCTCTTCCTTCAAACACACAACCATCATCCGTCACATGTTCTCTGCCTGCAGGGCCCCTGGTTAATTGGATTCCATCTCTCCATCTCTACTTCTTTTGCTTCCACTGGGTCCAGACTTCTCTGTCACGTTCTCACACCCGGTTTATCCTTTTTCCAGAGTGGCAGCCAAAGCCCAATTTACTTGAAATCAAGCTATTTATTGTGGTGACAGTTCCCTCCATCTTCTGATGCCTGGTCACATTTACCCCATTTCTGCCATTCCCTCACTGCATTCTGGCCAGCCTACATTTTGACAGCTCTTCACACCCAGCATGATCAGCACTGTATCTCCTGTTTGTGCCTTCATCGCACAGGGCTTCTCTCCTGGTGTCCTCCATGCTGAGGTGTCCCCTCCTCGGAGAGGCCTTCCAGCCCCACTTCTGCCAAGACCACCAGACCCCACTCCACCGCTGCCTCTTTCCCTGTTTCTATTTCTTACACAACTTATGCCATCCTGACCGTCAGTATCTTCTCTTTAATTTTCCTCTGTAGAATCTTTCTTTCCTCCCTTCAGTGTCAGCACCACAAAGAAATGGACTTAGTTTTTAGTTTTAATTAATCTTCCCGAGCCCAAGCATCATACATTTATGAATTTGAGTAAATGTCACATATCTTGTGATGCTACCTGTGTCATTTATTCATATGACTCTTTCCAGTTACAAAAGTACTGTGTCTCCTTCACTTCTGACATGGTAAAAACCAGTTTGTGCTCATTGCCTTATAAGAATGCATGATGTGTAAACAAAGATGGTAATTGTGGGCCTCAGACTAAATTTTGTATGAAAAAAACTTCCCCATCCTAGTTTTCCCCCAATATTTGAGTGCAGGATGGTGAATGAGAGATTAGTGGCAGTGATGTGATGATTTTTCCAAATTGTCCAATTATATTTCTTCTTGATCAGAAACTTATGCTGCAGGTTTCTTGCAGGGAGACAAAGGAAACAATCTCATATAATTATCAAATTTATTTTTAATATGGATATTGTTATAGCAGAATATAAATTTTAAATAATAAATGTTTCTTCTAAGAGTACAATTTAACTTCATCTTAAAGAATAATTATATTTTTTTAAATTACACATACTAAGGTGAAAAAAAGCCTCCTTGACTTAAACTTATGACTTCAGAATATAAGTCTAGAAATAAATGCTATGGCCATCTAAAACTTTATATTGACAATTTGCATACAATTTCAAATTATAATGTAACATTTGTGCAAAGAATAACTCTATGTATACCTCACTTACATGGCTGATATAAGACAGTTACCCAAACTGTCTTGAGAAATGAGGCTTAATGTAGATTCCAACTAAGTAGAAGATCACTCTCAGTTACAACATTTCTTTCAGAACGAATAAGAGAGAATCCATACATTTGCTGAATATAGAGAAAGCATCATGCTTCATGCTGTGTTCTGGGAATTCGAGTATATTTTAGGTGAGAGATGTTGACCATGAAGGAGTTCACTGCTATGCTCACTTTTAAAGTTGGAGGGACTCTGGTCCAAAGGAGGGGATTCTCCTCCATCCACTGGCCTCCTTGCAGCACAGGTGGAGATCTGACTAAGTGAGTGCATGCATCCCGGCAGGTTTGGAGGCCTGGGTGGAGGGCAGGGCACAGCACAGGTTTAACACGAGGGCCCACTCCTGGAAAGGGACCATCAGGGCTTGATGCTCGATCCCCTGGCTGGTTTGTAACAGCCCCTTGTGATGTGCTGATTCTCGTGACCTCTTCCAGGAACGTGCGCACTTTCAGCATCTCCGCCACCTCTGCTTGAATAGACTGCAGGGATCTCTCTTTCCTCAGTTCTTCAATTACAAAACTGATTTCCTTCCTCGAACTCAGGTTGGCCGTCATCAAGTGTCTGTAAGCCTTAGCGAGGCTGGGTACGTTTACTGGCTCCTTCTCTAGCCCAGCATTCTTTAAAGTCGTCTCCATGCAGGCACACTCCTGTTTAGCCACATACAGCTGGTCGATGAGGTGGCACTTCTCTTCGATCTGGGCAGCCAGTGTTTCAGCCCGCTGCTTTTCATAGCTTTGATAAGATGACACTTAACAGACTGAATAAGTTTACAGGTAAATAAGACACCCACCAAAGAGGTGAGGAAAGGGAGACTCAACACTGCCTCCCACTGGAGGCTCTGGAACATGAGCTGAGAACACAGGCCAAAGGGCAGCAGCACCACCAGTACCGCGCTCAGCTCCCTCAGGATCAGCCCAAAGCCAAGCTCCATGGAGGATAGCAGTCCCTCCATGGCACTGACACACCCAGGACTCTGCCCCTTACTGTGGATCCAACAGCCACAAGCCCACAGGGACAGCCCAAAATTCCACCTGGAACCCAGCCAGCAACTGACATCGCAGATTGGTCAGTTACCCAGTGTGTTGGGGAGGGGCTGTGCCAGAGGGGAGGGTTGTAACCAAAGTGTCCTTCTCTCCATTACTGTCCAATGGTAATTTTTCTTGCCTCTTTCTTTTTGTGTTTATATCTATATACATTAAAAAATAGAGTAAAATGTGTCAATGTTAAGTCACTGATTTCACAAATCTTTTGTTTTCCTAACCCTCAACAGAATATACACCCTCTGTCACATTTCAATTGAAGTACACACACTCTTGCGACATGCATCCGTCAGTTTGATGGTTGCTGAACTTGACAAAAATGAAAAAATCACAATGTATACTTCATTGTCTGTATCATTTGCTCTAAGTAATGTTTTTAGAACTACATGTTTGTTTGTATTTGAATATGCCTTTCATTCTTTTTGTAGGGCTGAATAATGTGATCTTGTAAGATTGTATCACAAAATATTTATCCATTCTCTTAATAATAGACATTTGGTTTAGTTCAAGCATGGGTCATTATGAATAAATATTTTTGTGTATATATGCAAGCATCTTTTTTCTAAATATCTGTTTTTATTTACCCTGTGAGACGAGTACCTGGGAGCAGCTCTGCTGGGTAGATATGTGCTAAGTGCTCCTTCATTTTGAAGGAGATTTCTTGGGGTATATTTTACATGCCATAAACTCACTCATTTCAGCACAAAATTTTTTGGCTTTTGTGTGTGTAACTGTGCAGAGTTGTGTCTCCCTCACAATCCCATTTTAGAACAATCTTATCACAGGAAAAACTTTTCTCATTTCATACTTTTCTTTATCGGCTTCATTTGACACAGTCTCCCTCCCTCTTTGAAATGCTTCCATGATATAGATTCCAGTCCAATACATTCTAACATTTTTATAATTTTTTTGTTGTTGTTTTCTGGGTTTTTTATTTTAAGAACTCACTGGCCTTTCCTTCTGTGACTTCACTGATGGTTTCTACTTTTCTTCCAAACCCTTTAGTGTTAGTTTGACTCAGAAATTAGGTCTTGATCCACTTTTCTTTCCCAGCCACTCACCTCCTTGCTTGCCTCATCCAGACTTGTGGCATACATGACATCTAGACTGTCATGATTTGAAATTCACTTTTTTGTTCCAAACCTTCCCATACATTCTAGATTTATGCCCACCCAGCTGTCTCCATACCATCTGCAGGTGGACATCTAACAAGCCAAAAACATTAACCATCTCCCCTGAACCTGCTCTCCCTCATTCTCCCCATTTTGTGAATGTAACTCCATCCTGACAGGAGGTCAAACCCCAGTTTTGTGGTCTGTCTTGACTTCTCCCCTCTCTCCACCTCATCTCCTCCCCATCAGCAAAGCCTTCATCTTTAACTTCTGACTATGTCCCTCATTGGCCTCCCTCTATTCTACCTGAGCAGAGCTGCCACCACCTCTTGACAGGATGGCAGTGGCTGCCACTAACCATGCTCCTTTCCGGGCCCTCACTCCTATAGGCTGTTCTTCACCCAGAATCAGAGAATCCAGTCAGGTCACTGCTCAGTTCACTCTGCCCACAGCTTTCCATTCCTCACAGATGAAGCCAACATGCACACAGCACCCATGAGTCCTACATCACCTGTCAGGTGGTTCCCTCTCTGATCTAACTGAGCAGTCTGGCTGGGCCGCACTCTGCTGCATCCTCACAGGCCTCCTTGCAGCTCCTTGATTGTGACGGGGTGCTCCTGCCCCAGGGCCTGGCATTAGCTCTTCCCTCTGCCTTGAATCCTCCCTGGACACACACGTGGTGGTCTCCCTCCTTCCTTCAGGTCTCAGTTCAAATGCCTGCTTGTCAGTTAGATCTCCCCAGATCCCTTGTAGTGATCATGCAGTGGGAACAGTGATGACAGCCCTGTACATCACCATCTGTCCCACCTGCCTGCCTCACTTCCCTTCAAGGTTTTCTTACCATTTCCATGTACAGTACACGCTTGTGAATTGTCTAATTATTAACTGAATTGAAAGTTTCACGGAGGCAGGTTTTTTTAAATGCTTTGTTACTGCTTTATCATGAATGTCATATTCATTACACAATAAATACAGTATGAATGCAAATGAAAGGATGTCTGAATTGCATGGGAATCAAATATGTATTTCATTTTACTTTAATGAATTTCTCACATTTTTCAAATCTGCGTGTGGACACATATGCCAGCAGAGTTCAGGCGCTCTACAGTCCACTGATGTAAAGTTAATTTCTTCAAGATCTTCTTGGGAAGTAACTGTAGGGTGTGGAAAATTTAATGAAAATATTTGAGGAAAATATAAATGAAATGAATAAATAATTAATAAAGGCTAAAGACAATTTTTTAAATAACAATATAGTTAATAAGTCACTAGCTAACTATTTATATTTAAGTATTTAAACTTAATAATGTAAAATAATGTTTGCTGCAGCACAGGAGGCACTAACTATGGGTAAGGAGTTGGAACTAAATTCTCAACAAAGCAGAAACAGACTCACAGACACAGAGAACAAACTGATGGTATCCAGGGGGCAAAGGAGGTGGTGAGGGGCAAATTGGGAATTTGAAAATTGCACCTCTTGAGGAGCGATGGGAATGTCAGCTCTCCTGACCATGGTGGTGGTTCATGGGTGTGTACATCTATCACAGTTCATCCAATTGTATATGTGAAATATGTGTGATTTACTGCACAGGACTTGTGCCACAATAAAGCTGTTTAAAATACAGAAATAAACTTGAAAAAAAAGAGCTGCAGCTGACGGCGCTGCGGGAGCTGAGGTCTGGTGCTGAGACGGCGCAAGTGGTCCCAGCAGCCCAGGCCTGACGAGAGCGGTGATGTGCGCTTGCTCTGTCCCTGGACATGGAGCTGCCACATGTGCTTGTCCTACTTGCTGAGCTGGATCAAGAGCTCTGACCTGCGCCTGCCTTTGCACTGGAGCTGCGTTTGGTGCAGGTGGTTGTTCTAGCTCTTGACATTAAACAAGAGATCTTCCTGGAACTTGCGTTGGCTCTGAATCTGAAGCTGGTGTAGGGGGTTGTTCCATGTCTTGAGTTTGCTTGGAAGCTGTGGCGTGAGCCCACTCTGGGTCTGGAGGAGCTGATGCTGGTGCCTGTTCTGGCCACTGGGAATGAACAGGAACTGTGGCTGCAGCCTGCTGTGGGTCTGCAGCTGTCAGGGGCACTAGAGTTGTAGCTTGTGGTAGCTCCTGAGGTGGTTCCACATCTTGCTCTGGAACTGGTGCTGCAGCTCCAGGACAAGAAACTATCATCAACGTGAGTGCCTTTGCCTGTGCCTGCCAAGTACATTCATTCCGGTCAATGAAGTGTGAGGCCAAGATCCCACCCCTAGGAAGTCTTCCAAGACTGCAGTCCATGGGAACAGTGATCTGAGCCTGCTCACTGCTCCTGACCCCACCCCAGCCTCTGGAGGCTCGAGAACAGCCCTGTACCCCCGACACATGCCCACAGCACCCACCCTGTCTACCTCACCCTCAGTTTCTGCCCCAGGAAGTTCAATTGGCTCCATCAGTGCCAGGAGAGGGTGGACACGGTGCTCCAGGTCCAAGTCAGAAATACTGAGGCCTGTAGGACATGTAGGCCAATTGGCATGTACTTGTGGGCAAATCAGGGAGCTGGTGAAAATCCACAGTGAACTGGGATGGCCAGGTGTCAGGATGGACGAGACAGTATTGCGGTAGGCATGTTGGCAGCAGAGTCAGAGGCCTGAATTTTTTTCCTTACTAACCTTCTAGGACCTGTGGGGCACCAGGGCTCAGGTGCTTCCTGCTCCTGATCATCCAGAAGCCACACCTACCTCGTCCACCTCTCACCTGGCAGTCCTGGCAGAGGCAAGCCTGGTCACAACGGAGATGATGGCAAAAAGCCTCCATTGAAGGGAGCCTTTGATCAGTGGAGTGAGGGCCTCTCCCCTTCCTCAGGGAAGCCTGGCACACTGCTGTCTGTCTCCCTGCTCTCCTTCCCACTGGAGTGTCACCTCTGGTGTCTGCTCTGTTCCTGGCTCTCACTGGGACCCTGGAGGTGCTCCATGAAGATCTGATGGGTGAGGGAACAAATGGACTCTTTCTCCTGCCCAGGCTTCCATGTCCTACCTGAGCACGTGAACTTTAAGTCCTGTGTCTGCATGTTGCTGAGCCCACTAGGTTCCCCATGAGGGGCTTCTCTTCCTCCCAATGACACTCATCTCCCACAGGGAGGGCTCAGCCCGCGCCTGAGCGACCACTGAGCCCTTGCTGTGGAAGTTCCACCAGATTAGTGAGCAAGATGCTCTCCACTTCCCGTTATAGCTCCCAGGATGTGGAGGCAGGCTGCGATGGGAAAGGATGGGTATGGTCCTCCAGCCCATCTCTGCTTTCCCAATGTAACCACAGCCCCAGTTACAGCTTTGACTCCCTTCCTCAGACCTTTGCCCTCTTACAAGATCCATGATGTGTGGGATCCAAGATGCTGCCAGCATGTCTGATCCACAGTCCTCACACTCCTCTCCCAGTTCTGTGGAGAAGGGAGCCTCTCCTGTTGGATCCAAAGCTCACTAACATGTCAGCTGGTCCAGGGCTCTGCTTCCCTCAGCAGAATGCATCAGGGTACACCCACATCTGGAGGAGGCGGCCAGCTGGGGGCACACGGACTGCACTGTGGGCGCTACCTGCTGGTAATGTGTCCTGGGACTGTCTGACTCCTGACTAGGATGAAGCAGGGTTGTCTGCTCTGTGCACGTGATTATGGTTTGTGTCTGGAAAAGGGCTTGTGCCTGGTAGCTTCCTATACATTTGATGAATGAACGAGGCCCGGCCGTTCCCATCAGAGCTGTCTGAGTCGGCCTGAGGCCTCTCGACATGTTCTCAGGGATCCCTGACTGGCTTCATCCAGGACAGGAACATCCCAGATAAAATCTCAACTCTCCTCCTCAATAGGGAAAAACATTTCATTCCAACAGCCATGGAGACAGTGATGGATGAGGCCAAGCCCTGGGGAAGGAGAAAACACACTAGCACAACAGCTGCTCCAGCAGACCTACCGCAGGTCCAGGATTCCAGATGGTGCTTCCCACAGAGGACGTCACAGTCCCCACAGCAACCCTGTGAGGTTAACCCTCTATTCACCCCACTGTTCAGAGGAGCAGCCTGAGGCTCAGAGAAGTGTAGTGACCTTCTGAAGGCTCACAGCTGGCAGGTGGCCGAGTCCCCACCCTGCTGTGGTGGGGGCAGGGCCCTCAACTTTGGGACAGCAGGTGCAGGACTGGTTGGGTGATGGCAGATGCTCAGTAAGTGCAGGGAATGTGGGGACACAGGGGGGTCATTTCCCAGGAAACTGGGTGCCAGGTGCTCCACTAGCTTTTCCAGCCTGCGTGGCTGGATGGTCCACACCATCCAGGCTTCATTCCTCTTCACTGTTGATCCACTTTTGCCCTGGGGTGGCACAGAGTAGGGACATGCACTCAGGCAGAGCACCATGGGCCACCAGGAAGGAGGGTTAGGGGCTGGAGCTCAGGCTGAACCCCTGAGCCTCATGTCTTGTGACAGGAAGTGGGCCAATGAGAAAAAATTCCTAGTATTAAAGGTAGAATTTGAGGTGGAGAATGACTGAAAATGTTAGTCCTGAGGTCATTTTGTTAGCTGAGTACTGACAGCACCTCCCTGTATCAAGCGCATCATTTCAGTGAGTCCTGATGAAACATCGCATTGTGGAGATGAGAACCCAGAGGCTTGTCCTGGGGAGGAATCAGGTATCAGGACATGCAGGACGCTTAGGGCAGAGCTGCTGAAATGGCAGCAGAAGGAACCACATCACGGCCCCACATCAGGGAAGCGCTGGATGTGGTGGTAACCGGTCTCCCTTCTGGAATCTTGTGCAGCTCACTGAGGTCCCAGATATCACTGGGTCTTTTAACCCTCTGAAATTTCTTGGAGTATTGTTCAAGTAGCAATAAACTTTGATGTCTAAAAAACAAACAAAAAATACAAAATATATAAACAAACAAAAAACAGGATATGTTCCTCAAGTCAGCAAAATGCAGAGAAACAAACATAGTACAATGACCTCCATGTCCTCTTGGGTAAAAGCATCCCCACCAGTCACAATGATGGGTAAAAGTTGGAGAAGTGGAAGGATTGTCTGGCCAACATGGACACCCAGGTGTAAGTGTTAAAAGAAGAAAATACATAGAAAAATGCAAAAATGCTCTGGACTTAATGTGAGATGACATCATATGAAAGTCTCTTTTCTGATATATGTACAATCGTGTGGGCAGTGACTTTCCATCTGGCTAAGGAGGGGCTGGGCGGTGAGGGCAGGTTTGGGGAGGAGGTGGGGCTCCAGGGCACTTTCGGTGGAAGACTCTAGGAGGGAGCCCTGGGGAGCACAGGGCTGTCTGAGACCTGGGGCCCCCTTTGGTGGTATCAGGACCCTGGGTGTTGGGTCTCCTCAGCACCAGCACTCACCCTGAGCCAGTGCTGGACTCTGGGGGGCGGGGATGGGCACCTGTCCCTGTGCCAGGGAGATGGAGCAGGTGAGCAGGAGGCAACATGGACCAGGTTCTTTCCAGTCTCCAGTGTGGATCCCAGTAAACCCAGTGCCCAGCAGCCAGGCAGAAAGACTCATCCCTGTCTGGCTGTCTTTGTTGGTTCTCAGACCCACAAGATATGCCCATCCAGACACGAGCACACCACTGTCTGCACAAATCTCCACCAAGGAGGGAGAAAGATGATGGCCTGATGATGACAGGGCCTGGTTTCCCACTGGCACAGATAGGGAGCCCCTCAAGAATCCTCCTTCCCCCGCACCAGCCAGTCCTGCGGGGTGAACATGACAGGACCACCCGCTTATCAGCTGCCCACCTACCTGTTTCTACACTGAGGGGACCTTCCCGTCCTGTCGTTATTCCTGCCACATGAAGAGGAGGGGGAAGGGGACCCAGGGAATGTTCCCAGAAGTGCCCTAGGCCACCTTCTGTTACCTCAGGGGACCTCCAGGGAAATGACCAGAGGCGTCGTGGGTGAGGGTTGGGTGAACGTCTGCAACTCTGCAGCCTCTGGAAACCCTTTCACTCCAGGGTTCCCCAAAGCCAGAGCCCTGGGAATTTGTGATGCAGCAGGAGGAACCCTTTCACTGTGCAGTGTCTCTGGCCCTGTGAGCTGGGAATGAGGCTCTTGCTACAATGTGGGTGCCTGTTAACAAGGATTTCAAATTCCGTTAGGGTCCGTTGTGAAGAAGGGGTCTTCCCTTCTGGGGTCCCCTCACCTGAGGCCTCTCCTTGGGCGACATCATCCTAACAGTGCTCTCCACGCAGCACCACATCCGTGCAGTCACAGTGAACACCCCTCCCCACAGCCCCCGGGAAGGTCTGGGTGCCCCCAGGGCCCCGGCTTGAGACAGACCTGGGTTCAGACTCAGCTCCCCATTCTTACCTGCTCTTCATCCTGGAGAAGCCGCCGTGCCTCCCAGGGCCTGTCTCCTCACCCGCACAATGCGGACCGTTCCAGCGATACTTCCCAGGGATGTCTTCTCATGTATGTGGGACAAGACCTATAAACCTGGAGGAGTTGTGTCACATGCAGGTAGGAGCCTCCAACCTCTTTTCTTCCTCTTGTCACCTCGCCTGTGTCTCCCCCTTTTTTGCCTCAAGGCCACAGTCCTTACATCTAATGTCATCTAGTGTGTACATGTGTGTGTGTGTGCACATGCCAGTGCTCGTGTTCTGGGTGCCTGAAAGAAAATGGCCCCACATGGGGAGGAAAGGGCAAGTGCTTTCAAGATGTTAAGCATTCTACTTTCCAAGCAAACCCTATAGAAGCGGGTGGAGCCCTGGCTTAAGAAGTCAGAACAATCCATTACTTCGGGGCTCTGCCTGTTGTGAGCCCTGGGCCAGTGCCTGCCTCTCTATGGGCTTTAATTTCCCAGTTATCCAACAAGGATGAGATTCAGAGCTGCAGGACTGCGAGCTCAGCAGTAGGGTGGCCCCAGGGCCCTTGCCCCTGGGCGGGGTGTGGGTGGGAACACACTGAGGAGGTTCCCCTCACCTGGGTTCCTCCTCAGAAGAGAGCTGGCCAAATGCCCATCTGGGCTGCTGGAGGCTCATCATCCCCCCAAGGCCATCTGCACATCTGTGCACAGTTACACCAGGGCCCCTGCGACAGCCTGGTTGCAGCCAGGGCCCAGCTTGAGGACACAGAATTGGGTTCATACCTGCTCCGCCTTCTTACCAGCTGTGATTCTGAACAAGGCCTCTCTCAGGGTCTTCCCTTCTCCCCTCAGTGACTCCCCTCAGTTCCCACCTCTGAGCACGCACATCCCTGTGCAATCCCTTCCCCTCAGGTGTCGACTGGGCTTACCACTCCATAGACGACGGCAGAGTGAGCCAATGCTACTGCCAAGACTGGGGCTCCAAACAAGTGAATAAGCACTTTTCTGGGTGGTTCTTGTGGGCTGGAGCTGGGCACAAAGAGGGCACCACAATAGCACCGACAATCCACGTTCCTTGGAGCAGCTCCATCAGCCACTGAATTTCCGTCAAACCTGAAACCTATCCCTCCGGTAGAAGCTCCAGAATGGGAGGCCTCCTTCACAGAAAAATGGGAGTGTGACTCAGCGCACTGTTGTGCCATGCCCTAGGGGAGGTAGCCTGGCAGTGACCAGGCTCTGATGCCATAGGTCCTGTGGGGCTCAGGAAAGCAGCCCTGCCCTGCTCCAGGGCTAGGTTACCAAGCAGTGTCACCGCTGACTGTCACAGAAACAAGAGCACCAGCCATAAAAACCAGGACATTCGGCACATGTAATGCACCCCTCGGGGAGACACCGCTGCTCTGGAGCATGGGAGGGGGATGACGCTCCTGCCCTCTGTAGTATGCCCAGCCCCCAGCTGTGCATTCAGTTAGAAGCCGGCCCCTCAGGCCACAGTCATGATGAGCAGCTAACAGGCCCCCTTCAGATAAAGCCCAGGCTCCTGGGTCTGTTGCATCTTCATGTAACACTTTTTTATATCCTTTCTCTGTTAGTTATAGTCCCATGTGACCAAAATTCTCATATCTAGTAAACAAAGGACTAAACACCAGTAATATTTTAGGTAAAAAGTCATAAAAAGTAGAATTATATTGATCAGTTCATTCAGTCCCATGTACTTAATTCTCATTCTGCTCAAGTCCGGTTTTTCCATTATCTCTGTGTACTTCGCCTGCTGACTGTGGGTGATGGGGCAGCGATAATTCCAAGACATCTGTAAGGTTTTTTCCCTTAAGGCCTGTAAAATTTCCCCAGTGAAGTGGGGGTCTCGGTCACTGAAGGCTGTGAAAACATATTTTCTAAAGGCTTCTTTGCCATTTGGAGGGCATCAGCCTTGCAGCAAAGGGACATTTTAACCCATCAAGTGAAACATGGAGTTTGCCAGGGACCTGGGAGGAGCCCAGCGGCCTTCGTGGGATTCCAGTAGCTCCTGTTGTGTGTGTAATTCACAGTTGTTGTTGACCCACCTTAATATCTCTGATTTAGGAGCAGACTGTTGTTCTGTTACAAGGACATCAGGATAGGTAATTCTTACAATGAGGGCTCAGTTTTTTTTTTTTTTTTTAAGAAGCAGTGTGGGTTTTACCTGCACAGGCCATTATCCTTACAGATTCTGCTACTGCTGCCTTTGCCTGAAAGATAGTGAGGGCCCTTCCCTGATGCTTGATCAGAGTCCCTTTAGCGTGAGCCTTAATTTTGATGACAAGTTACATTTTATGTCAGGATATATAAGATTTTCAGGAATTTCATACAATTTCTGGGGCTTGAAACATACCCATAGAGACACAACATGGAAATGCTTAATGTTACTCCTTATTTGATAATGCTTTCCATTTAATACATTAAATATGCCTAATTAGTTTAATATCTTTCTTTTTAGAAGGAGAGAGAACATGTCTCAAAGTGAGTGCTAAGTCAAAAGCATTTCATTTAGAATTTGATTTGGGGGAATTTTGTCAATAATATCAAAAATGTTTTAAAACATGTAGCCAAATAGGTCACTATGAAATAGTGCTTAGTTATTCACTGAAGCAAAATAACAAAAATTTTGAATGTAGAAGGTTAAAACGGCTTTGAGCAAAGCTCAGTTCTGCTACTGAGAGAGCTGGTTTTGCCTGCGCAATCAAAGCCTGACACATGGAACACAGAAAGTAAGTGATACTTTGACGAGATACAATCCGTTTGGTTTTTTCCACCCTAGGTGGATTGTTTAAAGGTAAAAGAAGTCCATCCTAATCTCTTATTGTCAAGAGCATAACAGAAAAACAATTCTCCTTTACAAAGAGAAATCCAAATTTATATTCTTGATATTAAACCTCAATTAACTTTATTCCAGTATTATCCAATTTTTCACTACACACAAAATTCCATTTTTTTAAAATTGAGATATAGTCAGTTTGCAATCTTCTGTCAATCTCTGGTGTACAGCACAATTTTTCAGTCTTGCATGAATATACATATATTCATTTTCATATTAAAGTTTCTTTCTTAAATTTCCTTTTTTCACAAATCTTTGACAACTTTCTGTGTCTATTTTAATTTGTTCTTTGCTTCTTTTCCCATTTAACAAAAACAACATTATCCCATTTGACTAGTAAACGCAGGTACAACAATAATTGTTCCTCTCAACTATATTTAATGCTAACCTTGAAGGCATATGTGAATTAATTAAACCAAGTTTAAAATTAGCTTTCAGTTTTTAGAGTTTATGCTAGACCATGTGAACATGAAAACTCTTTGGTTAGTTTTCTTTTTAAGTACAGGACAATTTTGCCCTAAAATCCTGATCTTTCCTAATACCTACAAGCATTCTGAGAGAACTACAGGAGGCCTCGGGACTGGTAAAGATTAGTAGGACTTGACTTGTTTCCAGACTTGTACTTCTAGTTTTGCAGATATTTGCAAGACAAAGACAGTTGTTGACATTAGCCTTTGAATATTGGCCTCCTGCTGATTTATCTCTAGGAGACTCTGGGGGTATCACTGAGGACATGGGTGGGTTTTCTCCCCATCTAGTGGGTTTAGTTCTAAAAGGGGCTTTGGGTGTCAATGGTGGAGAAGGAAGAGGAGGAGGAGGAAGAGGGTGTAGTGGAGGAGGACAAGGTCGGGGCAGTCAAATAAAGAAAAAGGGTTTAGAAAACAGGCAGGTAAAGGGATGGAGGAGAAGATGCAGAATTGGGAGGCAGGTAGAAGAGGGACAAGAAAGTTCAGTTGATTTTTCAAGTTTAGGGAGAGTGTAAGTCAACCCTTCATTTACTGCCTGGAGGGAGGCAGTTTTATTGGTGTTACATTTAGAGGCCTCTAGAGACCAATTAAAACATGCTTCTCATTATTTGTCTGAAGAAAAGTTATGCTGTTTTCATGAATTGGTAGAATTAATGTCAAAATGACCATAATATCCAAGTCAGTCTACAAATTCAATGCAATTCCCATCAGAATACCAATGGCATTTTTCATAGAACTGGAAAAAATAATTTTAAAATTTGTATGAAAACACAAAAGACACTGAGTATCCAAAACAATCCTGAGAAAGAAGACCAGAGCTGGAGGAATCACACTCCCTGGCTTCAGACTATACTACAAAGCTACAGTAAACAGAACAGTATGGTACTGGCAGAAAAAAGATACATACATCATTGGAACAGAATAGAGAACTCAGAAAGAAACCATACTTATGGTCAATTAATCTGTGACAAAGAGGGTAAGAATATACAGTGGGGAAAGGCAGTCTCTTTAATAAGTGGTGCAGGGAAAATTGTAGAGCCACATGGGAAGGAATGAAGTTAGAACATTCCCTAACACCATATACAAAAATAAACTCAAAATGGATTAAAGACCTGAATCTAAAACTGGAAACCATAAAACGCATAGAGGAAAGCTTAGTGGGAACACTCTGTGCATATTGTAGGAATATTTTTTGGATCTATTTCCTAAGGAAAAGGAAATAAAAACAAAAATAAACAAATGGGACCTAATTAAACTTAAGAGCTTTTGTATAGCAAAAGAAACCATCAACAAAATGAAAAGACGAGCTACTGAATGGTAGAAAATATTTGCAAATCATATGACTGATAAAAAGTTAATATCCAAAATACCAAAACAGCACATACAGCTCAAAAGCAAAAAGCCAAAAAAACCTGATTAAAAAGTGAGCAGAATACGTTTCCAAAGAAGACATAGAGATGGCCAACCTTTCTAATCATCAGAGAAATACAAATCAAAACCACTCACACCTGTCAGAATGGCTATCATCAAAAAGAGCACACGTAACAAATGTTGGGGGGATGTGCAGAGAAAGGAACACTTACACACAGTTTGTGGGAGTATAACTGATGAAGCCACTATGAAAACAGTATGAAGTTTCCCTGAAAAACTAGAAAGACAACTACCCTATAAGCCAGCAATTCCACTCCTGTGTTTCCTAAAGAAAATGAAAATACTAATTTGAAAAGATGCATGCACTCCACTGTTCATAGCAGCACTAGTTACAATACCCAAGATATGAAAGTAAACTAAATATCCATCAACAGATTAAAGGAAAATGAATCTCTCTCTCTCTCTCTCTCTCTCTCTCTATATATATATATATATATATATATATATATCTTCGTTGTGTACACACACACACACACACACAATGGAATATTACTCAGCCATAAAGAGATTGAAATTTTGCCACTTGCAACCACATGGATGGACTTGGAGGATATTATACTTAGTGAAAGAAGTCAGACAAAAAAAAGACAATACTATTTGATATCACTTGGATCTGGAATGTAGAAAATAAAACAAAGTAGCGACTATAACCAACTAGAAACAGACTCATCCGTATAAAGAACAAGCTAGTGGTTGTCAGTGGGGAGATGAACATGGGAGGGACAAGGTGGGATAGGGGATTAAGAGGCACAAACTACTAGGTATAAAATAAACAACCTACAAGAATACATTGTACAGCACTGGGAACACAGCCAAAGCATTATACTAGCTATGAATGGAATATAATCCATAACATTTTTGAATCACTATATTGCATACCTGAAACTAATGTAATATTATAAATCAACTGTATCTGAATAAAGAAAGACACCTACACTCCAGTTGCCCAGATGTTCTATAGAAGTCCATGTCCTATCCTTAAATCAGGCCACCAGAAAGGAAAAAGGACCTGTGGTGCTGGTAGAGTAAATAGAAGAGCTTGGATCATTTACAGATAGTCTTGAAAACTGATGTCCATGTCTTGAAACTCATTTCTAGACCCTCATAAAATCAAAGAATATTAGAAAGACAAGGGGTTTTTAGAAAGCGTGGTCCAGATTTTCTTTTTAGATCTAAACACAAAGAGGATTAAATATGTTCAGCTTAGTCTGGTGGCAGAATCAGGAATCCCATTCTGCTGGTAAGCAGGTCAGTGTTCCTTCCACCATTTGAAGAAACTCAAACACCTCATTTTATGATTTTGCCATGGCTGGGGGATCTCAGACACATAGAAGTTAAAATAATTAATAATAATCATTCATATCATTGTATTTGTATAATAAAACACAAACTCAAACAAAAATAATTAGGATTGGAGCTCACCAGATGTAAGGGTGTTTATTAAGTAAGGATTGGTTGGGGATTTGAAATGGTTACACAGTTGTGAAGGGGAGTGAACTCTGGAACTACAAGGTTGCAGCTAGCAGCTGCTGGCAGATACTGTTTGGAAAACCGCCAGTGGCATCCTTGAGTTTGATACAGCTCAGAGAAGATTCAGGTTTTCAGTGGTGCAAGGACATATCTGAGACCAAAACTCCAGTGGCCACCCTGATCCATTTTTGTCTGCCTGAACTGTGATTACTCCATTCTAATTTCAATTTGTCATCAGTAAACTCAATGAAGATTTGAAAAACACAGTAGACCTAAATGAGTTACTCATTGTTGCTTTAATTGTCCATCAAGAATCCGTTTCCCTATTCTTGCAGCACAGAGCTGGGCTCTGTGTCCAGCCCCGGCCCCCATCGCAGGCATTTGATTTCGTTGCCAGTAGGAGAGGAAAGAAGTGACATGTGCCATTCTAGATCTGACTGATAATATCCCCCCTCTCCACGCATTTCTTTCCCCTCTTTCCCTTATGCTGATGGGTGCAGATGTGGTGAGGTCCTAGGGATGGAGAAGGCACAAAGTGGAAGAACTCTGGGTTCCTGAAAGACCACACCAAGGAGTGCAGTCTTTCCTACCTGAACACCCACCCAGCACTGTTACGTGGGAAACCATAGAGTGATAGGCTACTGAAATTTGGGGGGTTATTTAGTAATTCACCAGAAACATATAATATACCCCCAATAGGTTTAAGTCACAAGATTAATTTAACTCATGATGAACCTAGTAGATTTAAAAGACTGAAGTCAGTTTGGCTCTAATAGCCGAGCTGGTCAGTACGAGGGCGGATCCTCTTATCCACTCAGCATCGGTGCCCTGAGCACTCAGGTGGTGCCAGTGCTGGAAGCCCCCACAAGGCCCTGCCCTCCCGGAGCTCACAGTTGGGAGAAGAAGATGGGCAGAAGCATGAGAACCCCTCAAACACGTGAATGAGAAGAGTGAATGCTAAGTGGAACCAAAGCAAGGTGCTGCCCTGAAGTGGGGTCCACTAGGTGAGGGGCTCTGGAGAGGCTGCACTGAGGTGACATCTGCATCTCCAGCAGCATGACAAGAAGGAGCCAGCTGGTCAACAGCCTGGGGATATGTAGCCTTGCAGAAGGCACAACAGTGCAGGACTGTGGAGGCAGAAGTGAGTTTGGCCAGAGAGAAGGTTGGAAAGGAGGCCAGTGTGGCTGGAAGGAGCTGGGGAGGAGAGCCAGGGGGGCACAGGGGAGGGCAGGGTCAGGGCCTGGTGCAGGAGGACAGCATCAGTGACTTATGTCTATTGTTATGTGACAATGCTTCCCCGAACATAGTGGCTTAACCACCAAACAGTTATTACTGCCAGTCCCTGTAGGCCAGAAGCCCCGCAGGCCCCAGATGGGAGCTTGTGCTGAGTCTCTCAGGAGGCTGGGGCTGGGTCCTGAACTGCGTCAAGATCTGCTCCACTCAGGCCTGGAGCCCGCGCAGTGGACATTTGTGGGACTCAGTTTGGGCTGAAGGCTTGAGTCCCTCTCTGTCTGTCGCTCTCCCTTGGTGCTGGGACACGTGGGCCTTTCTAACCACAACTCATGAGCCACAGTCTTGCTCCCCAGACTGAGGGGACTGAGAGAGACACACACCTACACAGGGAGCTCACATCAGAGTGAAGATGTGCTCAGACACTGGCTTTTTATAATCAAATCATGGAAGTAACTAATCTTGGCTCACTCTGCCAGCTTCTATGGAATTTTAAATCCAGTCTACATCAGAGGGGAAGAGATTGCACAAGGGTGTGTGTGCTCGGAGGTGGGAACTGAGAGGAGTCACTGAGGGGAGAAAGGAAGACCCTGAGAGAGGCCTTGCTCAGAATCACAGCTGGTAAGAAGGCGGAGCAGGTATGACCCCAAATCTGTGTCCTCAAGCTGGGCCCTGGCTGCATCCAGGCTGTCGCAGGTGCTCTGGTGTAACTGTGCACAGATGTGCAGATGGCCTTGGAGGGGACGATGAGCCTCCAGCAGCCCAGATGGGCATTTGGCCAGCTGTCTTCTTAGGAGGAGCCCAGGTCAGGGGAGCTTCCTCAGTGCGTTCCTACCGACACCCTGCCCAGGGGCGAGGGCCCTGGGGCCACCCTACTGCTGAGCTTGCACTCCTGCAGCTCTGAATCTCATCCCTTGTTGGATAACTGGGAAATTAAAGCCCATAGAGAGGCAGACACTGGCCCAGGGCTCACAGCAGGCGGAGCCCCGAGGTAATGGGATGTTCTGACCTCCTAAGCCAAGGCTCCATCCGCTTCTATAAGGTTTGCTGTGGAAATTAGAATGCGTAACATCTTGAAAGCACTTGCCCTTTCCTCCCCATGTGGGGCTATTTTCTTTCAGGCACCCAGAACACGAGAACTGGCATGTGCGTGCACGCACACACACACATACACATGCACACACTAGATCACATTAGATGTAAGGACTGTGGCCTTGGGGCAAAAAAGGGGCAGACACAGATGAGGTGACAAGAGGAAGAAAAGAGGTTGGAGGCTCCTAGCTACATGTGACACAACTCCTCCAGATTTATAGGTCTTGTCCCACATACATGAGAAGACATCCCTGGGACGTATCGCTGGAATGGTCCGCATTGTGCGGGTGAGGAGACAGGCCCTGGGAGGCATGGTGGCTTCTCCAGGATCAAGAGCAGGTAAGAATGGGGAGCTGAGTCTGAACCCAGGTCTGTCTCAAAGCCGGGGCCCTGGGGGCACCCAGGCTTTCCCAGGGGGCAGTGGAGAAGACTCTTTGGATTGATGTTGTCCAAGGAGAAGCCTCAGGTAAGGGGACCTCAGAAGGGAAGACACTCTCATGACAATGGGCCCTAACAGAACTTGGAACCCTTGTAAACAGGCACCCACATTCTAGCAACAGCCTCATTCCCAGCTTACAGGGCCAGAGACACAGCACTGTGAAAAGTGTCCTCCTGCTGTGTCACGAATTCTCAGGGCTTCATCTTCAGGAAACCCTGGAATGAAAGGCTTTTCAGAAGTTGCAGAGCTGCAGATATTGGCTCAACCCTCATCCCGATGCCTCTGGTCATTTACCAGGACGTCCCCTAAAGCAGCACAGGGTGGCCTAGGGCACTTCTGGAGCCCTCCCTGGGTGCCCTTTCCCCTCCCCTTCATGTCGCAGGAAGAGGGACAGGAGAGGAGGGTCCCTTCAGGGTAGGAATATGTTGGTGGGCAGCTGATATGCTGGTGGTCCCATCATGTTCACCCCCCAGGACAGGCTGGCGTGGGGAAGGAGGATTCTCGAGGGACCTCTTATCTATCCTAGTGGGAACCGTAGAACCTCAGGCTGTCATCTTTCTCCCTCTTTGTGTACGTTTGCACAGTCAGTGGTGTGCTTGTGTCTGGATGGGCATATCTTTTGGGTCTGAGAACCAGCAAAGCCAGCCAAGCAGGGTTCTGAGCTTTCTGCCTGGCTGCTGGGGCACTGGGTTTACTGGGATCCACACAGGAGACTGGACAGGACCTGGTCCATGTTGCTGCCTGCTCACCTGCTCCATCTCCCTGCTGGAAGGGCAGGTGCCCACCCCCCAGAGTCCAGCACTGGCTCAGGGTGAGTGCTGGTGCTGAGGGGGCCCCAGACCATGCTGTGCTCCCCAAGGCTCCCCCCTAGAGTCTTTCACCAAAAGGAATCTAGGGCCCCACCTCCTCTCCAAACCTGCCCTCACCGCCCAGCCCCTCCTTAGCCAGATGGAAAGTCACTGCCCACATGTTTGTACAAATGTCAGAAAAGAGACTTGCAAGATGCAGTCATCTCACATTAAATCAAAAGTATTTTTGCATTTTTCTATGGATTTTCTTCTTTTATCGCTTACCCCTTGTCCTTGTTGGAGAGACAATCCTTCCATTTCTTCTCCAAGTCTGATCCCTCCCTGTGACTGGCGGGAGTGCTTTTACCCAGAAGGACATGGAGCTCATGGAACTATGTTTTTTTCTCTGCATTTTGCTGATCCTGTTTTTCGTTTGTTTTTATATTTTGTGTTTGTTTGTTTGTTTTTTAGACATCAAGGTTTATTTCTACTTAAACAATACTCCAAGAACTTTCAAGGGTCAAAAGACCCAGTGATAACTGGGACCTCAGTGAGCTGCACAAGATTCCAGAAGGGAGAATGGTTACCACTACATCCAGCCCTTCCCTGATGTGGGGCCGTGATGTGATTCCTTCTGTTGCCATTTCAGCAGTGCTGCCCTGAGCATCCTACATGTCCTGATACCTGATTCCTCCCCAGGACAAGCCTCTGGGTTCTCATCTCCACAATGCGATGTTTCATCAGGACTCACTGAAATGATGCGCTTGATACAGGGAGGTGCTGTCAGTACTCAGCTAACAAAATGACCTCAGGACTAACATTTTCAGTCATTCTCCACCTCAAATTCCACCTTTAAACCTTAGGAATTTTTTCTCGTTGGCCCAATTCTGTCACAAGACATGAGGTTCGGGGGTTGAGCCTGAGCTCCAGCCCCTAACCGTCCTTCCTGGTGGCCAATGGTGCTGTCCCTGACTGCATGTCCCTCCTCTGCGCCATCCCAGGGCAAAAGTGGATCAACAGTGAAGAGGAATGAAGCCTGGATGGTGTGGACCATCCAGCCAGGCAGGCTGGAAAAGCTAGTGGAGCACCTGGTACCCAATTTCATGGTAAGTGATACCCTGTGTCCCCAGCCTTCCATGCACTTACCGAGCATCTATCATCTCCCATCAGTTTTGACACTTGCTGTTCCAAAGGTGAGGGCCCTGCCCCTCCACAGCAGGGTGGGGACTCGGGCACCTGCCAGCTGTCAGTCTTCAGAAGGTCACTACACTTCTATGAGCCTCAGGCTGCTCCTCTGAACAGTGGGGTGAACAGAGGGTTAACCTCATAGGGTTACTCTGGGGACTGTGACGTCCTCCGTGAAAGCGCAGTCTGGGTTCCTGGCCCTGCAGTAGGTCTGCTGGAGGAGCTCTTATGCTAATGTATTTTCTTCCCCAGGGCTTGGCCTCATCCATTGCTGTCTCCATGGTCTTGGATTTGAGCTGTTTTTTCCTATTGAAGAGGAGAGTTGAGATTCCAAGTAGGGTGCTCCTGTCCTGGGTGAAGCCATTCAGGGATCCCTGGGGACATTTGGAGAGGCCACAGGCTGACTCAGACAGCTGACATGGGGCTGGTTGGGCCTCATTCATTCATCAAATGTACAGCAAGCCCTGCTGGGTGCAGGCCCTTTTCCAAGCACAAACCATAACCCAGTGCACAGAGCAGACAACCCTGCCCTCAGGGCTTCACCCTAGTTGGGAATCACACAGTCCCAGGACACACTACCAGCAGGTAGTGCCCACGGTGCAGTCTGTGTTCCCCCAGCTGGCCGCCTCCTCCAGACATTGGTGCACCCTGATGCATTCTGCTGAGGGCAGCAGAGCCCTGGACCAGCTGCCATGTGAGTGAGCTTTGGATCAAGTGGAGGGGTTCCCTTCTCCAGAGAGCTGAAAGGAGTGTGGGGACTGTGGATGGGAGGTGCTGGCAGAATCTTGGATCCCACACATCATGGATCTTGAGAGAAGGCAAAGGTCTGAGGAAAGAAGTCAAAGCTGTAACTGGGGCTTTGGCTGCTCCAGAAAAGCAGAGAGGAGCTGGAGGACAGTGTTCATACCCATCCCTTTCCCATCCTGGCATGCCTCCCCATCCTGGGAGCTATAATGGGGGAGTGGAGAGAGTCCTTCTCACTGATCTGGTGGAACCTCTGCAGCAAGGGCTCAGTGGGCGCTCAGGGGTGGGCTGAACCCTCCCTGTGGAAGATGAGTGTCTGGGAGGAGAAGCCCCACATGGGGAACCTAGTGGGGTCAGCAACATGCAGACATGGGAGTAAATGTTGCAGGTGTTCAGGTAGGACCTGGAAGCCTGGGCAGGAGAAAGAGTCCATTTGTTCCCTGGTCCATCAGATCTTCATGGAGCACCTCCAGTGTGCCAGTGAGAGCTGTGAACAGAGCAGACACCAGAGGTGACACTCCAGTGGGAAGGAGACCAGGGAGAGAGACAGCAGTGTGCCAGGCTTCCCTGAAGAAGGGGAGAGGCCCTCACCCCATTGATCAAAGCCTCCCTTCAATGGAGGCTTTTTGACAGCCCCTCCTTGCTGACTAGGCTTGCCTCTGCCAGGACTGCCAGGTGACAGGTGGACAAGGGGTAGGACTGGCCCCTGGATGGGCAGGAGCAACAAGCACAGGTGCCCTGGCCCCCACAGGCCCTGGAAGGTTAGTGAGGAAAGAAAGGCATGGACTCTGACTCTGTTGCCCACCTGTCTGCCCCAGGGCCATCTCCTCCATCCTGGCCATACCAGTTCACTGTGGACTTTTACCAGCTCCCTAATTTCCCCATGAGAACATTGCCATTGTCCTACATGGCCCTTAGGTCTCAATATTCCCAACTTGGGCCTGGAACACCATGTCCACAGTCTTCTGGCACTGATAGAGCAACTCAAACTTGCTGAGGCAGAGAATGAGGGTGAGGAAATCAGGGTGAGGGCTGTGGGCATGTGTCCGGGATACAGGACTGTTCTCAAGCCTCCAGAGGCTGGGGTGGGTTCAGGAGCAGTGAGCAGGCCCAGATCACTGTTCCCATGGACTGCAGTCTTGGAAGACTTCCTCGGGGTGGGAACTTGGCCTAACACTTCATTGACTGGAATGAATGTACTTGGCAGGCACATGCAAAGGCACTCACGTCGATGATAGTTTCTTGTCCTGGAGCTGCAGCACCAGTTCCAGAGCAAGATGTGGAACCACCTCAGGAGCTACCACCAGCTACAACTCTAGTGCCCCTGACAGCTGCAGAACCACGGCAGGCTGCAGCCACAGTTCCCGTTCAGTCTCAGTGCCCAGAACAGGCACTAGCATCAGCTCCTCCAGACCCAGAGTGGGCTCATGCCACAGCTTCCATGCAAACCCAAGACATGGAACAACCACCTACACCAGCTTCAGATTCAGAGCCAACGCAAGTTCCAGGAAGATCTCTTGTTTAATGTCAAGAGCTAGAACAACCACCTGCACCAAACGCAGCTCCAGTGCAAAGGCAGGCGCAGGTCAGAGCTCTTGATCCAGCTCAGCAAGTAGGATGAGCACATGTGGCACCTCCATGTCCAGGGACAGAGCATGCGCACATCACAGTTCTCGTCAGGCCTGGGTTGCTCTGACAACCTGCGCCGTCTCAGCACCGGACCTCAGCTCCCGCAGCGCCGTCAGCTGCCGCTCTTTTTTTTTCAAGTTTATTTCCGTATTTTAAATAGCTTTATTGTGCCATGAGTCCTGTACAGTAAATGAGACATATTTCACATATACAATTTGATGAACTGTGATAGATGTACACACCCATGAACCACCACCACGGTCAGGAGAGCTGACATTCCCATCGCTCCCCAAGAGATGCAATTTTCAAATTCCCAATTTGCCCCTCGCCACCTCCTTTGCCCCCTGGATACCATCAGTTTGTTCTCTGTGTCTGTGAGTCTGTTTCTGTTTTGTAGAGAATTTATTTCCAACTGCTGACCCTCAGTTAGTGCCTGTTGTGCTGCAGCAAACATTATTTTACGTTATTAAGTTTAAATACTTAAATATAAATAGTTAGCTAGTGGCTTATTAACCCTATTGTTATTTTAAAAAATTGTCTTAAGTCTTTATTATTTATTCATTTCATTTATATTTTCCTCAAATATTTTCATTAAATTTTCCAGACCCTACAGTTACTTCCCAAGAAGATCTTGAAGAAATTAACTTTACATCAGTGGACTGCAGAGCGCCTGAACTCTGCTGGCATATGTGTCCACACGCAGATTTGAAAAATGTGAGAAATTCATTAAAGTAAAATGAAATACATACTTGATTCCCATGCAATTCAGACTTCCTTTCATTTGCATTCATACTGTATTTATTATGTAATGAATAAGACATTCATGATAAAGCAGTAACAAAGCAGTTAAAAAAACCTGCCTCCGTGAAACTTCCAATTCAGTTAATAATTAGACAATTCACAAGCGTGTACTTTACATGGAAATGGTAAGAAAACCTTGAAGGGAATGAGACACTGATGTGGTAGGGATGGTGATGTATGTGGAAGTCATCATTCTTCCTACTGGGTGATCACTGCAAGAGACCTGGGGAGTTCTTACAGACAAGCAGGCATTTGAGCTGAGACCTGAAGGAAGGAGGGAGACCACCACGTGTGTGTCCAGGGAGGATTCAAGGCAGAGGGAAGAGCTAATGCCAGCCCTGGGGCAGGAGCACCCTGTCACAATCAAGGAGCTGAAAGGAGGCCTGTGAGGCTGCAGCAGAGTGCGGCCCGGCCAGACTGCTGAGTTAGATCAGAGAGGGAACCACCTGACAGATGATGTAGGCCTCATGGTGCTGTGTGCATGTTGGCTTCATCTGTGAGGAATGGAAAGCTGTGGGCAGAAGGAGCTGAGCAGTGACCTGACTGGATCCTCTGATGCTGGGTGGAGAACAGCCTACAGGAGTGAGGGCCCGGGAAGGAGCGTGGTTAGTGGCAGCCACTGCCATCCTGTCAAGAGGTGGTGGCAGCTCTGCTCAGGTAGAATAGGGGGAGGCAAATGAGGGACATAGTCTTAAATTAAAGATGAAGGCTTTGCTGATGGGGAGGAGATGAGGTGGAGAGAAGGGAGAAGTCAAGACAGACCACAAAACTGGGGTTTGAGCTCCTGTCAGTTTGGAGATAGTGTCACAAAATGGGGAGAATGAGGGAGAGCAGGTTCAGGGGAGATGGTTAATCTGGTTTTGGCTTGTTAGATGTCCACCTGCAGATGGTATGGAGACAGCTGGGTGGGCATAAATCTAGAATGTATGTGAAGGTTTGGAACAAAGAAGTGAATTTCAAATCATGACAGTCTAGATGTCATGGATGCCACAAGTCTGGATGACGTCAGCAAGGAGACGAGTGACTGAGAAAAAAAGTGAATCAAGACCTAATTCCTGAGTCAAACTAATGCTAAAGGGTTTGAAAGAAAAGTAGAAACCATCAGTGGAGTCACAGAAAGAAAGGCCAGTGAGTCCTTAAAATAAAAAACCCAGTAAACAACAACAAAAAACATATAAAAATGGTAGAATGTATTGAACTAGAATGTATATCATGGAAGCATTTCAAATAGGGAGAGAGACTTACTGTGTCAGAAGAAGCTGATAAAGAAAAGTGTGGATTGAGAAAACTTTTTCCTGTGATAGAACTGTTCTAAAATGGGATCGTGAGGGAGACACAACTCTGCACATTTACACACACACAAGCCAAAAAAAAAATGTGCTTAAATGAGTGAATTTATGGCATGCAAAATATACCCCAAGAAATCTCCTTCAAAATGAAGGAGCATTTAGCACATATCTACCCAGCAGAGCTGCTCCCAGGTACTCGTCTCTCAGGGTAAATGAGAACAGATGTTTAGAAAAAAGATGCATGCATATATATACAGAAAATTTATTCATAATAACCCACACTTGAAGTAAATCAAATGTCTATTATTAAGAGAATGGATAAATATTTTGTGATATAATCTTACAAGGTCACATTATTCAGCCCTACAAACAGAATGAATGGCATCTTCAAATACAAACATTTAGCTCTAAAAACATTACTTAGAGCAAATGATAAAGACATCAAAGTATACATTGTGATTTTTTCCATTTTTGTCAAGTTCAGCCACCATCAAACTAATGGATTATGTCCTGAGAGCGTGTGTACTTCAACTAAAATATGACAGAGGGTGTATCTTCTGTTGAGGATTAGGAAAATGAAAGATCTGTAAAATCTAAAAATTAACATCGATACATTTCACTCTATTTTTTACTGTATATAGATCTAAACACAAAAAGAAACAGGCAAGAAAAATTACCATTGGACAGTAATGGAGAGAAGGACACTTTGGTTACAACCCTCCCCTCTGGCACAGCCCCTCCCCCACACACTGGTAACTGACCAATCTGGGATGTCAGTTGCTGGCTGGGTTCCAGGTGGAATCTTGGGGTGCCCCCCGGGGCTTGTGGCTGGTGGCTCCACGGTAACCAGGCAGAGCCCTGGGTGGGTCAGTGCCATGGAGGGGCTGCTGTCCTCCATGGAGCTTGGCTTTGGGCTGATCCTGAGGGAGGTGGGTTTGGTCCTGGTGGTACTGCTGCCCGATGGCCTGTGTTCTCAGCTCATGTTCCAGAGCCTCCAGTGGGAGGCAGTGTTGAGTCTCCCTGTCTTCACCTCATTGGTGAGTGTCTTATTTACCTGCAGGCTTATTCAGTCTGTTAAGAGTCACCTTTATCAAAGCTATGAAAAGCAGCTGGCTGAAACACTGGCTGCCCAGATAGAAGAGAAGTGCCACCTCATCGACCAGCTGTATGTGGCTAAACAGGAGCGTGCCAGCATGGAGATGCCTTTAAGGAATGCCGGGCTAGAGAAGGAGCCAGTAAACGTACCCAGCCTCACTAAGGCTTACAGACACTTGATGACTTTCAACCTCAGTTCAAGGAAGGAAATCAGTTTTGTCATTGAAGAACTGAGGAAAGATAGATCCCTGCAGTCCATTCAAGCAGAGGTGACGGAGATGCTGAAAGTGCGCACGTTCCTGGAAAAGGTCATGAGAATCAGCACATCACAAGGGGCTGTTACAAATGAGCCAGGGGACTGAGCACCAAGTCCTGCTGGTCCCTTTCCCAGGAGTGGGTCCTCGTGTTAAAGCCATGCTGTGCCCTGCCCTCGACTCAGGCCTCCCAAGCTGCCGGGCTGCATTCACTCACCTGGTCAGATCTCCACCTGCACTGCACGGAGGCCAGTGGATGGAGGGCAGTCCCCTCCTTTGGACCAGAGTCCCTCCAACTTTAAAAGTGAGCGCAGCGGTGAACTCCTTTATGGTCAACATCTCTCATCTACAATATACTGGAATTCCCAGAACACAGCACGAAGCATGGGGCTTTCTCTATATTCAGCAAATGTGTGGATTCTCTCTTATTCGTTGTGAAAGAAATGTTGTAACTGAGACTGATCTTCTACTTAGCTGGAATCTACATTAAGCCTCATTTCTGAAGACAGTTTGGGTAACTATTATATACCAGCCATGTAAGTGAAGTATACACAGAGTTATTCTGTGCACAAATGTTACATTATAATTTGAAATCATACGCAACTTGTCAATATAAAGTTTTAGATGGCCATAGCATTTATTTCTAGAGTTTAATTCTGAAGTTGTAAGTTTAAGTCAAAGAGTCTTTCTCACCTTAGTATGTGTAATTTTAAAAAAAATAAATGTTCTTTAAGACGAAGTTAAATTGTACTCTTAGAAGAAATTTTTTATTTAAGTTTTATATTCTGCTATAAAAATATCCATATTAGAAATAAGTTTGTTACATTATGTGAGGTTGTTTCATTTCTCTCCCTGCAAGAAATCTGCATCATGAGTTTCTGATCAAGAAGAAATTCAATTGGACACTTTGGGAGGAGCATCACATCCCTGCCCTTCCCCTCTCAGTCACCATCTTGCACTCAAAATGTGGCGGAAAACTAGGGCAGTGTAAAAGTTTTTTTTTCATGCAAAATTTAGTCTGACGCCCACAATTACTATCTTTATTTACACATCACGCACACTTATAAGGCAATCAGCACAAATTGGTTTTTGCCATGTCAGAAGTGAAGGAGACAAAATACTTTTGTAACTGGAAGGAATCACATGAAAAAATGGCAGAGGTAGCATCATAAGTTATGTGACATTTTCTCAAATTGATAAATGCATGGTGCTTGGGATGGGGAAGGTTAATTAAAATTAAAACTATGTCCATTTCTTTGTGGTGCTGACACTGAAGGGAGGAAAAAAGATTCTAGAGAGGAAAATTAAACAGAAGATAGTGTCTGTCAGGATGGCATAAGTTGTGTAAGAAATAGAAACAGGGAAAGAGGCAGCGGTGGAGTGGGGGCTGGTGGTCTTGGCAGAAGTGGGGCTGGAAGGCCCCTTTGAGGAGGGGACACCTCATCATGGCAGACACATGGAGAGACACCCTGTGGGATGAGGACACAAACAAGAGATACAGTGGGGATCATGCTGGGCGTGAAGAGCTGTCAAAATCTAGGATGGCCAGAATGCAGTGAGGGAATGGCAGAAATGGGGGTAAATGCCACCAGGCATCAGAAGATGGAGGGAACTGTCACCACAGTAAATAGCTTGATTTCAAGTAAATTGGGCTTTGGCTGCCACTCTGGAAAGAGGATAAACCAGGTGTGAGAACGTGACACTGATTAGAGGCTGAGGACAGAGGTGACAGGACCCGGTGGAAGCAAAAGAAGTAGAGATTGAGAGATGGGATCAAATCAACCAGGGGCCCTGCAGGCAGAGAACATGTGACGGATGATGGTTGTGGGTTCCAGGGAAGAGAGGGGTGGGGATGAAGACAGAATTCTTATTTAAGCATCAGGATCAGAACCAGTGTCTTCCAGTGAAATGCGGATGAATTCAGAGGGGTGTACTTGGAAGGGAAATTGAAATGTGAGAGTTTGGAATGAGACTTTTGACAAGGTCCATGACACCAGAGTAGAAATAAGATGTGCTAATGGGGATGCAAGGGTCGTACAGTAATCAGAGAGGCAGCTATAAATATGAAGGGTCATTGGGGAGTGAAGTTACTTTAGCAGAGATGGAGTCCAAGCACTGGGTTGATGTCACTGGATAAATTCCATGGGCCTATTTGTGTTCACAAGTAAACTTAGGTCTCTCAGGATCAAAAATAAACCAGTGATCACAATGGTGGTATTCTTCAGTCTGTACGCATGTTGGGGCTTGAGTTGTGCATGATCCCCTACCTGGTCCCTTTTCACAAGGGATGGGACACCTCACATAGTCACAGGGCTCTGAAGAGAAATGAGGAACATGGCTGGAACCATCACACAAGAGCCATGGTACACAGGGTGCTTCTCTTGTCTTTGGCTCTTGTAAAATGATGCCAACCTGTTTTTGAGCTGGAGGCTCAGCCATTGATTGCTTTTGAACTCTGGGATCTGCCTCCAGGTACCCTGTTCCCCTCTCTAACAAGTGAACTTCAGATCCTAAGAGATCCTAACTACCCTTGTGCTTCAGGAGCGTGAATTCAGGCACTGTCATCCTATGAACCATTGACACCATCTCCTCTCACTTCAGAGCTGGGGCTCAGTGCTCTTTAGCCAGAAAGTCAGAGCCCATGCAGGCCACAGGAGTCTGCCACATCTGCCTAGTACTTAGCCAGAAACTGCCTAGCCTTGCAGTGAGAACAGATTAAAAACATACCCATTATTTGCATTATCCCACTCCATCCTCATGAGGACAAAACAAGGCAGTATCTGCTGTGACCTCATAACACCCCGGTGGAAACTGAGATACAAGAAAATTCACTCATTCCTAACTAACCAAGAAAGGGCCGATATTCACAGGGCTGTGTGATGAATACTCTGCTTGTGAATTCTGAACTCATGTATCCAGTGGGAGCCGATGGAAATAGAAGTGGTGAGAGGTTTTCTAAACTATCTTGAAAAGAAAAGTTGACATTAGAAGCATTTGTGGTTATGTTCATGGGGGTAACTGAAGATGATATATGTACTGAGAGTGCATTTGGGGAATCCTTTTAGGGAGCGTAAATCCAGATTGTTCTGTTCAAATTCTCCCAATAGGCCAGGAGATTTCTTTCAATGCAGGGATGGAGAGCTCAACTGAGTATAACAAGCCTGTTGGTGGAAATTTCTAGGTGATTGGGCAAACCTTATTCATACACATATTATGTGTATATATATATATATATATATATCTGTACATGAATACATACACATATATATGTAATATATAGAGTTTTGTATGTAAACAACAGTGTCATTGTATAAAATACCTTCTCTATTTGCTTGAGATATATTAACAGATCATTTATTTCATGTTTTCCTATGATCTTTTCATTGTTTTCTGTTCCTTTGTTACCTTCCTTCAATGTAGTTTTTTCCTCCATTTTTCATACTAGAAGATATGCTCTCATAACACATAGTCCTACCCTGCACTTACATGTTTATGAGATGAGTGGAAATTAGCTGCACATGACTTCCGTGCACCTGGATAATGGCCTGCATCTCTCAGTGTTCCTCCCTGTGTTACTTATCGGCCACACACGGAACTGTGAGGCTGTGCCTTGGATGGCCCCAGGTGTCTCAGCAAGCGATCCGTGACCTTCTGCGGCAGGGTCGAGAGAGTCTGCCAGGATCCTGGAGGCTGATCACGGAAAGGTGAGGTGAGGATTCAGTTTACAATCTGTAATGAAGGCTCTTATTTTCAACAGGACAGCATATCCTGTTACCTCACCATTGTTCTCAGCATGATTTTAATGAGATTTTACCATTTTGTTGTATTATAAAGCTGTGAACATATTAATCATGTGTATTCCAGTTTAAAACTTTATATGGCTGTACAACACCTATGTATTCTCCCATTGTAGGATATTTAGTGTGTCTCCAGTTTTGGAGGGAATGAAAAAAATATCTACTATAAATATCTATGGACACATTTTTTGTTTACCTACTTTTTCCTTAAGCAAAATCCTGGGGGCAGAGTTGCTTGTTGATGCAGAGTTTGTGTGCTTAAATTGATTTTTTCCAACATGTTTGTACCATTAAAACATCTCATCACCAATACAAAAACTCAAATTGCTCCATACCATTCCCAATGCTTGGTATTTTTCCTTCTCAGCTGTTACAATGTATCATGTTGTTAGTCTTACGTAACATAAAGGTCAGTATGTTACTTTTGTTTTTATTGTGTTTTCCTCAAGAAAAAACAGTGCCCATTGACTCATCTCCTGGGATCAGGGAAGTCTTGATGAAAAGAAAGTGCCCCACGAGCAGGGCTGAAGCCCAGATGGGTTACTTTTTGGTTCTCCAAGGTGAGTCCAAAGAACAAACAGCAATTGGTTGACTCTCTGTCTTCTTAATTTTACTCTTCGCTGCTAATTTACTGTTTCTGAGGTTTTGCTACATTTAGAGGCAATAAGCTCATGTCCATTACTGGCAAAAGTGGTTTTAAGGTTTTTTTAATTATTATTTTTTGATAAAATTCAATATATAACTATTTTAAAGAATTCAATTTGGACATCAAGGCAAAAGCAGAACTGGAGGCTCCTGACTCCTTCCTCCCATGATGCACTAAATAAACAGCGACACAATAATCAATTTCCTGTGAGAGTAATGTAAAAATGGGTTGGTTCTCCTACACACTGGATGACGGGCAAAATACTGACATGTTAGGAAAAGCCGACATACACGAGGGCCATAAACCCAAGGCCCAGCAGTGGCCCTTGCAATCAGGATATAAACCCTGGCTCTCATCTTCATTCTAAGAAACACAGGATTCAGACAAGACATCTAGGGCACTAACATTTGTGGATGACTTCTGAGGTCCCTAGATCACCTTGCTCTTGGAGGTCAGAGGGCTGAATATTCATGAGTCACCCAGGGACCACAGACAATAAAGTGGTGATTTAAAACAGGTGTGTAAAGTCCTTCAGGGGTTCTTTCTCCTATCTCAGAACAGAGGACTCGGGCAAAAACACAGCTCCCATTTTCTCCAGTGCAGGGTGCAGACTACACACTTAAGTCCAATGTTTAGAAATGCTGCCTGAAAGTCACACATCAAATGACCTTGTACATGGGAGCGTTTCCTGTTAATCCTTCCTCCAGTGTGTGTGTATGTGTGTGTGTGAGCGTGTATGTGTGCGTGTGTGTACAGGCTGGGATCAGGCTTTCAGCTTTCCCTAGGAGGAGAACTATATATTACTCTGATTGTTTTCTCTGCCACCTGAGGGTCTGACTTCTAACTCACCTATTTTTTTCACTGTGAGCTCATGAGGCCCTGCACTCACTAGGCTGCTCAGTGTGTACAGAGAACAAGTCAGCGGTCCCTACCAGCCTCATGCCCTCTCCTGTGACTCCCTTCCCCAACTCATGTCTGAAGTGACTCCAAGATCACAGCCCTTTCCGGGAAGATGCTCCCCTTCACCACTGATGCAGCAGTGTTTCCAGCTACAGAACAAAGGGGTCTCTCCTAGATTGTCTCTCTCTGGAAATGATGAATAAGACAACCCCCAGCCCCCTGATAACTTTCATGCACAGGTGAATACGTAAGGCAGCTCCTTCCCCACCCAGCTCCACAGATAGACTCCAGCCTGCAGCTGCCCCACCCACCTCTGAGAGCCCACAGAACCCAGCAGTCTCCAGATTCCTGCCAATGACAAAGCACAAAGAAACATCTTGAAAGAGTATGTGGTTTGAACAAATGTGCAGGTATTTTCCATAAATCCTGCCCCCAATTTATTGTAGAATGTATAGGAGAAAAATTCCAGTTCCCTGTAATTAAGGCTGAGGAGAAGAGAAGATGGATGGCACACAGGACATCAACTTTTGTGGCAGCTACTGAACAGAGAGGTTTCTATCTCATTTGCTAAGGATACTTACAGGACTTGGCACAACCTAGTACCCTGTGCATACTATGAACATAGGTGGCCATTTGGACAAGCACAAAGCTTTGAGGAAAGCAAAATTTATGGCCTAGCTGATTAGTGAGGTTTATCTGCCATACAAGGCCAGTCTGTGAACATTTGAGAGGTGGCTATTTGTCAAATGTACAGAAACCAAAACAGAGATTTACGGAAAATGAAGAAACAAGGAAATATGGCCCAAAGAAAAGCATAAAGTCAATCTTCAGAACCAAATTCTAATAAAAATGGTGATAACTGATTTACCCAAAAGAGAGTTCAACATAATGGTCATAAAGATGTTCATCAGAATCATGAGATCAATGCATAAGCAAAGTGAGAAGTTTAAATGTAGAAAGAAAATAATTTTAAAAGACCAAACAGAAAAGTTACATAAACATCATGGCAATGTGATTTGTACATTTTGTTTTCTCCTACGATGTAAAAATAATGGGACATCCATAACCAAAAAATGTGCCTCCACACAGCATATAAGGGAGCCATTCACCTACAGATCCTCAAACAGTTGGATGAGATCTCAGCATGTACTGGAGAGAAGGGGCATGGCAGTGGCAGTGGCAGCAGCACAAGTGGAAACAGCAGGTGGCAGTGGGACAGCTCAACCTTTCTGGGAAAGCAGGTGGAAGGGGAAGGTGGTGAGTCAGTGGTCAGCTGTGCATGCTGCAGCTGGAAGGATCTGTTTCTCCCCATAGGAGAGACTGCAGCCACATTGGGAGAGGAACAAAAGGGAAGAAGGCAGACAAAGAAAACTGAATGAATACCCTCCTGTTCACCCATGGATCATCCCAAAGGTCATCCCATTGGCTTTTGGGTCCACATCCCCAAACTAGGATTTATCTATTGGTATATGGGCACATCCAAAACCCTAGACCCAAACACACATCTTCCTACTACTGGGTAGCACCCCCTTTTGTTTCCCTCCATGAGCTTATTTTTTTTTTTACATGTTCCCACTCTTAGTAACAAATCACTTCTAGTAAGAGAAGCCAGAATCGTATGGTACAGTGAGACTTTGGGGAAAAAAGGTGGGGGGAAATACTCATTACCAAAACACAAAATCCCAGTATCAGACGGCTTCACTGAAGAATTCTTGCAAACATTTAAAGAAGAATTAATACACATTCTTCTCAAATTCCTCAAAAATATCAAGGGACAAGGAACACATCCAATCTAATTCTACAAAGCAAGAATTACTTGAATACCAAAAGTAAATAAGGGTACCACAAGTAAACTATAGACCAGTATCACTGATGAATGTAGATACAAAATTTCTTAACAAAATAGTAGAAAATCAAATTCAAGTACATCTTAATAGGATTATACACATTATCCAAGTGGGATTTCACCCTGGGATCCAGAGATGGTTCCACATATGCAAATCAATAAATGTAAAATATTGTATCAATAACTGAAGAGTTAAAAAAAAATCTCAGTTGATGCAGGAAAAGCATTTGACAAAATGCAACAGCCTTTCACAATAAAGACCCTTAACAAATTAAGGATACCTCAACATCATAAAGGGAATATATATCTAACACAGAGCTGGCAATATACTCAGTGAAGAAAAATTGAAAGTGGGTCCTCGAATAACATGAAAAAAAAAAAAGGATGCCTACTCTCACCACTTCGCATCAATAGATATAGTACTGAAAGTCCTAGCCAGAGTAATTAAGCAAGACAAAGAAATAAAAGGCATCCAAATCAGAAACAAAGAAATAAAATCACCACTATTTGCTGATATGATGTTACATCCCCATGAGCGAAATAAAGCACTGTTGGAAGTACCTAACGATTTCAAAAAAGTGGCTTGATACAAACATCAAAATACAGAATCCAGATGTATTGTTTCGTATTAATGATGCAGCAGCTGAAAAAGAAATAAAGGAAATGATCTCATTCAGAATAGCAAATGAAAAGAAAGCAAAACAAACAAACAAAACCAGTAATGAGTAGAGAGATTACTTTAAGAGATTAAATAACATACGGGTAAATTTTATCAAGGAAGTGAAAGATCTATACAACAAAAACTGCAAACTTTTTGAAAGAAATAAAAAAAAGTAAAAAAAAAAAAACCAACAACACCCTTTATGTATGTAGATCTGGGGAATTAATACTATTAAAATGGCCATACTACCCAAAGCTATCTACAAATTCACTGCAATCCAAATCAACATACAAAAGGCAATCATTACAGAAATAGTGGAAAGAGTTTTAAAGTTTGAGTGTAAATGCGAAAGCCACTCAGGAGCCAAAGCATTTCTTAGAAGAAAAGGAAGCGTGGAGGTATCATGCTTCCTGACTTCAAACTATACTACAAACCCAAACTACTAAAAACAATATGGTACTGTCAAAAAAAACAGTCACATGGACAAATGGAATAGGAGATGCCAGAGTTAAATCCGGCTACATATGGTCAACTAATATTAGACAAGAAAACCCAGAACACACAATGAGGCAAGATAGTCACTCAACAAAGGTGCAGGGGAAAACTACACAAATGCATGCAATAAAAATACTGAACGCCTGTCCCACACCATTCGCAAACAATTAACTCAAAATGGATTAAGCACTGGTATCGTGAAACTCCTAGACACATCCTAAAGAACCGCATTGATATTGCTTTTTGCAAGGATTTGTCTTGAAATAATGACAAAAACACAAACAGCAAAAGCAAAAATCAACACATGGGACCACATCAAACTCAAAAGGTTTTGCACCACAAAAGAACAAGTAAAAATTCAAAAAAGATAATCTACAGAATTTCAGAAAATTTTGGAAATGTGTATTCAAGCAGAGGTTAATATCCAAAATATATAAAAACTCATACAACATATAAACAAGAACAAGGAACAAACCCACCAATTCAATGAAAAAATAGACGGAATAAATAAACAGATATTGTTGCAAAGAGCTCCAAAAGTCACATGAAAAGATGCTCAATATCTCTATCGATCAGAGAAATGCAAACCAAAGCCAAAATGGGATATAACCTCACACCTGTTAGAATATCTATCATCAAGAAGACACAACAGGTGGGGCAAGAATGTGGTTAAAAGAGAACCCTTTCAAATTGTTGTTTGGAATGTAAAGTGGCCTAAACACTTTGGAAAACAATACAACTATAGCAAAAAAATTAAAAACAGATCTACCATGCAATCTAACATTTCTGTTTGTGCATATATACACCCAAAGAGTATGAGAACTTCGATGTGCATTTTGGTGAAGTGTATGCATGCCCACGTTACAGCATTATGTGCAACAGCCCAAATTAGGGAAACCCAAATGCCCATCAGCAGATGAATGGATAAAAGTATGTGGAATGTGCACAAATGGACAGTATGCATCCAAGAGAAAGAAGGATATTCTTCAATTTGCTAAAAGATGAATGGAGTTTAAGCACATTATGTAAATGAGATAATTTGGAAATAAAAGGCAACTGGTATATAAGATCACTCACGTAGAATAATGGAAACATCATGAAAATAGATATAAATATACTATATATAACATAGATGCATAAAATATATATGCAATATCATATAATATGAGGGGGGTGAAAAGGTAAATTTTATCATTACTTTATGTAAGTGACGTTCAGATGTTACCAGTTTAAAATAAGCCATTGTTATAAGACATTTTATATAAGATTATTGGTAATTCCTATATAACTGCCTACATCATTTTTATACCTGAAAAAGATACAGGAATCAAAATCTATCCATGCAAAAACAGTCATTAAACACAAAATAAGACAGCAAAAGGGAAGAAGTATAAAGAATACAGGACAGGGAACAGTTAACAAAACAGCAAGTTCAAAACTTTTCCTACAGATACTTACTTTAAATGGAAGTGAATTCAACTCCCCAATAGAAAGATAAAGCACAGCTAAATGGATAGGGAAAAAAAAGAGCCAACTGAACCCTGTCTTCAAGAAACTCACTTTAGATTCAGGGACAAATAGATCAAAAGTGAGGCAATGGAAATTTGTATACTATGCATATGTAACTGAGAGAAAACAGAAGTGGATATATTTATATCAGAAAATATCAGCTTTACATGAAAAATGGCCCCTAAAAGAAAAGAGTGTCATAACATAAAGATAAATGGGTAATTCAACAGGAAGGTAAACAGCTGTACATATATATATACACCAAATATCAGAGCAAACACATATTTAAAACAAATGCTGACAAATCAGAAAGGAAAAACTGTCTGCACTATAACAGTAATAGGAGACTTCAATGCCTGACTTTGAGTCATTGATAGTTTATCCAGATAGCAAGTTCATAAAGAAGCAGTGGACTTGAACTACACTATAGTGCAAACAAGACTGACTAACATATACGGAAGTCTCTGCCCAACAGCAGAAAAATACACGTGTTTATTATCAAGCACACACAGAATGTTCCCCATGATAAAATATATGCCAGGTCACAAAACAAGACGTAACCATTTTAATAAGTTTAAAACCATTCCAAATATCTATTTTGGCCACAACAGAGACAAAGCAGAAATTGATGGCAGCAAGGAAACTGATAAAAATTTACCAAAACATGGAAACTAAATAACACACACTTGAACAACAAAGGATCAAAGACAAAATCAGAAAGGAAACTTAAAAATGCCCACAGACTAAAGAAGATGAAAACACTACTTACCAAAAGGTATGGGATGCAGCAAAAGCAGGATGTTTATATGGATAATTTCTTATATTATAAAAAGAAGAAATGTCTCAAGTAAATGACCAAGCTTTACACTTAGGCACTACAAAATGAGAACAAAATATACCTGAAGTTAGAAGGAAGGAAAATGTAATGATTAGAGCAGAAACAAAGAAAATAGAGAAATCAAAATGTCAAAAAAATCAACAAAATTGAGGTTTTGGGTTTTTTTTGAAAATAAACAACACAGAGAAAACTTTAGACTGTGAAAAAGTGAAAAGTCTCAAATAAATAAAATCAGAAATTAAAAAAAAAGAGAAATTACAACGGATGCCTCAAACAGTGAACAGTTATTCAACAACAAATTAGAGAACCTACAAGAAATGGATAAGTTCTTAGTCTCATACATCCTACCATCCTACCTTTTTTTCTGAATAAAGAAAAATAGAGAGGCTAAACAGTCCAATAAGAAAGAAGAAGATTGAAATCAGAATAAAAAACTTCCCAACAAGAAAAGCCCAGGTCCAGAACGTTCATGGATGAAGTCTCAAAATATTCAAACAACAATGGTCACCAATCAAACAGGATGATAATGGCACACAGTCAGACACAAAGACCAATGGAATGGAAGAGAAAGCCCAACAATAAGTGCACACATTTGATTAATTAAGCTGTGACAAAGGAGGTAAGAATATATCATGGAGAAAAGACAGTCTCTTTAATAAATGCTATGCTGGGAAAACTGGACAGCTCCTTGTAAAAAATGAAACTAGAGCATCTCTTAACACCATATACAACCATAAACTCAAAATGGATAAGACAAGATACTCTAAGATTCCTAGAGGAAAACATAGGCAGGTAAATCACAGCAGTAACTTTTTTTTTCCCCAGCAGTGCCTAGAATAATGGAAATAAAAGCAAACATAAGCAAATGGAACCTAAAAGCTTTGCATAGCAAAGGAAACCATAAAGAAAGTGAAAAGACAACTGACAGAGTGGGAGAAAATATTTGCAAATGATGAGACTGACAAGGGATTACATCCAAAATATATGAGCAGCTCATACAACTTAATATAAAAGGAAACAACCAACCCAATCAAAAAATGGATAGAAGACCTAAATAGACATTTCACTAAGGAGACAGACAGATGGCCAACAGACACATGAAAAGATTCAAAGTATCGCTAATTATTAGGGAAATACATATCAAAACTACAATGAGGTGTCACCTCCCACCAGTCAGACTGGCCATCGTTAAAAAGTATACAAAGAATAAATGCTGGAGAGGGTGTGGAGGAAAGGGGACCCTCCTACACTGTTGGTGGGAATGTAAATTGGTGCAGTCATCTTGGAGACGAGTACAGAGGTTCCTGAAAAAACTGCAAACAGAGTTAATATATGACTGAGCAATCTCACTCCTAGGGATGAATCTGGGTAAAACTATAACCCAAATAGACACATGTACCCCAGTGTTCACAGCATCGCTCTTTACAATAGCCAAGATATGGAGGCAACCTAAATGTCCATCAACAGATGAGTGGATAAGGAAGATTGTGTGTATATATATATATATATATATATATATATATACACACAATGGAATATTACTCAAGCATAAAAAGAATGAGATTATGCTATTTGTAGCAACACAAGTGGACGTAGAGATTATTATATTAAATGAAATAAGTCTGACAGAGAAAGACAAATGTTATTTCATGATATGATTAGTGCTATCTAAAACAAAATGATAAAAGTGAACTTGTTTACAAACCAGAACTAAACTCACAGACACAGAAAAAAATAATGGTTACAAAAAGGAAAAATGGTGGAGGGAGGAATAAACTAGAATTTTGGGATTAATATATACACACTACTGTAAATAAAATATATAAACAAAAGGGCCTGCTCTATAGCATATGGAACTATGTTAAATATCTTGTAATAACCTATAATGGAAAAGATTTGAAAAAGAATATACATATACATATATATGAGTGTGTATATATATAATTGAATCCTTTTGCTCTATGTCAGAAACTAACACATCATTCTAAATCAAATATACATCAATTTTAAAAACTCATGAGAATTATTCTACACAAAATAGTTACACGATAATTTACCTTAACAAAATTAAGGACCTTTATGAAAGCCCAATTTAACATTTCCAGCAAAGAGAAAAATCTGCATACTTTCCCTATAAGTTCTAGTAGATGGCACAATGTCCACTCTCACCACTGATTCAATCTAGGAAGTCAAATTTATAGAATTTTAGAAGGAAAAAATAATAAAGTGAACCAAATCATAAAGGAGGGAATTGTCTGTATGCAAAGGGAATAATCCTATATAGAAAAAAAAAAATATATATATAGAACCACCAAAGACCCTAAATCCTTAAAGCAATTCTGAGCAAGAACAACAAAGTTGGGGGGATCTCATCTCCTGATTTCAGATTGTATTGAAAGCCATCATCCTCAAAACACGACTTGACTAGCACCAGCACGGACAAGGGGACTCACAGAACAGACCAGAAAGCTCAGAAATATGCCCAAGAATAGACAGTCACCTAACTCTGACAAGGGTATCATGAACGCACAACGGGGAACCAATATTCTCTTCAATACATTTCATTGGCTGCAGGGGATATACACGTGCAAGAAAGTTGAACCCTACTTGCACCACACACAATAATCAAGCCAAAATGGATTAGAGACTTAAACATCACAACTGAAAGTACGAAACCTCTTGAAGGAAACGTGCAAAAAGCACACTGACCTTGGATGCCTCAGGTGGGCCCTGGAACCCAGGGGGCCGCGTGGTCTCCCCAGCCAGGCTCGGTCCAGCCCAGGTTGCTGTGCGCTGTGCTCTGGGTCAGCGGGGACCCGGCCTCAGCCTCCCTGCGCAGTTGCCACTGGGAAGCACGCCGGCCCAGGTCAGCCGGCGCCCAACGCTGCCAAGCCCAGGGCCCAAGGGCCCCCGAACTCCAGGTAACAGAAAATGTAAAAATACATCTTCCGATCACTGTCAGAAGATCACAAAGACCCAACAGTCCAGTGAGAAGACAATGCGAACAACAAGAAAGGCCAGGAGGCTGAGAGACCTTCTGGGAGGTAACTCACCCGAAGCAGGGCCAGGTGAGAGGATCCCAGCAGCACTGCAGGACAGGACGCCAGGAGACAGGGCCACCGGGGAGGTGACAGTGCGTCCTTCTGCGGGAGGGCCCCAGCCACCATGGTAGCTCCAGGTGACCTACATCAGCCTCCACTTTCAGTTACGACCCCAGGTCACCACCACCCAGCCAGGCAGGATTCTGATTGGCTGCGTCTTATCGGACGTCACCTGTGCGCACTGTGTGCCGCCTGAGACTCAGCAGTGCCTGTGATTGGCCGCCTCCCTGCCCTTTCCCAGCCAAAGTCGCTCCAGGCATCCCCTTAATTGGTCCCCTTCTCTCTCCCTGGCCCTAACCCAAGGACCCCTGCATAAGCCTGTAAAGGAACGCATTCTTACCCTGTCCTGGATCTGAGGGGGTTAGAAGTTTTTACCATTAACTGTGCTGTTATTAGCTGCAGGCTTTTTCTTTTTCTTTTTGTTAATCAAACTATGGAAGTTCCCGTCTGTTCCCAGTGTATAGGGTTACACTATGATTAGACGTTGAATGTAGTCCTATTCTTTACCTGCAACTATTGTGATAGTAGTATTCTTGTTCTAAATACTGCTATATGGTTATTATATTCATGTATAAATATCAACTAGGCCTTTAACAGTTGAATTTTCCCTATTAGGTATGGAATTTTTTGTGGTTTTTGTGTTTTCATATTGTTTTTCATTATAGGTTTCTACAAGATATAGAATATAGTAACTGTGCTATAAGGAAGAAACTTGTTTATCTATTTTATATATAGTAGTTAGTGACTCCAAATCTAGATTCCAGTTTGTCCCTTCACATCCCCTTTGTCCCCGGGTAACCATAAGTTGATGTTCTGTCTCTGAATCTATTGCTGTTTTGTAAATAAATTAATTTGTGTCATTTTTTTAAATTTAGATTTCACATATGAGTGGCATTTTTTTTCTCCTTCTGGATTACTTCATTTAGAATGAAAATCTCCAGGCCTATCCATCGTGCTACAAATGACATTATTTTATTCATTTTATGCCTAAGTATTATTCCATTGTATAAACATACCACAATTTCTTTATCCAGTCACCTGTCAATGGACATTTAGGTCATTTCAATGCCTTGACTATTTTAAATTCTGCTGCTGTGAACATTGGGGTGCATGTAACTTTTCAAAATAGAATCCCCTTCAGAAATATGCCCAGTAGTGGGATTGCTGGATCATATGTTTGAGCCTATTTTTAGTTTTTGGAGGAATATCCATAGTTTTCTATAATGGTTACACCAAATTGCATTCCCACCAACAGTGTAGGAGCATTCCCTATTTCTCCATATCTCTTTGGCATTTATCATTTGTGGATTTTTAATGATGACCATTGTGACAGGTGTGAGGTTATATCTCACTATAGGTTTCATTTTGATTTTCATTCTGACAATTAGGGATATTGAACATTTTTCATCTGCCTATTGGCCATTTGGCTTACTTCACTGAAAAATTGCTTCTTTAGTCTTTGGTTCACTTTAGACTGGATTGTTTGTTCTTCTGTTATTCAGCTGTCTGTGCTGTTCTTATATTCTGGAAGTTAGGCCCTTGTCATTCCCATCATTTGCAAATATTTTCTCCCATTCCATAGGTTGTCTTTTTGTTATGCTTATGGTTTCCTTTGCTATGCAAAAGCGTATGAGATTAATCAGGTCCCATTTGTAGTTTTTTTGGCTTTTATTTCTATTGCCTGGTGGATTGTCCTGGTAAAACATTGCTAAGATTTATGTTAGAAACTGTTTTACCTATGTTTTCTTCTATGAAGTTGATCATGTCTTGCCTTCTGTTTAAGTCTTTAAGCCAATTTGATTTTATTTTTGTGTATGGTGTGAGGGAGTGTTCTAACTTAATTTACATGTCACTGTCTAGTTTTCACAACACCACTTGGTGAAGAGACGGTCATTTCTCCATTGGATATTCTTATCTCCTTTGTCAAAGATTAATTGATTGTAGGTTTGTGGTTTTATTTCTGGGCTGTCTATTCAGTTCCATTGATCCGTATGTCTGTTTATGTGTTAATACTACACTGTTTTGATTACTGTACCTCTGTAGTATTGCCTGAAGTCTGGCATGCTTATTCATCCACTTCATTCTTCTTCTTCAGTATTTCTTTAACAATTCTAGGTCTTTTGTGATTCCATATAAATTGGCAGATTATTTGTTCCAGTTCTGTCAAAAATGTGCTGGGTAATTTAATAGGGATGGCATTCAAATTGTAGATTGATTTGGGTAGTATGGTCATTAGCAATATTTATTCAAATCCAAGAGCATGGGATATCTTTCCATTTTTTTAAGTCTTCTTTAATGTCCTTAATCAATATTTTGAAGTTTTCTATGTGTAAGTCTTTCATCTTCTTGGTCAGATTTATTCCTAAGTATTTTATGTTATTGGGTGTGACTTTATTTTATTTTATTTTTTATAGAGCTGTAATCAGTTTACAATGTTGTGTCAATTTCTGGTGTAGAGCACAATTTGTCAGTCATGCATTTGTATATATGTGTTCATTTTCATATTCTTTATCACCATGAGCTACTATAAGAACTTGTATTTATTTCCCTGTGCTATACAGTATAATTTTTTAACATTTTTTATTGATTTATAATCATTTTACAATGTTGTGTCAAATTCCAGTGTTCAGCACAATTTTTCAGTCATTCATGGACATATACACACTCGTCACATTTTTTTCTCTGCGAGTTATCATAACATTGTGTATATATTTCCCTGTGCTATACAGTGTAATCTTGTTTATCTATTCTACAATTTGGAAATCCCAGTCTATCCCTCTTGATTTTCTATTATATATATACCTGTCAGTATTGACAAATCTATAACTTCCAGTCTGTCCCTTCCCATTCACCTCCCCTGTGACAACCACAAGTTTGTAATCTATGTCTGTGATTCTGTTTCTGTTTTATATTTAAGTTCATTTGTTTGTTTCTTTGATTGTTTGTTTTTTAGATTCCACATATGAGTGATATCATATGGTATTTTTCTTTCTCTTTCTGGCTTACTTCACTTAGAATGACACTCTCAGGGACATCTATATTGCTGCAAATGACATTACGCTGTTTTTTATGACTGAATGATATTCTATTGTATAAACATATCATCACTTCTTTATCCAGTCATCTGTTGATGGACATTTATGCTGTTTCCATGTCTTGGCTATTGTAAATTATTGTTGATATGAATATTGGGGTGCAGAAGTCTCTTTGAATTAGGGTTCCTTCTAGACATATGCACAGGAGTGGGATTGTTGTGTATTTTGGTAGGTTGATTTTTAGTCTTTTCAGGAATCTACATACTGTTTTCCACAATGGCTGGAACAAACTGCATTCCCACCAATAGTGAAGGAGGGTTCCCTTTTTGCTACACATGCTCAAGCATTTATTACTTGTCGACTTTTGAATGATGGCCATTCTGATTGGTGTGAGGTGATACCTCATTGTAGTTTTGATTTGCATTTCTCTGATAATTAGTGATATTGAGCATTTTTTCGTGTGCCTATTGGTCATTCATATGTCTTCACAGGAGAATTGCTTGTTTAGGTCTTCTGCCCATGTTTGAATTGGGTTGTTTGTTTTTCTCTTATTAAGTTGTATGGGCTGTTTATGTATTCTGAAGATCAAGCCTTTGTCAGTTTCATTTTTTGCAAATATTTTCTCCGATTCTGTTGGTTGTCATTTTGTTTTGTTTCCTTTGCTGTGCAAAAGCTTATAAGTTTAATTAGGTCCCATTAGTTTATTTTTGCTTTTCTTTCTTTTGCTTGGGTAGACTGCCATAGGAGAACATGGCTGAGATATATGAGAGATATTGTTTTGCCTCTGCTTTCTTCTAAGAGGTTTATTGTGTTTAAGCCATCTTGAGTTTATTTTTGTGTATGGTGTGAGAGTATTCTAACTTCATTGATCTACATGCAGCTGTCCAGTATTCCCAACACCGTTTGCTGAAGAGATTGCCTTTATTCCATTGTATGTTCTTGCCTCCTCTGTCAAAGATTAATTGACCAAAAGTTTGTGGCTTCATTTCTGGGCTCTCTATTCTGTTCCATTAACCCATATGGCTGTTTTTGTACCAATATCATTCTGCTTTGATGACTGTACCTCTATAGCATTGTCTGAAAAATGGGAGGGTTATTCCTCCAGCCTCATTCTTTTATTTCAGCAATACTTTGGCAATTGTGGGTCTTTTGTGATTCCATATACATTTTAATATGCTTTGTTCAGTTCTATGAAATATGTCCTGGGTAATTTGATAGGGATTGCCTTAAATTCACAGATTGCCAAGAACATTAATCATTAACATTATATTCTCAGTTTTGCCAAGGATGGTCCTCAGCTAGCACCAGTACAAACAATGAATGCCTTATGGCAGTAGGACTCAACTGCCTATTTTAGAGCAGAGATGAGGGACATTCCTAAGAGGTGTTTAAGTGGAGGCCATAAAATCTTGGCTTGACTAAAACTGGGAAGACAGGGAGTGCAGAAGTGGGTGGAACAGGGGGATCCATAGGGTTAGATGAAATCTGAGACTCTTAGAGTGTGGTCCAAAAACCACATAATAGCTTAGTTACAAGAATAAGAGAATTTTCTACTATATTTTGGAAGCTAATGAAATGAAAATATCTGGTACAGTCTTAAATTGTAGGAGACATTGTTTAGTTTTTGAGAATGAGGTGCATTAAAAAAACTTTTACAGGGGGAGGGTATAGCTCAGTGGTAGGAGGTCCTGGGTTCAATCCACAGTACCCCCATTAAATTAATCAATCGATAAACTTAATTACCTCCACTCCAAAAAAAAAAGACTTTGACAGGATTTATAAAAGCATAAATATGCCTATGTCAGGCAATTTGAGCACATAGGTTACTGTAAGAAAACTACTTCAATAGTGAAGAAAGCCCAGTTGGAGCCAAACATTTGGCATATATTATTTGTACTAAAGTGGAATGCTGTTTTTACTATATAAATTTAATTTTAGAATTTTGTCCTGATGACAAGATGAAATATGGGACAAAAAAATTGGCTACGTTCCTAGAGAAATGTATTTTGAAATCCATTGTTTTCATTATGTGTCACAGAACACAGGCTCATGAACAATGATGTTTAAAGCTGGACTAGTTTCTTTTTCTTCCAGATTTTGGACACATTTGATCTACATAAGTTTTTCTAAAGGATTGCTGCTGTCCTTATGTCTTTCAGATAACATACAACATATGGTCCACTGAGACACATACATTTTCCTCTTCACTGCTCTACCTCAGTACCACAAAGAATGTCTGGGCAGATAGCAGGCATTCAAATTTTTTTCAATGAACATATAATCACAGAACACTTAAAGTGGATTAGGGAAAAAATAAACAAGCTAATGAAGAGACATGAAGAAAGACTCATACAATTGGGGCTAACCTAATGGCAAAATGGTGAAGTATTTCATACCTATAAGAATATATAGGTTATTTCCCTTATAATAGTTATGGTTTCATTTGTCATGGAGAGTTATAAGAATCACTGACACCTCAATTTCATAGTAAAGTGGTTAAAATATCTTCATGGAAGACCATTAAAATATGAATAAATACTTATCCATTTACTATGGCCAGATATGGTCTTCTGTGCAAGTGAATTACTAGACAAATCCTGAAGGCCTATACACACCCTGGGAGTCATTATGAATGATTTCCAAAGGTATCAGATATGGCTGACAGTGTGTGGTATGTAAGTACAATTCCTCAATTCCAGCTAGGCTGCAAAACATAATTTTGCTATTCATTCAAAAAAAATAGACTGAGATAGAATCAAAAGATAATTTCAATGCCTGGTCTAAAAAACACAGATTCAAAATATTATATAATATACCACATATTATGTGAACCATATGAATGACACACTCATTAATGTTTTAGATGCAAAAATCAAGCAAATTTTTTGACTTCTTTCTTTAATGAGTTATAGAATTAAGGAGTCATTTCTACCCTTGAGTAAAAAAGAATATTTCACCCTTTCCCTATATAGTTTGCTAAAATTACATGTTCTTGGTCCTAAAACCCCACTGGATGGAAAAAGCAAGACTCATTTGTATTCAGTATTAACAGTGGAGTGAGCTTATAGGATCCTCTAATATGTAACTACAGGACTCTGACTTCGGTCAAGGACTATTTAGGACTCAATGAGTAGATTTTCCACTCTCAGTCATGAGGACCTCAGAATGTGGAAATGAAAATCACTCTGATTTATGACTGACCAAGTTTCTATCTTCATGATTATCTTAGAAGTTTAAATAATATTTTCCCACCTAAAAAAGAGCTGTGCTTGACATTTAATCAAATTCTGGTATAACTCATTCATTGTGTGTATCATCATTAATGACACTTTAACAACCTATAAAAACCATGGCCTAATAAAAGGATGGAGCCAGTCTTCAGAATATCATTTAGCCTCAGTCTCATGACATGTCAGCCTCTAGGAGAAGTCCTGAAATAGCAAGAACTTTCCCAGAGCCTGGGATGATACTAAAATCTGAACTTTAGAAGATGAGTAACATTCCAAAGCAGAAATGTTTGGAGTAGTGAATGTTCTGATATAATTATAAGTTTCAATGATTTCAAAGAGAAAGTCTTTTAATAGATTCTATTCTTTCAAAAATTTCTTTTGATGCTTTAATATTATCTGAAATTTCCATCCTTGCTTATTTCATAGGAATATAGGAAGAATCAATAACATAATATTTATATAGCTTTTAAAGTTACTGGAAAATTGTGTTAATTATCCAGAGAAATTTATACTGCCTAAAAAATTAGGTTGAATGTTTCAAAGATCTGAAAAATATCAATATACTTTGTTTTGGGGCACAATGTTTTGACAAAGCAAAAAACACCAGGTTGAACTCAAATCATAAGTGTAGACAAAACTTACAAGAATATCTAATATTCTATCATAAAAACATAATGTTTTAATGCCTCTATAAATTATGCTATTTTAACAAATAATTATTGTATTTAATGTCAGCAAAAAATAAAAACCAGTAATGATGAGCAAAATCCACAAAATAGCATGTTCAGTTAAATGCTAGGCTCTTGAAACTCTGTGATTCATGATTAAACATAATTTGTTTTTCTGTGATGTCAGAATAATCCCTTTAAACCAATGCCTATTTTTAAAAATGCTTCCTAACTTTCTGCTGAAAAGAGGGGGGAAACGCAACATTTCACTTCAAAATTTATCTTCAATGCTAAGTTGTTCTGTGTTTTCTTTGAAAGGCTGGAGGTGCCCTTTTGAGGATACCTGGTACACTTTCCCTACTTCAACCTCACAGGCTGAAATTAGAAGGAGACCTTGTGCAGAGTGTCACACTGTTAATGGTGCATTTAAAACAACTAAAACATATATGAGAGTTAGAAAATCCTGTTAATCCCAATAATTGACATAAGTCCAGACATACTTTGGAAACATCCAAATACTGACAAAGAAAGCCTATGAACAAGACTTCATCTTCTAGGGGATTGTGAAAATACTTTTTTTAAAGAAATTAAAAATATATTTGACATACAACATTGTGTTAGTTTCAGGTGTACAACATAGTGATTGGACAGTTACATACATTCTGAAATTATTACCGCAATCAATCTAGTAACTATCTACGGTCATACAAAGTTATTACAGTATTATTGACTATGTTCCTTATGATGTATATTAGAGCCCTATAATTTATTTTATATTAAATATACAATTGTACCTCTTAACCACTTCAAATTTTTCAACTGTATCTGCACCCCTACCCCTGGCAACCATGAGTTTATTCCCTGTATCTAGGAGTATATTTCTGTTTGGTTTTGTTTGATCATTTGTCTTGCTTTTTAGAATTCATGTTTAAGTGACATCATGGTATTTGTCTTTCTCTGTCTGACTTATTCTCCTTAGAATAATACCCTCTAAGTCAGTCCATGCTGTGGCAAGTGGAAAGCTTTCCTTTTTATGGCTGAGTAATATTCTACTGTGGGTGTCTGTATATGAAATGTATATATGGAAAACTAATCTTCATCCATCCACCTGTGGTGGACTCTTAATTGGCTTTCATATCTTAATATTATAAATAATGCTTCAATGAACAGAGTAGTGTCTCTATCATTCTGAATTAGTGGTTTAATTTTTAAGGGGTGAAATACCCAGAAGTGAAATTGCTGGGTCATATGTTAGTTTAATTTTTAATTTTTTGAAGAATCTCCATGCTGTTTTCCATCGTACTTGCACACATTTGCATTCCCACCAACAGTGCACAAGGGATCCCTTCTCTCCACATCCTCCCCTGTACCTGTTATTTCTTGCCTTTTTGATAATAAGCATTGTCAGGTGTGACTTGACATCTCATTGTGGTTCTAATTTGCATTTTCCTGATGAGTAGTGATACTGAGCATCTTTTCATGTGTTTGTGGGCCATCTTTTTGTCCTTTGGAGAAATGTCTATTCAGGTCCTCTGCACAATTTTAAATCAAATTCTTTGTTTTTCTGATATTAAGTTTTGTGATTTCTTTATACAATTTGGATATTGACTCTTCATCAATTATATTATTTGCAAATATCTTCTCCCATTCAGTAGGCTGTCTTTTCATTTTGTTGATGGTTCCCATTGCTATGCAAAACCTATTCCTTTCATATTGTCCCATTTGTTTATTTTTGCTTTTCTTACCCTTGCCTGAGGAGACAGATCCAAAAGAAAATCCCAAGAACTAATACCAAAGAATGTCCTACCTATGGTTTATTGTAGTTGCTTTGTGATTTCAGGTCTTAAGTTTATGTCTTTAATCATTTTGAGTTTATTTTTGTGAATGCTGTAAGACTGGTTTCAATCTTTTGTGTGTGGCTGTCCAGGTTTCCCAAAGGCATTTATTGAAGAGGCTATTATTTCCCTATTGTGCAGCATTAACCCCTTTGTCATAAATTAATTGACCATAAAACTATGGGTTTATTCCTGGGGTCTCCATTCTGTTCCATTGATTAGTGTGCCTGTTTTACTTCCAGTACCATACTGTTTTGATGCTGTAGCTTTGTGTTCTACTCTTTGTACGATAGTGACAGTTTTACTTCTTCCTTTCCAATTTGGATGCCTTTTATTTCTTTTTCTTCTCTGATTGCTATGAGTAGGACTTCTGATACTACAAGGAATAAAAGCAGCGAGAGTGAGCATCCTTCTCTTGTTCCTGATCTCATAGGAAATGCTTTCAGCTTTTTACCATTGAGTATGATGTTAGCTGTGACTTACTCATAAATGGCTTTCATTATTTTCAGGTATGTTCCCTCTGTCCCCACTTTCTGGAGAGTTTTTATCATAAACAGATGTTGAATTCTGTAAAAAGATTTTTCCGTATATACTGAGACATCATATGTTTTTTATTCTATTTGTTAATGTGATGTATTACATTGACTGATTTGAAACAGTGCAACATCCTTGTATCTCTGTGATAAAAATCCACTTGACCATGGTGTATGATCCTTTTAATTTTTTAATGCTAGACAGCCACAGGCATAAGATTTTTACTGTTGAATTCAGTTGGCTAATAGGTTTTTGAGAAATTTTACTTCTATATTTATTCAAAGATATTGGCCTATAGTTTTCTTTTTTTGTGGTAACTTTGGCTTTGGCTAGTAATTCTGGCCTTGAAGGAGGACCTTGAAAGCATTTCTTCCCCTTCAATTTTTTGGGAAGAGCTTGAGAACGATAGGTATTAACTTTTCTTTAAATATATGGTTGATTCCCCTGTGAAGCCATCTGGATCTAGACCTCAGTTTCTTGGGAGTTTTTTGATGACAGATTCAGTATCATTACAAGTAACTGGCCTGTTCAGATTTTCTATTTCTTCCTGATTCAGCCTTGGAAGATTTATTTATTTATATACTTTTTTTTTAGAATCAGTTTACAATATTTTGTCAATTTGAGCTGCACAGCACAATGCTTCAGTCATATAGGAACATACATATATTTGTTTTCATATTCTTTTTTGCCATAAGTTACTACAAGATATTGAATATAGTTCCCTGCATTATACAGAATAAAATTGTTGTTTACCTATTTTACATATATTAATACAAAGAAATCTTGAACTACCAATTTGTGCCAACCCACCTGATTTTCTCCCTGGTAAGTTTGTTTTCTATGGCTGTGAATCTGTTTCTGTTTTGTAAATAAGTTTATCTGTCTCCTATATTTTTTAAAGATTCCACATATAATTGGTAAAATATGATATTTTCCTTTCTCTTTCTGGCTTAATTCACTCACAGTGGTATTCTCCAGGGACATCCATGGTATGGCAAATGGCATTACTTTACTTTTATGGCTGAGAAGTATTCCATTGTATAAATATACCACGAATTCTTTATCCATTCATCTGTCAAGGACATTTGGGTTGTTTTCACGTCTTGGCTATTGTAAAGAGTCCTGCTATGAACATTGGGGTGCATGTATATTTTCAAATTAGAGTTTCCTCTGTATGTATGTCCAGGACTGGGATTGCTGGATCATGTGCTAAGTCGATTTTTACCCTTTTGAGGAATCTCTGTACTATTTTCCACAATGGTTGCACCAAACTACATTCCCACCAACAGGGTAGGAGAGTTCCCTTTTCTCCACACCCTCCCCAGCATGTATCATTTGTGACTTTTGAATGGTGGCCATTCTGACTGGTGTGATTTGATACCTCATTGTAGTTTTCATTGCATTTCTCTGACAATTAGTGCTATTAAGCATTTTTTCATGTGCCTGTGGGCCATTTTATGTCTTCATTGGAGAATTGCTGGTTTAGGTCTTCTGCCTATTTTTGAACTGGGTTGTTTGTTTTTTCCTAATTAGGTTATATTAGCTGATTATATTCTGAAAATTAAACTCTTGTCAGTCTCATCTTTTGCAAACATTTTATCCTATTTTGTAGGTTGTCTTTTTGTTTTGCTGATGGTTCCCTTTGCTGTGCAAAAGCTTATAGGTTTAATTCGGTCCCATTTGTTTATTGTTGCTTTTATTTCTATTGCCTGGGTAGACTGCCCTAGGGGAACATTGCTGAGATTTATGTCAGAGAATGTTTTGCCTATGTTCTCTTCTAGGAGGTTTAGAGTGTTTTGTCTTATGTTTAAATTTTTAATCCTTTTTTTAATTCATTTTTGTGTAGGGAGTGAGTAATTGTTCTAACTTCATTGATTTACATGCAGCTGTCTAGTTTTCCCAACATTTGCTGAAGAGACTGTCTTTACTCCATTGTATGTTCTTACCTCCTTTGTCAAAGGTTAATTGACCAAAAGTTTGTGAATTTATTTCTTTACTATCTATTCTGTTCCACTGATACTTCACAGCCTTGGAAGAATGATATTTGTAGGAATGTATCCATTTCTTTTAGCTAGTTCAGTTTCTTGGCATATAATCATTTGTAGTAATCTCCTATAATCCTTTGTATTTATGTGATATCAGTTGTCATTTTCCTTGTTTTATTTCTGATTTTGTTTATTTGGGCCATCTCAAAATTTTTGTGATAAGTCTACTTAAATATTTCATTTAGTTTTTTTTTTTTTTCTGAGATGCTATCTTGGTCTTTCATGTGGAGGGCATTCCTTTTTCTCCTCATTTTGCCTAGTATCAGTTTGTTTCTATATATTAGGAAGATCAGATACAATTTCCGGTTTTGTGTTGAAGGTGTTATATGTGGCCAGGAGCATGGTCCCCCATGGTTGCCAGAGCCAGGTGCTCCAGGAGTGTTCCCTGAGAAGGCTGCAGGTGCCTTCCAGTTCTGGCTGGATGTACTTCTGCAGGTACACTGCTGTGCGAAGACAGAGCCACTTTCAGGGGCACTGGTGCTGTCTAAGGATGCTCACTGGCCTGGCAGGGCTGGGAGCCACTCTGGAGGAGTGTAGGCTGGGCTAAGTCTGTAGGTCAACCTGCAGTGGGGCAAGGATGCTGTTACTTTAGATGTGAGAATAAGAAATGGTGCCCACCAGCACTCGTCCAGCTAGATAGAGGGGAAAAAAAAGACAAAAATCATCAAACCCCCAAACAAAAAAATGGCACATATCAAAGACAGAGTTCCTGGAAAACTTGTGTTACAGTCAACTCTAAAGGCTGTTGATGTAACTGAGTAATTCCAATCATGTTAAGTTTTGTTTCATTTAAAGAACTTTCTGATCCAAAATGGTTATGTAGTATGTTAAAACGGTAAGCATGAGTTAGGCTTCCAAATACAGAGAAAAATCCAGCCAGAGGATAATAAGAACAAAGATGTCTCAGGCATTCCCAGTGGAAAACTGGCTCCAATACATGAATGCCACCATATTGGCATGTTTAGGGGGACGGAGCAAATATCATCTCATTAATATGTCATTAAAGCAGGCACACTGCATGCCATTCTCTGAACTGAACCATTATCATGAAGTGTCTGAGTTTTTTTTTTTAGGGAATGGAAATATTCCAGCTCTAATATCTACAAGTCTCCAAGTTCAGTCAATGTTTATAAGTTTCCAGTCCGTGCTTTTCTGTGAATTTCCAGATCATTGGTAGCTATAAGTCTGTCACCAGCACATTTGAAGGAACCACATAACAGACACAAAAAACAATGTTGATTATATCAGAAATTATTTCTTCAAAAAACAAATTGTTTCCCATGAGAAAAATACAATTCAAAAAGACACATACATCTGAATTTTCATAGCAGCACTATGTACAGTAGACAAGACATGGAAGCAGACCAAATGTCCATCAACAGATGACTGGATACACAAGATGTGGGGGGTGTGTGTGTGTATATACATACACATATATATACATACATATATATATATATACACTCATATATATACTGGAATTCTACTCAGCCATAAAAATAATAAAATACTGCCATTTGCAGCAGCATAGATGGACCTGGAATTCATCATTCTAAGTGAAGTAAGCCAGAAAGAGAAAGAAAAGTACCAAATGATATCACTTATATGTGGAATCTAAAAATAGGACACAAATAAACATATCTATAAAACAGAAACAGACTCACAGACACAGAAAACAAACTTATAGTTACCAGGGGGTAAAAGGGGTGGGAAGGGATAAACTGACAATTTGAAAATTGCATCTCTTGGGGAGTGATGGAAATGTTGGCATTCTTGATTGTGTTAGTGGTTTCATGGGTGTAGACATCTTTCAAAATTCATGAAATTGTACATTTGAAACATTTGTAGTTTACTATACAGGAACCATACCACCATAAACATGTTAAAAATAGGTTAATGAAGAACTCAAAGAAGAAACTAAAAAATACCTTGAGAAAAATGCAATGAAAGCACCACCACACAAAATCTACAGGATGCAGCCAGTGTCCTAAGAGGGAAGTTCATAGCAAACCAGGCCTTCCTCAAAAGACAAGAACAATCTCAAATAAACAACCTATCCCACTGCCTAAAAGAATTAGAAATAAGAAGAGAAAATCAAACTAAAAGTTAGCAGAAGGAAGGAAATAATAAAGATTGGGGGGAAATAAATAAAACAGAGATTTAAAAAAAATGACAGAAATAAAATCAATCAAACCAAGAGCTGGGTTTTTGAAGAGTAAACAAAATCAACAAACCTCAGCCAAGCTCACCAAGAAGAAAATAGAGATGTCAAAAATAAACAAACAAAGAACTGTAAATGGAGAAAATGCAACAACACCACAGAGATACAAAAATAATAAGAAAATACTATGAGCAACTATATGGCAACAATCTGTACAACCTACAAAAATGGACCGGTTTCTAGAAACATACAGTCTGCAAAAACTGAATTGAGAAAAATGATAATTTGAACAGACACATCACCAGAGGTGAAATCGAATCAACAATAAAAAACTTCCCAGGAAACAAAAGTCCAGGACCAGATGGCTTCACTGGGGAGTTCTATCAAACATACAAAGAACTGATACCAATTCTTCGCAAGCTTTTCCAAAAGACTGAAGTGGAGGAAACACTGCCAAACTCATTCTATGAAGCCACCGTCACCCTGATGCCAAAACGAGACAAAGACTCTACCAAAAAAGAAAACTATAAACCAATATTATTGGTCAACATAGATGCAAAACTATTCAACAAAATATCAGCAAAGAGAATCCAACAACACCTAAAAAAATCATACACTGTGATCAAGTTGGATTCATCTAAGGGACACAAGGATGGTTCAACTTATGCAAATCAATCCCCATGACACACCACATCAACAAAAGAAAAGGGAAAATTTACATGATCATCTAAATCGATGTGGAAAAAGCATCTGATAAAATTCAACACCCATTTATGATAAAAACTCTTACCAAAGTATGTATAAACAGAACATATCTCAACATAATATAAATTATTTATGACAAACTGACAGGCAACTAATATTTGATGGTGAAAAGTTGAAAGCTTTCCCACTAAAATCTGCACAAGAAGAGGATGCCCATTCTCACTACTTCTATTCAACACAGTACTGGAAATCCTAGGCATAGCGGTCAGACAAGAAAAAGAAAAAGGATCCAAATTATAAGAGAAAAAGTAAAACTGCCACTAAATGCAGATAACATGATACTATATATAAATAATCCTCAAGACTCAACACAGAAAATACTAGAGCTAATAAAAGAATTTGGCAAGGTAGCAGGACACAAGAGTAACATACACCAATCAGTCACATTTCTTTACACTTACAATGAAATAACACAAAAGAAAAGGAACAATCCTTTTAAAATCATATCCAAAAAATAAAATACTTTAGGAACAAGTTTGATCAAGGTGGTGAAAGACTTGTACACAGAGAACTACAAAACAGTGATTAGGAAATTAAAGAGTAGTTAAAGGAATGGAAAGATACCCCATGCTCTTAGATTAGAAGAATTTTTGTTGAAATGGCCATACTACCCAAAACAATGTACAGATGTAATGTGATTCCTGACAAATGACCCAGGACAGTTTTCACAGAACTAGAACAGATTATCCTAAAATTTATATGGAATCACAGAAGACACGGAATTGCCAAAACACTACAGAAGAAAAAGAATGGAGCTGGAGAAATAACCCTCCCAGACTTCATATAATACTACGGAGCTACAGCAATCAAAACAGTGTGGTACTGGCACAAAGACAGACATATGGATCAATGGAACAGAATAGAGAGCCCAGAAATAAATCCATAGACTTATGGTCAATGAATCTCCCACAAAGGAGGCAAGAATATACAGTGAAGATCACCTCCTGAGAAGTGGTATTGGGAAATCTGGGCAACTGCATGCAAGTCAATGAAGTCAAACACTCCCTCACTCCATACACACAAATAAACTCAAAACAGCTTAAACATGAAAACAAAAGACACCCTAAATCTCCTAGAAGAGAACATAGGCAAAACATTCTCTGACATAAATCTCAGCAATGTTCTCCTAGGGCAGTCTACCCAGGCAATAGAAATAAAAGCAACAATAAACAAATGGGACCGAATTAAACCTATAAGCTTTTGCACAGCAAATGAAAACAGAAGCAAAACAAAAAGACAACTTATGGAATCGGAGAAAATACTTTAAAAAGATGAGACTGACAGGGCTTAATTTTCAGAATATATAAACAGCTCATACAACCTAACAAGGAAAAAACAAATAACCCAGTCCAAACATGGGCAGAAGACCTAAACAAGCAATTTTCTAATGAAGACACACAAATGGCCAACAGGCACATGAAGAAATAGTCAGTATTGCTAATGATCAGAGAAATGCAAATCAAAACTACAATGAGGTATGAACTCACACCAGTCAGAATGGCCATCATTCAAAAGTCACAAATGATACATGCTGGAGAGGGTGTGGAGAAAAGGGAACTCTCCTACCCTGATGTTGGGAATGTAGTTTGGTGCAACCATTGTGGAAAATAGTACAGAGATTCCTCGAAAGTAAAAATCGACTTAGCACATGATCCAGCAATCCCAGTCCTGGACATACATACAGAGGAAACTCTAATTTGACAATATACATGCACCCCAATGTTCATAGCAGCACTCTTTACAACAGCCAAGACATGGAAACAACCCAAGTGTCCTTTACAGATGAATGGATAAAGAATTTGTGGTATATTTATACAATGGAATACATCTCAGCCATAAAAAGAATAAAATGCCATTTGCCACAATATGGACGACTTGGAGATTGTCAGTTGAAGTGACGTAAGCCAGAAAGAGAAAAAAAATACCATAGGATATCGCTTATATGTAGAATCTTAAAAAAAGATACAAATGATCTTATTTACAAAACAGAAACAGATTCAGACATATTTATGGGTAAAAGAAGGGATATATTGGGAGCTCGAGGTTTGCACACACTAAGTACTATATATAAAGTAGAAACAATAAATTTCTTCTCTATAGCACAGGGAAGTATATTCAATATCTTGTAGTAATGTATAATGGAAAAGAATATGGTAAGGATTATATATATGTTTATATATATATATATATATATATACACACACACACACACATATAAATGAATCATTATGCTGTATATCAAAAATACAACACTGTAAATTGAGTATACTTCACTAAATATATATATATATTTCTCCCATTTTCTAAATATTTATCTTTTCAATGGTCAACAATGCAATCAAAAAGGTAAAAGCATTACAAATCACAACACTTCTCGGTGTTGGATATTTGCTTTTTCTTAACTTCAGAAGGCAACATGGTCCCGCTTAAAAATAGATGTTTTGCCACATGTTTCCTTCAAAGGTACATATATAAGATACTCACATACTTCTGCCACTAAAATGGATCATGCGTCACCTATACTATGAGAAAAGAAATGAAAAAAAGCATCTACAAAATCAAAAAGAATCCATTTATATTTCCATCACTGTCCCTGTTCTGAATTACAACCATCAGCAAAGTAGCCAAAGGAAAGGTCTTAAGGAATTTTGATACTCAACAATAGAGCTCTATACCTAAGTCCGTACATAAATTCAACTTCATTTTTTTTAAAATAATGCTGCTTTTTGAATACACTCATGTGATGAATCATGACATAATGTGTCACTTACTAAAGACAGTTTCCTACTGAAAATAGGATAGGACTATTTCTAGCCATTTCCCTTTCCAAATCATATGGCTCTTCATGGGAACAACTTTTGATTTCTAAGAATAAACAAATTGTTAAATAAACATTACTATTAGCTCAGAACTTCTCACAGGAAAGCAAAATAAACTGTAGAAGTTTACAGGAATTCTAAAGATGACACTGAGAGACTACAAGGAAAGGTGAACTGGGTTTTCCTATAAACTTAACCTTTCCTATAAGCTATAACTATAATTAATTAGTTAATACTGATGAATGCCTCTCATAATACATTAAAGACCAAAGTAGCTTAAAATGGAATTAAAGTTATACCAGACTTGCTTTAAAAAAATGTATACAGAAGAATGACAAGCTTCAACCAGCAGAGAAGGAATAAGGAAGTTAGAAGTTTTAACAGATGCTCAGTCTAGTGGGTGAAGGATGAGGACAGGGTATTTAGATACCCTCAAAGAATCACCACACAAATTACTTACTGATTCTAAATGGACAAAAAGTAACTTCATAGTGGAGGAACAGGCAGACATCACCTAGACAAAGTGACCAAAGTGTTTATCCTCATTAGCAGTAATGAGACCGACAGCCCTCAGACACAAGTCAGCCAACAGACAGGACACGGATCGCTCAGCAGACAAACCCAGAAGAAGAGACGTGTGTGTACAAAACAAGCCGGTGTACGCGCCCCAATGGCACCGTCAGAAAGACAAAGACTGTGGAGCTGCCACAGGTTCAAGAGGCCTCAGGAGACGTGAAAACTAAACGCGATGTGTGATCTTAGATCAGCAAAAACATCTATAAAGAACACGTCTAAATGCGGCTGTGGATTAGATAATTGATCGATGTCAAATTGGTCCAATTTGATCATTATACTGTGTACATGTCAAAGGATACCCCCGTTCTCAGAACATATGCACTAAAGTATTTGGTGGTTAAGGAGCATGGCATCTCTGACTTGCTGGCACGTGGTTCAGGAAAAAATCATGCACACCTGCATATGTACATACCAGCACACATACATACATGTCTGTATGTGAGGGAGGGACTGATAGAAAAAATGGGAAATAGGAAAATTAGGCAACTGGTTGTCCAGGTAAAGCAAATGTAGGATTTCCAAGTGCCAGCTTGCAACTTTCCTGTAGGCTTGAGTTACATCAAAATAAAAAGCTACATACAAACAACAATAGTAAATAACAAGGTGTCCCAGTTTGTCTAACTTGGAATTTCAAGACTTCCAATTAAAGGACCCAAGGCCAGGGCCCTGCTACAGAACGTCTGGTTTAGAGTTAATGGCAGTCAAACACGCCTCACAGACAGTGTAAGGCTTGGCTGTCATCTGCATCTGACGTACGTTTTACAGGCTGAGGGCGCTGTAGCTGCGGACACAAGTATCTCTTTAACTGATGGTGCGGCTGCCACTTCAGAGCGACAGCAGACACACTGGGAAGGCATAGTATGAAAGATGATTTACAAGCTCAACTCTTCTAAATAAGTAAAAATATTCAACTTTCCTAAGTTGGTTGTGAAAAGTTATTACTTCATGGATTAAAACCATATTTAAGATGACATGAAACATCTCACAATAAAATAATAAAAATGTTCTTGTCACATACGAACTTGCTGTTTATAACATTTCACATATGCATCTAGAATTTTTCAAATATGTCCATCCTTAACCATAATATATTGAAAAGTTAAAAAGGTGCTCTAACATTTAGGACTTGTACAAATTAATTCTTGGTTAAAATCTACAAATAAAATGGTATAATGCTTTGAGTATCAGAGTGATTTGTATACAATTGAAAATATTATACAATATACACCAGCACAATACATATATAAATTTATTCAAAGTGAAGCCTCTGACATTTTCTAAGGGTATCACAAAATTAACTTCTATGACTAGGTGATAATGTTTACCAAGGGCAGGCATGACTGTCCCAGAAGCTTACACAGGCTCTTCGTAATACTGGCCAGGGGCTTGGCCACATACTGGCTGCCCCTAAAGTCGTCATTAAATAATGACTTAAAGTGTAACTGCAGGCATCTCTGACTGGCCTAGAAAACTCAGAGATGCCTTCAGAGCTTCTGGAGTAGTTCTGTCACTATAGATGCCAATATCTTCCAATTCTGAAATACACTGATGCTGGAACTGGAATAAATATTGGACCCAGCAGGTTTTCACTGACCTAAAGGAGTTTAGTAAATGTTCCACACAACCAAATGGCAATGAGCAACACCCATCAACTGAAAGAGACACCACTGTTATTTGCTTCACATGCCCTGATTTCAAACTGTATTACAAAGACATAGTAATCAAAAGAGCATAGTATTGGCAGAAAAATTTAAACATACATCAGTGTAACAGAATTGAAAGTCCACAATGAAACTCATACCTGTATGTGCAATTAATTTCTGACAAAGAAGAAAAGAACATACAATGGAGAAAGGAGAGTCTCTTCAAAATCATGTTAGAAAAACTGGACAGCCAGGTTTAAAAAAAAAATGAAGCTAGACCACTATCTCACATCATGCACAAAAATCAACTCAAAATGGATTAAAAACTTCAATGTAATGCCTGAAACCATAAAACTACTAAAAGCAAATATAGGCACTATGCTTTGGACATACAGGTGGCCAACGGACTCTTGAAAAGATGTTCAACATCACTAATTATTAGGGAAATGAAAATCAAAACTACAATTGCCTCACTCCTATTGGAATGGCGATTATCAAATAAATAGGAAATAACAAGTGTTGGTAAGAATGTGGAGAAAAGAGAAACCTCACGCACTGTTTCTGGGGATGTAAATTCATGCAACTGCTATGGAAAACAGCAGGGAGACTCTTCAAAAAATTAAGAATAGAATTACCACATGACTCACCTTTTCTACTTCTGGGTCTTTATCCTAAGAATACTAAAACACTAATTCAAAAAGATACATGCACCCTTATGTTCACTAGCATTACTTATAACAGCCAAGATATGGATGCAACCTAATTGCCCATCAATAGATGAATGGATATAGAAGATATGGTACATATATACAAATGCAGTATTACTCAGCCATATAAAGATGAACTTTCACCCTAATCAACAACATGGATGGACCCTGAGGGTGTTATGTGAAGTGAAATAAGTCAGGGCAGAAAAACAAATGCTGTATGATTTCACTCATATGTGGAATATAGAAAATAAACTAGCAAACAAAAAAGCAAAATATATTAATAAACCAAACCAACTAAAAATAAACATATAGCTACTGAGAACAGAGTAGTGTTTACAATAGGGGAAGGACAAAATAAGTAACGGTGGGATAACTGGATAGTGGCACATGGAAAGTATTTTTGGTGATGAGGTCACTGTAGGGCACCAAGAATTAGAAGTACAATGTTGTATACATGAAACTTATATAATGTTATAGACCAATGTTAATTGAGTAAAAAATTTGAAAAAAGAAACCTCAGTGAAGTCGCAACTTTTAGAACACTGGACAAGAACTTTAGATGTTCCTGTGAAATTATTATTTCTTAGGAAAATTGATAAGGCTTATCAGAAACCATGAGTTCCAACATATATACATTCAGAGGTTTTTTTTTTAGCAGTTTAATTGAGTTATAGTCATTTTACAATGTTGTGTCACAGTTTTAAGATATAGAAACCAAGACCACAGGTAGCACAGAAATGTGGCAGAGGTATAATAAGAATGACCTGCAAATCACGTGGACAATTGAGTTAACAAGTAACTATTATTAAAACCGAAGAGGATGTGGGTTATGGCTATGTGAGGTGTGCTACTCAAACAAGCTCAATGCCTTTCTACTGCTCCAGACACCGGTCAGAATCCTCCATCCATGCTCTGTTCTGACTTTTATCTTTCAGAGTTTTAGCAATGGGTATGGTCATCTGTGAGGCTGTCTACAAAGCAACAATGAAAGGACTAAATAAAGTGTAAAGATAACATGAAGAAATGTTAACCAGGAGAAGACAAAGTACAGTATGGTTTAAGTATCTCCACAAGTGATGCATTTCTTCCATTTATTCTTAACTTTGAGAACCGTAAGAGAGACAGGTGGGGTTATATTAGAATAATGGAAATAAAAATGTAAATTAAAGAATTAAAAATAGAAAGAGACTCACAGACATAGAAAACAAACTTATGGTTACCAAAGAGGAAAGGGAGGGAGGAGGGATCCATTGGGAGTTTGGGATTAGCAGATACAAACTACTATATACAGAATAAATGAACAACATAGCCCTACTATAGAGAACAGGGAGCTGTATTCAATAATTTGCAGTAACCTCTAATGAAAAAGAACATATATATGTGTGTGTGTGTATAACTGAATCACTATGCTGTACACTAGAAACAAACCCAACATTGTAAATCAACTACACTTCAATAAAAAAGAAAAAAAGCATGAAAGAAGTAGTAAGTTACTAAGATTTTGTCTCAGTCCCTAACTCCCTTTCCGTACTAAGGCCTGGGATGCTGGTGCTGGGAGTCAGCCAATTACCTTTGTCCTTTGCCATCTGGCTCCCTGACAGGTTTCACCAAGGAGGAGGGAAGAGAGGGATTGGAGGAAGGGACAGGAAGCTAGGGGATTTGCTGCTCTGGTGAGCTCTGCCCCCAGACACTTGTCACAAATCAGCAGGTGGCTCCGGTTCCCTGCTTGGTTTTACAGGCCCAAACCCAGCATCAAAGCACCCTCCAAAGTACCAGCCCAGTCAGTACCACCTCCTCAAAGCTCGCAGTCTCAGCTCTGCGAGGCTCATTCTCTGAGCTCCGCGGGCACTGTTTGCACAGCCAGCATCCTCTCCACAGACGTCTGGGTCTGAGCCCCACAGAACGCTCTCCCTCTGGTGCTAGGTTCCTGGACAACTCCAACCTCTTCATCTCACTCCTCTAGCCCTAGGGATGATGGCTGCTCCCAATATTTACCTGAGAGTCCCTTTTTGCTCTAACATGTCTTAACCTAATTAGCTGTGTAAAATTATTTCCATTACACTAACAAATATGGTTTCTGTTTCCCTGACTTCACTTACAACTAGTAGAAACATTAATCTATTAATTTAATGGATTATATTTTTCTAAGTACTTAACAGCTTTCTGGCACCAGTATTTAAAAATTTTATTTTTATTTATTGCTTATACATAATATCTATTTTAACTGTTCACAGATAACATGCTAGTTTTTCAAGTTACTCTTTCCCCAAAAACGGTTTTATATATAGTACTGTTCATCTGCAAACATATATTTGAAGTCTTCTTATACATAGTTTGTTCTTTTAATTAAATTTCACATGGTCCTTAATTGTGTTTATGCTTGAATTTGCTAAGCTATATAATTTCATCATAAACAATAAAAAAAAGGCTGTATTGTTGCACATTTTAAATTAGTAAGTCCAGATGATTACATCTCAGCTCTAATTCAGATAGATTCTTGGATGGTTACCTATTTTTATTTCTTCTTAAATACAATGATTAAAGATATATATGAACAGAGGAGCATATATAACATGTATATAACATATACCCAATTTCCAACTTAAGACACAGAACAGAACTAGTATTTTGGAAGGGTCCCTTATGCTCCTTACATCCCACCCTCAGGCCCAGAGGCAACCACTACCTTCAAGGTTGACTTTTTCATCCCCTTGCTATCCCTAAATAAGTTATTTTATATGTGTGTGTGTGTGTGAGTGTGTATATACACATACACATATAGATATATAAACTTTGAAAATTGAAATCATACTGTTTGTATTTTCCATGCCTTGTTTTTTCTTAAGATTGTATTAATAAGAGTTATCTATTTTTAATGCAGATAAATGTAGTGCAATTAGTTTCACTCTTCAATGATGTTCTTTGAGAGAAGATACTAATTTACTCAGCAATTATTTTATTGAAAAATATCTGAGGGGTTTGGTTGCTGCTGCTATAAATGTAGTTAGCCTGGTCAACTCTGCACTGGTATATACATCTAGGGACCAAAAGCTGGGTCAGAGAATATGGATTTTAAAAAGTTAGTGAAATATTGCCAGATATTTTTCCAAGAAAGTGTGTTAATTTATATTTCCACTATCAATGTAAAAGAGATCTCACTAATCCATATTTTTGAAAATATTTCACATTCTCTGACTTTTTAAATTTTTTAAAAAGATATTAATCAGTAGTATTTTGGTGTAATTTGAAAAGGTATTGATACTTACACCCTCACTTTTAACATGCTGTCATTTACCTCTGTAAATGTCTACTTATAAATCTACCAGTGTATTTTTATCAATGTTCTCCTGCAGGGCAAGTTCATCCAGACAGCTTTACTGAAGAGTCTCTCTGAGTACAAAGGGTGAGCAGGAGTTTGCAAATGGAAAATGGAAAAAGAAATAATCACAGGACCTCAGTCACAGAGAATGAAACATTCACAAAGAGTACTTTAAATGACTTGAATCCCATGGTGACAGTTTACTCCATATATGAAGTAAATTATACTTTCATGTGATAATTTGTTTATTGGGTCCCTGTGTGAAACAGTATCTTACAGCTTTGAATTAATCCAAGTTGATCATTGCATGAAAAGGAAACACTTTTGCAAAGTACACACTGTAACACAATCAGGGATAATTTCTAAAATAAAATAAGTCTTCATTTAAATGTCAGATAAATAATCACCATTAATTATTGTGGTTTTTCTCAAGGCAGTCAGGTCCGAAAAGCAAGAGATTAGTGAAAATGAGGAAATACAACTTTACTTTTTTTTTGTAATGTGAATAAATGGCATAAAATCTTAAAATTAAATGACCAATGACTTGATTTCCTTCTTATTAACTCTCCCTTCCACTAGCAAAATTACCACTGAAAGTAATGGAAAGTCAAGAGATTTACAGCATAAAAAGTCTAAACATCCTAGAAAATGTTTATCTGAATTAAGTACATGTGCATATTGATACAGGGAAGGGGAGGGAAAATGAGAAGAGAGAGAAAGATAATAAAAGCTTACTGACTTTGGAAAAAATCACAAGTCAAAATGTTTCCTTCAAAGCTTATGTAAAGGCTTTTAAACATCTCAAACAGAAATACTTTACAGTAATCTGATGTTCACCTGGAGGAAATTATGGAGCGATCAAATTTTTAAGAAGCAGTTATATATTAGCTTGTAAACAGAAACATTTAAATAGTTTATACCACGCTCACTGGCCCTAAAATTGGAATCATTTTTTAAAGTTCTTTCCATCTCTTCTGTCCCCCTCCTTTGTCAAAATGATTGTCATCTTTTATTTGAGTTTCTTACCAACATGTCTCTGAAATTCTATGCTTGCCAGAGCAGTACTTTCAAGACACAAACTATATCACTCCAATTCCCTAAACAGAATTCTTCAGTGGCTGGATATTGCATTTGGAATAAAATGTAAATCCCTTCTAAAGCATATGAACTTGTGTGTTCTGCATGATCAGAAAACTTTCTCATCTTATGTTTATTGCATTCTATGAATACAGGGGTATCTGGACTATTCATTCCTCCTGGATTCTCTTCTGGAATAGTATTAGCATCCACCCGGTATACAAGCTATTAAAGAGTCATCTTATCCCTTCTTCCTTACTCTCTGTATCTGGTTAGAATCTTGTTGTAATGCATCTCCAAGTACTCCCAGATCCTTTTCATCCTAACACAGGGACCTCAGCTTGTGCCCTCAACAACTGACTGTCTAGGTCTGCTGCTTCAAGTCTCCCCTCTAAACCATGATTCACAAGTGCCTCCTGATGGCCTTTCAGAAACGCCTGAGTGTACTGCGTCCTGGCCTAGAAGCATTCCCGTGGCTAAGTAGTGATTGCAGAATGGATTCCAAACTTTTCAGTAGGTCCTTAAGACCCTTTGCAAGGATGGCTTGTCATCTTCTGATTCCATGTCCCTGAGCAACTTATGTTCTAGCTATATCAGATTTTGCAATCCATTTCTTGTCACTTTTTAGGTTACTTTTCAAAATCCAATTTACATGTAATTTTCCAAGAATATTTAAACATTCCTTTTCTGTGTTTCTATATTATCTTATTTACATAACTAAAAGTACCTGTATACTGTATAGCAGTTATTCACAGAAGTATTGGTCTTCTTATTAGTCTATGAACTAGAAGGAAGGGTTTATGTTTTTATTTTTTATTTTCTATTAATTTAATAAAAGTTGTTGAATGATAGGTATTAGACTATAATATCTCTGAGATTCCTTACTGATCTAAATCTCATAAATTTTATTTTTCAATTCTATTTTATGAGACATCCCACCCTTTAAATTCACAAGTTGCTTTTCTAGAAGGTATTTGGGTAATAAAAATCAAGAATCTGAAAACAAATATTCATTGCCTCTGATCCCATAATTATCAGAATCTATATTAAAGAATAATCAGAGCTATAGTAAAAAGGCTGTCAATAAGGATGTTCAACACAATGTTTCTCAAGAGCAAGGAAAAATGGAGTCTAATTTCTTACAAGAATCAAATGACAACTAAATTACAGTGCAATCATAAGATGGATTATTATGAAATCATCTTAAAAAGATTTTGAATTACATTAAATGACACGGGAAATGCTCATGTTATAATTTTCAGTGGGAAAAAATGTATAAAAGTGAATAGAGATTTCCAGTCAAATGGAATGAAAAATTCATAGGCTGAGCCTTTGTGCTGCTGAAAACACATAGCAATGAATGAGAACATAAAGAGAGAAAACCAAGCCACACAGTGTGCTTTAAAAAAATTATAATATCTCTTTGGACCAGAAATAGCAGAGAAGCCCAAGTTAATAAGCAGTGTGGAGGTGAGAGGTCACTGGAGTGTGCACATGGAGGAGAAGGTAAAGATCTTGGCTTATGCAGAAACTGGTAGGGGGAGAGGTCACACAGCAGGGAATGGAACTGGACTCACTACTGGAAACACATGCAATGTGACTGGGCTCCACACTCATAAAAGGAGGATCAAAACAGCTATGGTCCACACACAGCTGTGTGCCTAGGGCAGCGAGGTCCAGTCCCTCCCTTGGCCTCTGTAGAGGCGCCCTCTGCCCAGCCTCTGCGGACGGCCCTGGCCACTGTTTGCAGGGGACGCCTGTTAGAATACACTGTTTTGGCTGTTTCCAACTTGCCGTGGCCCCTTCGGGGCAATCGAAGGAGACCCCCATGCTGGCGCCCACTGTTCCGCTCGCCCCCCACAACCGAGTGGGCAAACGGGGAGACCTGCTCGGAAGAGCCACCCAACTTTTCAGGAACAGCCTCCCACCCAACCACCCACGCAGCCCCCGGGCTCCCTCCAGCGGGCCCCTCGCTCCCAGCACGAGGAAGGGGTTGCTCCCCTGCCCCCAAGCCATCTAGACTGTTTCCAAGAGTGAGTGTGATGGTCAAACGTCTGTACACACCAGGGGCTCCACGGACACCTGCTGGTGGATTTGCTCAGAAGATGGGTGGGGAGGGGGCGCCCTAGAGGAGCGGAATACATAGTATGGATAGGGGGCTGGGGGGCGGGTAGGACGGCAGGACCATCGGGGGGACGGGGCGAGATAATGAGTTCCGGAGACTTGAGGGCGGGCTCGCAGGACGCCAGAGGGGACAGGCGAGGCGCCACCTGGGACCGCGCGCCGGCGAGGGGCGCGCCCCCTTTACCTGCGTCTCCGGCTCCATGGCCATTTCCTCGCTCCGAGGCGCTGGGACTGAACTGACACCATCTGAGCGAGCCGAGGCGAGGTTTGAAAGAGGAGGGAGCAGGCACGAAAGGGAGGGGGCGAGGAAGGCAAGAGGGAGGGAAGGCGATGGGGAGTTTGTCTTGGCCTTTTGTGCGGACACCTCCCGGATTCCGCACCCGCACTGGCCTCCCAAAAGAGACGTGGGGCCACTGAGCGAGGGACGAGGCCATCCCCCAGAGCGCCTCGGGGCCTCACGCCTTGGAGACCGCCCAAAAGGAGCACCCCCACCCAACCTCAACCCCGCCTGGAGGACGTGGGGACCGGGCTCACCTCGGGGAGGGAGCTTAGGTGAACTGAGCGGGGCGAGGGTGCTCTACTCGTCCGCGCGAGGACTGTGCAGGCTCGGGGGTTCCTAGAGTCAATCGGGCGCGGCTTGTCCAGAGCAGGCGAACTGTTGGGTCAGAATGTGCTCCTGTTCCTCTATTCTTCCTTTATTGCCCTCTTTTGTAATGGATGGATACATAGATTAAGTAGATACTTAATTCGTTTATACTTTATTCAGTATTTGAGCTCAAATACTTTATACTGTATTTGAGTCTTCTTAGTGGTTAGTCTAGGGCTTAAAATATTTATTTTAATTTACAAGAATCTATCTCATATTTATACTGACTTAATTTCAAAAATATAGAAACTTTACTCCTCTATAGCTCCATTCACTTCCCACCTTTTTATGTTACTACTGTTATACATACTATGTGTGTAATTTATATATGGTACAAACTGTTATAATTATTAGTTTATATAACCATTTGCCTGTTAAAGAACTTGAGAGAGGAGAGAAGTATATTTATAAACTATATTATATTAATCTTATTTACCCTTTATTGTTCTCTTCATTTTTTTCTGTAGATTTGAATTACCATATGGTGTCACTTCCTTACTCTAATACAAATACAGCTTTTGTTTCTACTAGTTTGTTCTCAAATATATTACGTCTATATGTCATAGGCTCGATAATATACATATTGTTTTATGTACTTCCTTTTAAAGTTAGTCAAAAGAATAAAGAAGAGATGTGCAGCTGTATTATATTCTGTGTAGATAAAAATTATGTTTACCAGTGATTTGTGTCTGTGTGTGCATGTAATTTCAAATTATGGTCTGATGTCATTTACTTTCAGAAATATAAATTTATATTTTGGTTTAAATAAAAAAGTTTTAAATTAAAAACTAGGGATATAAATAAGAACAGTAATTTTTCTTCTAAGTCTTAAGTTTGTGTCCTCCATAACTGGAGCTATTTTTCAGCTTAGGTCACACAGAGGCACACTGTGAGCAATCAGTCTAGTGTCAACAGCATCACCTCCTACAGGCAAAAGGTAGGAGCTATCATAAATGTAACTACACTTTAAAATAAAAAAGAAATAAAGTTCTCCTTTGCACTGGAATAGTCCAAAGCCCTGTTGCTGTCTCTAGTAAAGAAACATACATTCCACTATGTAGAACCAAGACCTCAAAATTAACTTCAGGTCTAATTTATCTAAATTTACTTCTCAGTCTTATGTCTAATGTGAAAAACCTAAAGACTTTTACTAGGAAGACAAGAAGAAGACACATTCAGCTAAGGGAAATGAATACCAACAGCCTACATTCACATTACTGAAACCATCACACGGAACTTCCCACACACAGGAGAAGCTTGCTACTCTGCTGGCTGATTTACTATGGTTTTAAACAAGACGCAAGGAAATCTTTGCTCATGGTGCTATCTTCAAAACTAATCCCTTACTATATTTAATTTCTTGTAACAACATATAACGGAAAAGACTCTGAAAAGAAAATGATGTATATATGTATGCATATGTATAGCTGAATGACTTTGCTTTACACCTGAAACTAACACTGTAAATCAACTACACTTCAATAATTTTTTTAAATTCATCCTTTAATCCTCTGTACATATCTAAATAAAATAAACTCTTCAAGGCCCACTTCAAGTTTCATCTCTTCCAAACAGTCTCACCCTAAGTCCAGCTGACTCATTCTATTCAATTCCTGACCACAGGCAGCACATTTTGTGACATGATTAGATAATGCTGGACCCCATGGGCTGTTCTGTAATAAATTAGCCCTCCAGAGAACTTCTGTGCTCTCCCTGACATGGCTCCTGCTTTTCTCTGCTGTTCTCCCTGCAGAAATGGATAAACCGTGTTCCCATCAGGTCAAGAAATGGATGCATCCCTGAAAGTAACTGGGGCCCCCTCTCTTTCCAGTTTCCCAGGTTCTCTGCAGTAGCTGCGTCACTCCACTTTAGCAGTATTGACAAGACACACTCCCATCATCTGAACAAAAATCTTCCCTCACTTTTGCAAGGATGAAATTTAGTTTCAATAAAGAATTTTAAAAGACAATAAATCTTAAGTAAATTTCCCCCAAGCCCTTTTTTCTATGCTGATGGAACTTAATAAACAGAACATTTCATCTGTTGAAAATTAATACCCCTTTCTAATACATCTAGTCCAGCAGAACTTAATATCATCATATTAAATGTAATATAAAGTCCAAAAGAACTAAACATCACCATCATTGTTAAATTTTTTACAATTCCAAAGTACATTTAATTAAATATAATTTTCCTAATACATCTAGCAAGGTCAAGGATCATCAGCCTAATTATATTTCCTTTTTAATATGCCATTAGGCTCTTTGCTTGTTCAGTCTTTAGCCATTTATTTTGAAGTATAAAAATAATATTCTGGCTGAAAGAGGATTTTTTACAAACAGGTTATTTTTGCTGCATTCTTTGAATTGATTGGGTATGCTCTATAAATAGTTACAGGAAAAGCACCTTCAAAAAACAGTGATTTTTCAACATCTAAAACAGACTCAGATTCCACAAATCATGTGTTCATCTTACTTATAGCCTTGTATTTTGATGTGGTTTTCTATGTAAATACATTTTAAGGCTTGCAATAGGAATGTATTCTATTAAAAATAGATGTTATGTTAAAAGTTACAAAGTACCAAACATTTATGATGCATTCCTCAAAACAAATCTAAATTGTCTTACTATAAAATGTTTGCTATTTCACACATTCTTTTAGGTCTAAGAGACAAATAGCACTGTCCAACCCAAACACACCCCTGCCAGCTACAACAGGACAAATGGACACCAATGCACAACACGAGACTTCTGCTACTCAGAGTATCACTCAGGCCATCATCCTGTGAGCCCTGAAATACCCACTGATTATGATAAGACATTTTTAATCTAAAAAATAAACATTTTCAATAAGTAAAAGTAAGCAGATTCACAGATAAAATTCATACCTCTCTTTTCCTTTTCCGACCAACCAATCTTACAGCAGCAGACAACATTTGAAGTACAGCACACATGATTTCCCAATGTCCCAACATGATAAGGGGAAGCTTTTTAACAGCAAATACTATTTCAGATAAGAATACTTAGAGGCTTTACATTATACACACCACATAGGAACATTTAAGCAATGAATGCTTCTTTTCCCATTGTTATTATGAACTTTAACAACACACAGAGAAGCCTTTCTGGAAATTAGATGAGGGGGTGGGAAGGGATAAATTTGGGATTTTGAGATTTGCAAATGTTAACCACTATATAGAAAAATAGATAAAAAGACATTTCTTCTGTATAGCCCAGAGAACTATATTCAATAGCTTATAATAACCTTTAATGAAAAAGAATATGAAAATGAATATATATATATATATATATGCATGACTGTGACATTATACTGTATACCAGAAATTGACACATTGTAACTGACTATACTTCAATTTTTTCAAAAAGATATGTTTGTAAATTTCTGTATAGACTGGAAGGTGCCAAACAAACTTAATAATGATAACCAATAAAAATAAGAACAACCAAAAATAAACAAATACATAAATAAACATTTGGCATATATGAAAATCAATACAAACCCAAATTATTTTTAAAATTATCTATTCTGATTCTGGTTTCCATATGAATAAAATACCAAACTTACACTCATATATAACAGTCCACATCCATACCTATGACTTCATGATTAAGAGAACAGACTCGAGCCAGATGGCTGAAGTCTGCACCCAAGCTCTGCCCTCTACTCTCCTGGGAACATTGTGATCCCTCTGCACCTTGGTTTTCTGGACTATACACCACAGACAATGGCGTCTACCTCACAGGATCATGAGGACGAAATGAGCTAATGTTAGATTGCTAGGACAGTGACTGGCAGGTGGTAAATAAAGCCCAGTGACCTGGAGGTTTCCATGGTTGTTATGACCGTTGTTGTCATAATCACCACTATGATTATTTCTGTTGCTGAAGCAGCTGCTACCACTACTGCTGTGTTCACCAAAATATATTTGCTCATGACCTCATTTGACATAGGATGAACCAGAAACTTCTCTCTGAGGCCATTCTTACTATCTAAATCATTCCCATGTAAACTCTCCCACTTTCCTGCTCATAGGTTCAGGTTAAATTTAAGCTTTATTTGGACATGAAAGATCCCAAGCTGACTTAGGGTCATTATCAACATTACAGTTAGGGAATTACCCTTTTGGGTGAGAGGAGACTCGGCTACATGTTTACTAGCTCTAGGGCATTCCTTCAAAATGGACAAGTGAGATAAACAATGTTTTGACTATACAGCACAGGGAACTATATTCAGTATCTTTTAGGAACCTGCAATGAAAAGAATATGAAAATGTATATATGTATGCATGTGTATGACTGAACTATTGTGCTGTACACCAGAAATTGACACAGCATTGTAAACTGACTATACTTCAATAAAAAAAGTTAAGACATAAAAAATGGGCAAATGTATATATGTGTGTGATGTTTTAAGCATGGACCACATATGAGACTGGTTTTCTATCTTCTTGATTCCTTAAGAGACAGGGTTATTGTTGTGCCAAGTTAGCAGGTTGGTGTTTAATTCTGATCTGAGTCATGCTTGTTTGCTTAAGGAGAACTGTGTCAAGTCACAGTCTGATAAACTCCCATATGCCTTCCCAGCTAATCTCATTATGATTCATATATCTCAAAATGCAGAAGGGCAAGCTAAGAAGTCATCACAGAACTCAAATATAGAGTCTATGAAAAGTATGAAATCCTCTGTCTTTGGTTCCTTGGAGGAGAAAGGGTTTAGAAATACAAGAGATCCATCATCGTAGCTACTCTAGGCATCCAGAGAACAACCTCTTTCTCATTCTACCAAACAGCAGTGTGTCCAGCTAAGCAATCTTCTGTTATCACACTGAAAACATCTTTTCTGAAAGTAAAAACAGCACAGCCACCTCCTTAAATCACAGTGCATTTGGCCACAGTCTTACTTTCAAGAAGAGGACAGATCACAGAAAATTATTTGGCTATTTTGAAATATTTAAAGAAAACCAGAATTTGCAGCTTTCATTGTATATAAGAAGAATAGCTTGAAATAATTCTATAAACACATTCCAAGGCATTAAGGCTATTCATTTCCCTGGAAATGGATCATGAGGTACTAAAATGTTTGCACATGAAAAGAGGAATTACAGGTCACACAATTTGAACTGTGCAGGTCCACTTACACACAGATGTTTTCCAGTAGTAAATTCTGCAGTACCACATGATCTGAGGTTGGTTGAATCTGTGGACGTGGAAATGAGGATGTGGAGGGACTCTGTACATGACGGGCTGACTATAATTTACACAGAGCTTTCTGACTGCACAGAAGGCTGGTGCCCCTAACCCCGTGTTGCTCAAGGGTCAAATGTATTTGCATGCATCCTTTAAAATCTCAAGTAGATATAATGGATAGATTTTTCTTCCAAATACAACACAGGTAAATAAAACTAGCTTTCTTCAGCAATATAACACTTTGCAGCAGATTTTTCTCTCACCAACATATGGAAAAAAAATTCCTTATCCCTCCAAAAACAGACCTGACAGAGCTGAGTACAAGACCCAGGCCAAAGAGATGCCGAGCAAGCTCATGACAAGTCATGATGGAGACTGTTCCACAAACCCTCTCTGAGACAGAAGGTCAACAGCAGTGTCACCATCAACAGGTGTACATTACAGGACTGGCAAAGTCTTACCCCCACTTTATGAAATGTCCTAGTGACAGGGTGAGGCGACTGTGCTGAGATGATGTTCAACACAGACGCACTGTTCGTATGCTGAGGCCATCCCATGCCAACTAGTTGAGTTTGAAGTCTTAATGATTTGGACATGAATCTTATTCCAGTAAGCTTAGAAATGGAATGTCAAAGAAACCATGAAATCCCATTCTCATGGACAACATATGAGGCATCTGCCTTATTTCTGTTCACTTAACAGAAAAAGTGTGATGGGAGGTGGGAAGGGCATGGTTTGCCTTTTTGAGAGTTTCATCTCTAGACAAGAGACATTTCCTATCATATCTGCCAGCTCGTCAGGTGACAACCCGGCTGCTTCCTTTTTCATGATGCCTGTGCTCCCCGCCTGTATTCCTTGCCCAGACAGATTTTCCATCTCTGAATCAGCCCAAGAGAAGAGACATGAAGACTCAGTCTAAGCGTGCTATCTGCAATACACCATAGAAAAGATTTTTTAAATGTTTCCCTCTGGCAGAAAAATGTGGTTTTCCATTCACCTTTATTCCACCAACAAACTCACCTTGGCCATATTGATTATTATGAGATGAATGATTTTTTTTAATCTCTTAATCATTATTGGGCATAGTCACAGATATTTATAAAGTCCTCCTCCTGCAGTCAGCTGGCTTATTTGTTCAACAATACTTATTCAGTGCCTACAATATGCCAGGTTTACCATAGTTTCTGACCTAAATTCACCAGCAACCAGCTGTACCACAGTAAATGGTTCTGAAAAACTGAACTGCATAATATTTGGATTTGCATCATTCTCAGATTAACGGAAATGCCTGGGGTGAACTGCCCACCTACTCAGATAGAGGTCCCATGCAAATCCATTCCTACCTGCCTGGATTTTGGAGCATCTGTCTGGTAGGGGTTGTCTGCTCTGAAATAAAATATTGAGAGGAACAACTGTGGGTCACACGTCTAGCTACAGATTCCAGGTTAGAGGCAGAAATTCAAGGAATCACATCACCCCATTAGTTGTGGCTCATGTGGGGAGACTGCGCCAGGAGAACACTGGGGACTTCAGGCCTCACTTCTCTCCCTTTCCCTGACCTGAAAAACCTGAGCTGCTCACCACTCCTTCCTCTGTGCGCTTCCCCCTCCCCTGCAAAGGTGGGAAAGGTAGCCACTCCCCATTTCAAGGTGAAGGAGGGCCGCCAGTAGCAACAGCTTCCATCTGGGCTCATTATTCTGGGATTTTACTACTTTTTCCTGATGGTTTACTAAGGACCGGGTTCCTTGCTTGGTTTTGTTTGTTTGTTTTTGCTCACTGTTACCTTTCTTTCCATCCATACTAGCACTCAGATGGATTTCAGTCAAGTGACAGTTTATTTCTAGACAATGTATTCTAGAAATAAGCAACTTCTGGGACTTTGAAAATAAGCTTTGTGAGACTAAGAGTGAAATAGTCAGAATATTGTCACTTGGTGGAGATGATTATTTGCTGTTGTATTTGGGAAACTCTTACTTAAACACGTGCTGTAAAATTCTATCCTCTGCTATCTGTGCAGGTTACAGAGCCCAGAAAATTATTTCAAAGATTTTCTGTAAGGAAAGTTTACACTTATGCCCCAAACACTGTCCAACTTCAGAAAACACATGGGTACTCACTTGTTTAGCCTTGGTCTTTGTGATGGTATCAGAAATAATTTCTTCCTCTCCTTTATAGTAGTTTTGGAAAATAATTCCTCAAATCCGTGACTATCTATGGATGGCTCTTCAATTTTTTCCCAAATAAGTGAAACACTGGAGTCTCTAAAGTTAAGCAAAAAACCAGTAAGAGAGACATCAAGCCAAACTCCAAGACATCATGGGGAGCATGAACAGAAAGGACAAGGAGGAGAGGGTAGAAGAGAAAACAATAGTAATTTTGGAAAGAATAATTTCCAGGAATTCTCAGTCATCAAGTCATTATGTAAAAACATAAATGGAAAACCCCTCTCAGGATGGCTATCAAGGCAGGAAATGTTTGCCATCTCACAATCTCAACTGGACTCATCAGCTTTGTGGATTACTCATGGGCTAAAACGCAATCATTTTATGACCCACAGTGTCCCCTCCCTCTTCCTACCACTGCCCATCTTTCCACGTGACCTGACTTCTCAGTGACTGCAGACTCACGTGGTACCACCTAAAAAGGGTAGATCCATTTTTTTAAAAGCAAAAGAAAAACAAAACAAGACAACTTCATATAACGCATACGGATGAAGTGAGTTTGGGTCACAGTTTGAAATGATGCATCAGCATATGTAATTGACGTGGCAAATTATTCAGAGAGCTGCAAAGCGTGAAGTATTCAAAATATATAGATTCTTCCCCTCAGAATGATTCAGTGAAGAGAAAATAAATATGAGAAATGAGAATGAGCCTGGTAAATATCCTATTTCTAACTCTGTGAGACACCAGACAAATTTCAAAGAATCCTGAGAACTTAGGACAAAGAAGTCCAGTAAAATTTAAAGTGTATGTTTTGTCTCCCACCAGCACATTCCACAGCCACATCACAGCACTGTCCCAGAGATCAAGAACATAGGCTATGGTCTGTGCATTGATAAGCAATACACCAGCAGCATACCTAGTGGGAAGCAAAATGTAACTTTTATAAAAATCATATAAATGTATAATTTTATGACCTCACGGTGTTGCTGATCTTCTGTAGAAGTACCATGAAGTGCTCAGAACTAAATCATTTCACTCATGGAGTGTGGGTGTGTGTATTTTTGTGTAGCATGTTTCTGAAAAGACTACAGCAAACAAAATGGAACAGTAGCAATGTGCCTTAAAAGGGATGCAGAAAGCATCCTCAAGACTCAGTTTGTCTAAGGATTTGATTCACTTTTATAAGCTATTTGTCAGTGAGGTTCTGCAACTAGGCAACAGAGCCTGCATGCTAAGAAAAATATATGCCTCTATGTTTAAAAAGTCAATCAAAAACTATATAGACAGAAATCTGCACATTGACATATGCCATTTGTTTTATCCTTTGGATACTTCTGGGAAAAAGTCTAAAATTTTAAATAGCAGATTGCTTCATGGAATACTGATGTAAAAATCTACAGGCAAGCTTTAGAGTGGTACTTGGGAATACATTAAATTGTCAATTTCCCAAAAGTTTGAAAGGAAAATGCTTCCCTCATATTGACAAATTGTGGAAAGACGGACTCCCGTTCGTGTTACTTTTTACTGTGTAGCTGAATTCTGGTCCAACAGAGAGGCTTCATTGGCCGACAGGGTTCTATTGGCTGTTTCCTACTCCCTTTGTCCTGGTTCATCACTAATCCAAACAAGCCAGTTCGCAATGGAGGAGGAAGACATCCACACACTTGCGGTGCTGGTGGTGGGAGAGGGAGACCTGATCCAGGAAGCAGAGGGGCTGGTGGGGGTAGGGGAATGCCTGTTCCAGGAGGGGGTGGGGGAGGGGCTGGAGGAGGTGGAACCCCCATACCTGGCAAAGGAGGAGGTGGGGGATTCCCAACATCAGGAAGAGGAGGGGAGAAGGTATCCCTACACTGGGAAGAGGAGGGGGAGTAAGGATTCCCTCACCAGGAAGTGGAGGGGGAGGCGGGATCCCCACTCCAGGAAGAGGAGGGGGAGGGGGGATCCCCACTCAAGGAAGTGGGGGAGGGAATGGCAGCATCTCTGTACCAGGCAGAGGAGGAGTCGAGGGGCCTGCTGTACTGTGCAGAGCAAGCCCTGTCATGCCAGAGCATATCCCATGTCATGGGAGGGGGGGCACTGGGGCCAGGCCAGGCATGGAGCTGGAGGACTGTGTACAAGGCAGAGGTGGTGGGGGTGCGATGTCACGGCTGTTTTCAAAGGAGGAGCAAACAGAGTGCTCCTGGCTGGCTTCAGACTCAGTATGAAGAGAAGGATGGGAAGGCTGAGCCCTGGCCGTTCCTTGACCATCAATTCAGGGAAAGGGTAGAGGTGGTGGAGTCTGGCTGGACTGATGTGTGTTGAGCTGTACAGATAATTTGCCTTGGAGACACAATCAAAGGTATCTCTGAACAGAATTTTGTCTGAGGTCCAGAAGGTGAGGACGGCACCGCTGAGTCTCCACTTTCAGCCCCAGGTGGGCCTGGGGGACACTCTGGTCGGGCACTAACAGAAGGGAGGGTCAGAATCCTGCCCTCTTCTTTCGGGGATGTCTGGATTGACTTTGCCTGTCAAACCCTTTTCTCCTAACCTGAGAGCTTCCAGACAGACATCTTCTGAAGGTGCCACTGCATTCTGAACCCCGTGAGGGCCAGTTGCCACCTCCATGTCCACAGCAGGGTACTACTCCTCTAGTTCAGCTATTTTGGTCCTCAGATCCTCAATGGTCTGTTCCAGTTGCTGAATGACAGTGGTCTGACCCTCAGACTTCATGTCAGAAACTTCCTGAGGGGCAACAAAGACATCAGAGATAAATATAAAAAAGGAATACTCAAAATGCCAAAAAAAAAGATAAAATTAAGCAAAATATATCTGTTTGGTTATAATACTTTCAAAAGATCCCTCCATGGGAAGATACTATCAGTATTTGTATGTGTCGCCTCTTCTCCACCCTCAGATTTCAGAGTGGTGACACACATTACCATAAAGTCCTAAGGTCCTTGTCTAATCCTTGAATGAAATCATGGAAGACAAGTAGACCCCTGAGGAGAGGGGAGACAATTCTGAGTGACGAACCAACTTACTTCCAAGATACGCTACTCTCTTCCCTGCCTGGTAACACCTGGTAGTAGAATGTTCCCTAAAGACATTTTAGATTCTAAGTTTTAAAGTTAGTCACTTCCTTTAAGAGGTAATCTCTAAAAAGATCTTCAATAGGATCATGTGAGATACTTGTGATTTATATGGCCATGGGCGTATGTCTTATGTGCATGAATACAGCTTATATCATGTTCACTCTAATTCAAATATTTGACCCGAGGCATTTCAGAAAGTGGTACCTTGGACTCTCCACAATTTGTCAAGGTAGCTGAGAGCAACTGTGCCAACATATGAGTCACCCTCACATCCAAATGGTGCCCAGCTCTCCCAAGGCATGCAATTTACCAGAACAGTTTAAGGGAAAAAATGCTTTGCTACCCAAATCAAAGGGGAAAGCCCTATGGGTAAATTAAATAGGAATAATAGATGAGTAAAAATAAAAGAGAAGGAAGAGGAATGGGTAGAGAAAAAGGAGGAGAACAGAAACAAGAGAAGGTACCAGAGAAGGCAGCACAGACTCCAGCTGTGCGAAGCTGCAGTGTCAGGCAGCTGCTCACACAGGCTGGGAACTAACTGCTCAGTGGGGGCTGGACTGAAAAGATGAGAGGGAGCGAGTTCTCGTGCTGTGAACTGTTTCTCCAGAGCTTCCCAGGGCTTTTCAAAGATGATCCCAATAGAGGCCGCCGTAAAGAGCCACAGCCCACAGACACAGACATTACTATCTTCCCCACGTGGAAGCCTGAAGCTGACCCTGCACACCTGCTCTTTATCTACTGAGGAAGAATAGTTAACAGGTAATATAAATATGATATGAAGTGTGAAACTAAACTTGTATCTTGCTTGTCAAAAACTAAATCAAAAACAAAACAAAATAAAAAAAAACCCTATCAAATCTCTTTACTATTTATAAATCCAAAACAAATACCTAACCCATTTGCAGTGGAAAAGCTACGGGCAGACAAGACAGAAATGCATATATTTACTATAAATGAAGTATTTTGGTGCTATGGGTGTATTTGCTCAAAATCTTCAGAAGTAGTTTTTTTTCTAACGGGAATAGGAAAGGTCTAAGCTTAACAGTCTTAATCCTAACCCATTACCTCTTCCCTAAAAACGCTGTATTTACTACAACATTTCACCTGCTGAAGGTCATTTATGCTGCTCAATGAGAGCTAAAGAGAAGCTGCACCTTCAGAGACACGGCCCTGCCAGGAGGCCCTTACTGCCCTGTAATCAAAGAACAGCAGGTAGCTCTTACTGCACAAGGAAGCTGCAAGGGACGCTCATTTACTGTGCAACTAATTAAGGAATATAACACACCTTAAACAGGCAAAATTGTGAGGCTCTTATTATTTATATGTAAATGTAGGTATTCATACCTATATTTAAAAAAAATCTAAGTTACTATTTTTCACCAATGTCTACACACAAGACTACAGTATTATAATCCATAGTTTGGGAAATTAGGCCATATATTCTCTAAATAGCCCATAGCAAAAGGAATAACTTTAATAAACAATCACTAATATCCTGAGAGTTAATTCCACTCTCCAATTACAATGCTACAAGAAATCACAAGCCAAAAATCTAGCTCCCAAATTCATCCAGAAAGTACAAATATTCAAAATTTCTTCCTGAACCTGCATTAGTAAACTATATAGAGTATTTTCATTTTTCCAGAATAGCCTTAAAAGTGACCATTAATAATTAATAAGTATTTTTTGAGTTATCCTAGAATGTAAATAATGCTCTCATTTTCCCTTTTATGGGAACATATAAAAAATTACTTGAGGAAACACATTCAAGTAAATTCTAGTAAAGTTTTCCAAAACTCAATTTAAAAATATATTTTTATTGAGGTATAATAAAAATAGAATATTATGTAAGTTTCAGGCATACAACAGTGACTCACAATTTTTAAAGGCTATGTTCCACTTACAGCTATTGTAAGATATTAGCTATATTCCCTGTGTTCTACTATATATCCTTGTAGCTTATTTGTTTTATACATAGTGGTTTGTATCTCTTAATCCCCTAAAAATATTTTGCCCCTCTCTACCTCCCTCTTCTCATTGATAACCACCAGCTTGTTCTCTATATCTGTGGTTCTGCTTCTTTTTATTATATGCATGTTTGATTTATTTTTTAGATTTCAAGTATAAGTGGTTTCATACAGTATTTGTCTTTCTCTGACTTATTTGAATAAGCATAATAAATTCCAGGTCCTTCCATATTGTTGCAAATGGCAGAATTTCATTCTTTTTTATAGTTGAGTAATAGTCTATTGTGTGTGTGTGTCAGTGTATATCATATATGGATGCTGAATCCAGTCAAAAGCTTTTTCTGCATTTATTAAAAAGATCATATGGTTTTTATTTTTCAGTTTGTTCATGTGTATTACATTGATTGATTTGAAGCTGTTGAACCATCCTTGCATCCCTAGGATAAATCCTGCTTGATCATGGTTCATGATCCTTTAAATGTATTATTGGATTCACTCTATTACTATCTTGCTGAGGATTTTTACATCAATGTTCATTAGTGATATTGGCTTATAATTTTACTTTTTGTGTGATATCTTTGGTTGTGGTTTCGTGGTGATGCTGGCAAGGTCAGGAGTGTTCCTTCCTCTGAAATTTTTCAAAATGGTTTGAGAAGAATAGGTTAACTCTTCTCTGAATGTTTGATAGAATCCATTTTTGAGGCCATTTAGTCCTGGAGTTTTGTATGTAGGGTTTTTTTTTTATTATTTTTCCCTTTATTACTGACTCAGTTTCATTGCTGGTAACTGGTTCTGTTCATATTTTCTATTTCTTCCTGGTTCTGTCCTAAAAGATGGTACGTTTCTAGGAATTTGTTTATTTCATCTAGGTTGTTCATTTCATTGGCATGTATTTGTAGTAATCTCTCATGATCCTTTGTATTTCTGTGGTGTCAGTTGTGACTTCTACTTTCTCATTTCTAATTTTATTGATTTGGGCCCTTCTCTTTTCCTTGATGAATATGGCTATGGCTTTATCAATTTTGTTCATCTTTGCAAAACCAGCTCTTAGTTTCATTGCTCTTTTCTATTATTTTTTAAGTCTATATTTCATCTCATTCTGCTCTCATCTTTATGATTTCTTTCCTTGTACTAACTTTGGGTTTTGTTTGTTCTTCTTTTTGTAATCCTCTAGGTGTAAGGTTAGGTTGTTTATTGAGATTTTTCTTGTTTCCTGAGGCAAGCTTGTATCACTATAAACTTCACTCTTGGAACTGCTTTTGCTGTATTCCATAGGTTTTGGATCATTATATTTTCCTTTTCATTTGTTTCCAGGTATTTTTTAAAATTTCCTCTTAGAGTTCTTCAGAGATATATTGGTTGTTTAGCAGCATATTGTTTGGCCTCCACATATTTGTGGGTTTGGGGTTTTGTTTGTTTTTTTTTTTTTTTGGTAGTTTTTTCTTGTACTTGATTTCTAGTCTTGTAGCACTGTGGTCAGAAAAGATACTTGATATTTAATTTTTCTTAAATTTACCCAGACTTGTGGCCTAGCATCTGATCTATCTTGGAAAATGTTCCACGTGCACTTGAACAGAATGTATTATGCTTATTTTGGGTGAAAACACTTTGGGAGTGAAAACACACTCCCTTTCAGTCTGTGTGTCTTTAGATCTGAAGTGAGTCTCTTGTAGGCAGCATATATATGGGTCATTTTTGTATCCATTGAGCCACTCTATGTGTTTTGATTGGAGCATGCAGCCCATTTCCATTTAAACTAATTATTGATATGTATGTCCTTAATGTCATTTTGTTAACTGTTTTAGGGTTGTTTTTGTGGGTCTTTTTTTGTTCCTTTTTCCTTCTTTTGTTTGCTTCTCTTGTGATTTGATGATTATCTTTAATGTTATGTTTGGATTCCTTTTTTTTTTATGTACCTATTATATATTTTTAGATTGTGATTACCATGAGGTTGTTTGTTTTTTTTTTAAATTGAAGTATAGTCAGTTACAATATGTCAACTTCTGGTGTACAGCCTAATGTCCCAGTCATGCATATATATATATATATATATATTCATTTTCATACTCTTTTTCATTAAATGTTATTACAAGATATTGAATATTGATATTCCCTGTGCTATACAGAATAAATTTGGCTTTTGAAATCTATTTTTATATATAGTGCTTAAAATTCACAAATCTCAAACTCCAAAAAATATGGAATGCTTCACATATTTGCATGTCATCCTTGTGCAGGAGCCATGCTAATCTTCTCTGTAGCATTCCAATTTCAGTATCTACATGCTGCCAAAGTGAGTATCCATGAGGTTTTTATTTAGCATGCAATATATACATGTGATTGTTACAAGTTTGCTGACCTCTTAATTTCAAATGCATTTTAAAAATCCTGCATTTGTACTCTCTTCCCCTCATGATTATTGTTTTTGATATAATATTTTACATCTAATTTATTGTTTGTATCCCTTAACTGCTTATTGTGGATACAGGTGACTTTACTACTTTTGTCTTTTAACTGTCCTACTTGTGTGTGGATGATTTCCTACCTTTACTATATGTTTGCCTTTACTGATGAGATGCTCACTTTGTGGGCAGTGTATCTGTAGTTGTAGGTTTTTCCCTTTCATCAATTTAAATGTTGTGTAACTCACTTCTGGCCAGAAGACTTTGTACTGAAAAGTCAGCTGATAGCCTTATGGGAGTTCTGTTGTTTGTTATTTGTTGATTTTTCCTTGCTACTTTCAATATTATCCATTTATCTTTAAGTTTTGTCATTAATTTAATTACAATATGTCTTGGTGTGCTCCTCTTTGGGACTCTTGTGCTTCCTGGACTTGGGTGACTGTTTCCTATCTCAGTTAGGGAAGTTTTCAGCTAGTACATCTTCAAATATGTTCTCAGTCCCTTTCTCTCTCCCTTCTCCTTCTGGTACCCCTATAATGTGACTGTTAGTGTGCTTGATGCTGCTCTAGAGGTCTCTTAAACTATCATTTCTCTTCATTCTTATTACTCTTTTTTCAGTTAAGCATCAGTGATTTCCTCTGTCTTCTAGCTCACTGATTCCTTCCTCTGTATCATTTAGTCTACTGTCGATTCCTTCTAGTGTATTTTTCACTTCAGTTATCATATTCTTCATCTCTGTTTGGTTATTCTTTATATTTTCTAACTCTTTGTAAAAACTCCTTTCTTGTTCTGTGAATCCATTTTCCTCCCAAGTTTCTGATCATCTCTACCATCATCACTCTGAACTCTTCCTCAGGTAAACTATCTCCACTTCACTTAGCTCTTCTGGGGTTTTATCTTGTTGCTTTGTCTGGAACATGTTCCTTGCTGCCTCATTTTGCCTAACTTTCTGTTTTTATTTTTATGTGTCTGGTACAGTAGCTGCATTTCAGGACCTTGCAGAGGGGTCCCTCTGCAGGAGACATCCTGTGTCCCAGCAGCACACTCCCCTCTCATTATGCAAACTCTATGCTGTATGTTCCCCCTATGAGGGATGGATCATTCTATTGTGGTGGGCTGGCTATGTGGGTAGGCTTCATTGATTCCTGGTCCACTTAGATGCCAGGTTCTGCCTTGTACACAGGCTGCTGGCCACTCGTTGGCAGAACTGGGTCACAAGAGAGCTGACTGCAGAAGCTGGGGAAATGCTGGGGCTAATACCAGCTCACTGATGAGCAGAGTCAGGGTCCAGGTGGCCCCAGGTTTGTTGCCCACCAACTGGTGGGTGACCAGGTCCTGGGGCAAGTACCAGAGGAAAGATGACAAATCTATTTTATTCAGCATACTAAGTATTTTATTTTACATATCACCAAATTTGACATTATTTTTTTAAAATATTGCTTCAAACCTGTAAATTAGCATAAGTGGTAGAGTCTGCCATCCACTTTGGCTGAACAATTGTGTACAATAAGTTAGCCAAAATTCTTTCATTTCTGTATAATCTTACATGTGGGTGATGTTAGTTATTTCTTATAAATTGCTTGATCACTTGAATATCACAAAATACAAGCTGCCATTAAAAATAATACATTCAACAAAGTATTTTCAAAATAAAGAGTATCTGGTTCCCAGAAAAAGAAACATTACTATAATATTAAGGCCAAAACTATCAAAAAGAAAGCTAAGATATATTCATGGAAAGCTTCTGCTGAAAAGTTAAGTTTGCTCATCTTTGAAACTTCACTATGTTTCCTATGTAATTCATTTTCTCTAATATTCAGATTTTCAAGTTCTGCTAAATTCTAAGGCCATATTACTGGCAAGTTAGGATACATCTAGATAGCTGTAAAATATGAATTCTACTCTTCACAGACACATACTTATTTCTTAACTCTTTATTTCTCAAGCTGTAAATTCTGACCAGTCTTAGGTTTTGGAGAAAACCAGTGAGATTCCAGATTTCCAATAAGCTAATACATGTTATTATTCTATAGGAAAATAAACTCAGATTTTAAAATAGAATAAGATTATGCACAGAAATAAAGTACAATAAATTTCAACTTTGAAAAGGATTTACATTTCCCTGATAATTAGTGATATTAAGCATTTTTCCATGTGCCTATTGATCATTTGCTTGTTTTCCTTGGAGAATTGCTTGTTTAGGTCTTCTGCCCATTTTTGGATTGGGTTGTTTGGTTGCTTCTTATTAAGTGGTATGAGCTGCTTATATATTCTGGAGATCAAGCCTTTGTCGGTTTCATTCACAAAAATTTTCTCGCATTCTGTAGGTTGTCTTTTTGTTTTACTTATGGTTTACTTTGCTGTAAGTTTAATTAGGTCCCATTTGTTTATTCTTGCTTTCAAAATGTAGAATAGATAAACAACACTACACTGTATAACACAGGGAAATATACAAAAGATCTTATGGTAGCTCACAGAGAAAAAAATGTGACAATGAATATATATATATGTTCATGTATAACTGGAAAATTGTGCTCTACACTGGAATTTGACACAGCATTGTAAAATGATTATAAATCAATAAAAACGTTTTGAAAAATAAAAATAAAATAGTCTCAAAGGTAAAATTCTTAAGAAAGAAAAATATAAAAATTCTTGGGAAAAACTCAAATTATCACAAGGACAAAATAAATAAAACTCTCCTTTGCAATTCAAAAAGAAAATTTCAACTTTGAAAAGGAATTTCAAGAAATAAGGGAATATCAGAAAATACGGTAACTGGTAAATAACATACCTAGGGTGCCTTAAATGAGAACATTTTATGGAAACGCATTTCTCCCAGAGCACTAAAATAGCATTTCTGGAATCCTTACAAAGGAAACGATGAGCTATTGAAATTGTAATATTTTTGAACTGGAATGGAAATGACAAATCACTTCCAAACCCTTCACTGCCTAGATGCGAAATGTGAGGTGGAGAGGAGAGGGATAAGTCAGAAATCATAACTGGCTGGGTAACTTTAAACTCCTATGGCAGCAGTTGATAATCTGATTGATGGAAAGGTTAAAGTCACCATCATTAGTGAATGACCAGAGTGGAGGTAATAAACAGCATGTTTAGGAAAGGAGTCAGAAAAAAATGGAAATAAACAGCCTTTCTGGTTCCCTCACATCTTCTGAATTTTCTCTCCCATGACCTGCGTTGTGGCAAGGTCCTGCACTATACTCCAAAGCAAAACATTCCTTAAGTGTCTGAGTTAGTGCAAGGAAGGAAAACAGTCTGTCACAGCTTCCCTTCATTGATGATCCACGCAAACAGCTTAGTGTCTCACCTCCCAGCTACGTCAATACCCAACTAGCCTCCAACATCATAAAAGTTCCAAACAACAAAGCTCACAGAAAATCAAATGCAATGGCTTGGGAATGTTACCCACAGGGGCAGAGCTATACCTTCTGACCCTGCTGCCACTTGGCTGGAACTGCTGTCCTGGTGACCCTCGTGTTCTCACTGCCAACACTACAGCTCCAACTTAGCCTTTATAAAGACTGAGAAACTATTTCTCACTCCTTCCTTCTTAAAATCCTCTCCTCACTTGGCTTCTATAATTTTACACTCTCTCTGCATTTGCTTCTCTCTTCTCTCATTTGAATTTTTTTGGAGTACAGTACCAAACTTGTAGTAATTCCCAAGACTCTGTCCTTGGCCCACAATCCTCTCTTTCTGTGCTAGAGGAGATCAACAATTTTATCATCTTAAATCTCTCATCTCTGTACTGCTGATTTGCAAGTTTTCCCCTCTCAACAATACTTCACTTCCATATTGTGACTGCATAGTTATGATTGCTATTTTGTTAAATTTTATCTTTTATTGAGGAAAAATTGACATAATATTTCTATTTGATTACTTTCCTTTTTCTTTATATTTACAATGCATCTTATCCTATAAATAAATATCACCTCACTGCCTTGCACTTTCTCGAGGCTTGGCAGTAGCTTTGATTAATGTTTCTAACTTATTAGCTCTTAAACTTGATGTGCAGCGGAATCCCCTGGAGGGGTTGTTTACTCACAGACTGCTGGGCCCCACCCCGTGTCTCCAGTTCAGTAGGCCTGGGGCAGGGCCTGAGAATTTGCATTTCTAACCAGTTCCCAGATGATGCTGATGCTGTTCCTCCAGGGACCACACTTGGAGAACCAAAGCCTAAATTTATACTCTAGATATGGTTACCAAATACATTAGTTCAGCCTTTGGCTGCTACTTTTTCTTTATCACATCAACACTTTAGTTCAGAATCTCCCCACTTCATAATTGAGAGTTTTAGGATCTGGTCCTCCTGATTGGTTCTAGTCTCCCTCTTCTTATCATATGACATTTTCTCACAAGGTCCTTAAACATGAGTTCATCATGGTACATCCTTGCTCAAAGACTCATGGCTCTTATGTTGAGCATAAAACATTATAAATACTCTACCTGGCTCATAAGGTCTTTAATAGCCTGTAAAAAAGTGGATACCCTAATTACCTCCCCTGCCTACTGCCAAGGGCTACTGTGAGGGTTCAATGGGATACAGTCGGCTCCCCTTATTCAGTTATGTTGTATGAAGTCAACGAGAACAATGAATTAGTGAGCACTGAACCGCTGCTTCTGGGGAAAAAGTGCTCAGTTCCCACAAGCCTCCAGCTACATTTTCTAAAGTCACCTTATATAATATAATAAATATATTTAAATTGTATTAAATGTATACATTGTATGTAACACACACTTTCTCTGTAAGGCACACCGCAGCCCTCCTGCACCTAGGACACTGAACAGCACTGCAGCCCTATGCTTGGGGCATTTTAAATGGCCAAGTCATCAGCAGAAAGCACAAAAAGGTGGAAAATGTGGCACTAAATAGGCAGCAGAAAAGACATTTATTTACAGAATTAGCTGAAGCAAGAAGGCAGAGTGTTGCTTCATCCCACCGTGGCTGGGGAAGACGCACGCCAGGTGACTCAAGTTTTTCACCACTTTGCGCATGTCTGCAAATGAAGTAAAGGGCCTGCAAGCAGTGGTTTCAGGGCTGTAAATAAATTCTAGCTAGTTGTCAGGCTTACAAATACAGAATCTCTAATTGATGAGGATCAACTGTGCTAAGAAGGCAACTCTGGAAGCCAGAGTACTGCTCAGACATGACAATAATAATGACAAAATATCAGTTAACATTTTGAGTGCCTACCATGTGCCAGGAGTTCTTCTAAGCACTTCATGAAAATTAATGCATTTAAATCTCACAGAAACCTATGAGACAGGAGTTATTACTATCCCCATTTTGTAGATGAGGAAATTAAGGCATAGAGAATAAAAAGCATGGCTGAGGTTCCCCAGTTAAAAGTGGGATAACTGGGATTTGTGCCCAGGCACACTGGCTCAGAGCCCAATACTCAATCACTATGTTGTGAATATAAGCAAACTTTCCACCTCTCCCCAGTAAGCACCTCTGCTTGAGTCAGCGTGGTCACCAGTAAGTTTATTCATTCATCAAACATTTTCTGATCTGCCCAGAAATGTCAGGCACTATGTTAGATACTGGAGGGGCAAACAGAATATGGAGAGTCTTAGCTCTAAGGAACCCTACTGCCTCTGAGACATGCATGAGGCGCCAATCATGGGAAAGTAAGGCAAGTGTAGGGATCCCAGAAGAGACATCAAAAGGAGTCTCTAGACTGAGGCCTCTCTGGGAAAGTGTCTAAGAGGGAGTGAAGTTTGACATGAGTTTAGATTAAGAAATAGAAATTCAGTGGATTAAAAAGGCCACTAGGAGTGCAGAAGAAAAAAAGTGTAAAAGGCAGACAGGAAGAATGCTAAAGTTTTCAGAAGACCTGCCTGTCTTTTCAAGGCTAGAACAAACTAAACAGGCAGGAAATAGCGAGGGATGAGGCTAATGGCAAGGGATGGCAAGGGAAAGCCTTGCCCGTCAAACTCCGGAGTCTGACTCTTCTCTCAGAGCCTATGAGCAGTCATCAAATGGGTCTGAGCAGACATTGGATACAAATAAATCTGAATTTCAGGAAGAAAGTTCTGGAGGACTGTGGGGGAAAGATCAGGAGGGGTTGGGACTGGAAGTGATGAGATCTGCTGGGAGACAGCTGTGGTGACCCGACACGGCTGAGGCTGGGCTGGGGCTGGGCTGACACAGGGCTGTGGGGCTGCGGGGTGGCAGGACGGGCAGGAGCACCAGAGGGGGACCGAGATGCTGGAGGAATGGAGTGAGCAGCCTCTCATGGCCCCAGGACCCTTGCACCTGTCAGTGTCCTCCCTGCCTCAACACCACATTCACTTCTACTTCTATATCTTCACTCTCTTCTCCATCTGCAATACTCTCTCTTCTTCCCTCCCTCTGTTCAGAAGTGATGACTTTGAGGACTTGATCTAAGTTGCACCTTTCCTAAAAAGCTGTCCTTAATTACAATTTCCCAACAGTTCCCTTTTATTTTAATTCTGTAGTGCAACATACACTAAATACCTTGACAAAATCACATCACATCAAGCAAATCATTTCATATATACAGAAAAGCCCAGGACCTTACAATTCTTTGTATTTCCTTCTGTACCTACCACAACTACCTTGCACATAGAACATCAACAGATGTCCAACAAAGTTCAGTGAAAGATAAACATCCTTTATAAGCTAAGAACTTTTATCGGCCAGTTATCAATTTAGATCAGCTGCTTGAACAATTTGCCTTTCTCCCCAGATCATTACCAACGTTGCCCAACAGAAAGGAACTTCATACCCTCTAAGGCTCTGTAGAGCAAACACACAGATTCATTTCACGGTAAGCCCTATGGCCCCGGAGCAAAGAAAAACATTGTGTGACCTCTAATGCTTCTTTCATATTCTCATCTCAAGTTGTAACTGCTTTCCAGGTGCCTGCTGCTTTTCATTCTTAAAATTGACAGAATAGTTTCTCTTATTTCTTTATTTCTAACACTAAAATGTCTAATTTTTTTCTCTTAGAGTTTCCATAAAATAAATACTTTTCAGAAAAATCCTGTCTGCTTCTTAATGCATTATATTGAACACTTTGCCAAAGTGTTACCCATTTTCAAAACTGGTTCCTCCACAAGGGTGTCCTTGTGTCTCTGCCCTCCCCAGCCACGCCTCACTCCACTCTCTGAGGCCACACCTCGCCCTCCCCAGCCACATCTCATCCTCCCCACGCTCACTGAGCCAAAGTGTTTATCAAGCACCTAAGAAAGAGCAGAGTCTGAGGTAAACTTCAAGGAAGAGTAACCCGTGTTTTGGGGCCTCAGCCACGCCTTTGCCTCTCTTCTTGAACCCCTCTGTTTCCTACTCTGGTCTATATTTTAGCTGTATGCTTGTCTTGTGAATTGTGGTTTTGTGGGTTTATAATTAAATTATATGGATTCTATCCTTTTTTGCCTTACAGTTTATCAGGAACTTAACATTAAACAATGATTTTTCCAACATTTTGATATAACTAATAAATTCTAATAAAATTCAAGTGACTTGTTTTCATGTCTCCATTTCTATTTCTTCAGAATTGTATTCCCCACACCTTTCTTTTGATCTGAGCAATTCTTTTTTTACTCTTTGATCCTGTCTCTGCCAAGACACATGTGAGTAGTCCCTCAAGTACCACTGACCAGGCTGCTCCTCATTAGTCACATGTGTTTCCTTGATTTCTTCCTAAATAAAGATGTTTCTGAAGCTGATAATACATTTTACTGAGGGGTTGTTGTATACAGAGCCCTATAGGAGATACTTTAAAAGGAGAACCAATAGAAAAGAATATTCAATCCCTCGATTAAGTCTGCAGCCCAGTTAGGCACTGCAAGGTTGAGAGGGCCCGGGGGGACTGACCAGAGCAGGACCCCAGGGGAAGAGATTAAAGCCGATTTCAAAGAAGGTTAAAACTGGAATGAGATAGGATTTTGCCACTCCCCTCAAATCAGAAGCATTTTTCTAACCTTTGAGAATGTATTTGCATATAAACTATACAACATATGTGATAAGAGAGTATTGATCTTATTTAATTTCTTTTAATTATCCAGCACTTTGTCATAGATGTGGCTATTCACAATTAATAAATATCATAATGTGTGGGTAGACCTAACTTTAAATTGCTTGATGTTATCAATTCTTGCCCCAAAGTTGGAGTTTTTAAAGATCAAACTTCATTCTATTTACCTTTCAACATGTCCATTTAAATTAGAAAGGTGCTAAGAGTTTTAGGAAAATACTTGAAAGCACACATCTTATATATAATTTCAAAAGCAAAAAACAAATGAAAAACTGGGTGGTAACCAGTTTTGCTACCATATGTTAATCTTTAAGGTAGGAGCAAATGTTTCTAGAGAATGACATTTGGCTACAATATTTATATACTGTGAAAATGTAAAAGAATTTTCAGTTTATAAATGGTATTTCAAATGCCAAAGAATAAAAGAACAGAACTGAGAATCCTATTTCACTTTTATGAAATAACTCTTTAGACACAGCAGATTTTCAGAGCAAATTATTTAAAATTAAAATAATCAGTAAGTGAGGTGTAAAGAAAGTAGTTTTAATTTAAAACTTCCTAATTCCATAGGCGCATCTGTAAAAGCACCCAAGGAGCAACAGTAGTTCTCTCTCTTCATGTGAGTGCTGACTGGGTTTGCTCTGAGCATCACTGCAACCTTTGACTCCTTTCAGCTGAGGAAAGGCTTTAAGAGCCATGCTTCTTCCAGGGATATGGCGCTCTCAGAATTATTAGTTACAATGAGAGAGTCAAAGTCAAAACCCATTCAACAAATACCAGTGTGCTGCTCAGACTGAGAGAAGAGGTGCCTGAACTGGCATCTGAAGAAAACCCCAGAGGGAGCCCGGCACCTGGCTCCACGCCCTGGCTGGGTGGGCCTGGGTCTTGCGTTGCATCACCACCTCAGAGAGGGCAGGCAGCCCTGGAGGGCGCTGAAACCTCTCACGTTTATTATTCACACAGAGAAAATGGGCTTAAAACCCCCCATTTCCTTCTGCAGGGGAAATTTACAGAGATTAAAGACTGTCATCTAGTAACTAAGAAGCAAGGTGCTTTACAGGAAAAACAGAATGGTCAGGTTTCTTAAACAGTAATGAAGCACCAGAGCTAGCATGGCAAAGTTCTGATAAAACTTAAACATGGACAGGTGACCTGACCGGTTTCTCTCTATGCCTCTGAAGCATCTTGACATCAGACTCTTATAAATGGTATAAATATAATAGAATAATGTAAACGTGTCACCTCATCCTTTGATGATTTTGGCATGAGATGGTATTAAGCAGCCACAGGGCAATGACCCATGTAAACGTACAGCTTTTATCACAGTGGAGATAACATGAGGTATAAAGTCAAACAGATCTATGTTCAAATCCTGGCTCTCACCCTTTTATCAGTTTTTTGACCTAAAGCTAGTTATATCCTATAAACATCATTTTCTTATCAGTTAAATATCAATTATAATAATTACTTTAAAGGATTATTCTAAGTGTTGCATAAGATAATACAGTAAAAGAATAGGTGCACAGAAGGTTGGCAATTAATTCTGGTTTCCTGAACCCATTTTATGGCCAGTTATTTAGCCTCGTATGACACAGACAAACATCATCTAAAGAAAGAACCAGTCCCGAAGTAAACTTATGACAAAGAGTCAGTGATTCCAAGAGTAAGTGATATCACTGCTGAGTGCTTGACCTCAATTACTTCCAAATATTGTCACCTCCCAATTAGTGTATTACATTTTCTAGCTTCCAGACAATTCACTGGCAACAAGGAAATGAGAAGCTGTGAAATTTAAATCAGTCTATTTCACCATTGCGTTTCCAAGCTGTACCATCAGCTGTTTTTAAATCACCCAGTTCATCAGGTTTTCTGCTTATTATTGGTTCACAGCTTAAGAAAAATAGAAAGTCACTATAATTTTATAGACACGAATATCTACCTTGAATTATAGCTGGAATCTTAATATATAGAGCAATGTTGTATGTGCTTTATCATTGTTGATTGTGTAGAACACTTTTTGTCCAGGTTTTCTTTGGCATTATCATATATAACAGAGAATTCAATAAGATATGGCCTGGAGATGAGAACTAGAAAAATCTAATACATTAGCTCAGATTAGAACTTAGTCATGTCAGAAAAAGAGTCACAAAAATAATGAAAAGACATTATAAATATTTTTCTTAATTATATCTCACTTTATTTCTCTTTACCACTCTTTGTTTTTCTAAATCGTATTCTCTATCAGCTAATCATTACACAGTGATTAACATTCAGCTGAGCCCACCACGCCTCTCCAAGTCCCCTAGCATGATGTAGGTTTCTGCTCTAAAAAAAGAAGCTGGGAAAACCTGTTTTATGACATTAACATTAAGAGAATCTTTACTCTTATGATAATGACCAATCTAGCCATATTTCTGAAAAGCACAGGAATGGACATATGAAACGAAGTTCTCAACTAATGTTATAGTCTTTTTTCTCCTCCAGGAGGAGCAAACTTTCATGTATGATGCAGGGCTGCTTCACTTGAAGAGGGAAGCCATTTTATATTTGGAAAAAGTCTCAAAAATCAGCAAACTATTTGATTTTACAGAGATGAACACTATGCCCTAGATAGCCTGAGTATGTTGTCACAAAATAACCAGAAACAGACCTGAGCCTGGAACTGAGGAATAAACTGTTTCATTTTCTGCTTACACCATGCTCCAGAAAACATTCTTCTTATTGGCAATTTCACATGCTAAGTTATTTTTAAAAGAATAGTGGGAGTATGTGTAAGTAAAATTTTCAAATGATTTTATACTCAAAAGAGCAATTGCTAACCACAATTATAAGTGTTTCCTATTATTGCAGGAGGTATATATTTGTGCAGGGAAAAAAGTCATAACATTTGGCTTCCTTATTAACAGAATAAAAAAATTTTGTGGAAATTAAACTAATGCTTTATCCAACCAAAGCAACTGAAGAATATTATTTGATTTTAGGAAAGCTCTAACACATTAAAAACTTCTTATCCATGTGACTGTTAGCTCAATCAGGCACATTCTCCTGCACAGAGTGGCCCTGCTCACTGCTGGAGAGGCTGCTGTGGGCTCAGCTCCTTGGCTGGACACACAACGACACAGAATCTGAGACACCTGTATTCAGTTCCACCTCAAGGCTGACTTTCTTGGCAAAGTCTGAATGGAAGAAAGCATCCGCTTCCACCTGCCTGGATTCCCCTGCAGGCTGAGAAACAGGGCAGCCTAGTGAGCAGGCAGATGGGAAGAGAAATCAGTTTGTCACAATTTTAAGACAAATAAGAGAAAGGGATCTGACATCCTAATCAAATCTTCTTACCTCCTGAACAGCATCTGATTATTTTTTCAGAGTTTCTACAACAGCAGTTTGAGATTCTGGGTTGAAAAGGAAGAAGACAATATATTTAATAGCAAATTTTCTCACTTCTTTGATCAGAAAACAAAACTAACTAAAATATATCTTTTAACCATAAGTACCCAAAATATGCAGGTTATCTCCCAGTTATATCTCCATATTATAAGACAAGACTGCTTTTCTGTATATTTAACACACAAAATATATAACCCTCATGTCACCAGTTATTTTCAAAATCAGATTAGCACTATGCCCTTCTTTACACATCAATCATGGTTATTTCTCTCAATTGCTAGTTTGTTTTGGGACCAGGAAGTACCTGCAAAGACATTCACTTTTTATATTAGCCACTTAAGTCTGTACAATGATAGAAGCCAACACACCAGTCCTGAAGGATGGAATGTTGAACATCTTATCTGACTATTTGACAATCTACCTTCCACTTTAATAAGAGATAATGAACACTCACCAAGAGGCACTGAGTAATAAGAGATTTTGCTCCTTTAAGTTTGTCATTTGAGAATCTACAAGACTGCAAATTCTTCATATTGGAAAACCTAAGGGACACCCAAGTCCACATTTTGGTTTGGTTTTTTTAAACTCAGGATACTTTCTTCTAAGTGAAGCTTGCATGGTAGTTTGAAAACAAAAACATAACAGAGCCTCCAGGAATCCCCAGGGCTGCATGGATCAGTCTGAAAATGACTCATCATGTCCATCCTGGGCATTTGCATTGAGAGACCAGAGGCCCAGAACACAAGCATCTGGGCCAGATGAAGACTAGAGTCTGTCTCCTGTCACATTGATCCCCACCCCAAACTGGCATGCAGACCAGACACCTGATAAGACACAGCAGTCTCTCTTGGGGACACTTTAGATATTTCTACTTTAGTAGAATTTTAGTTGATGTATGTGACAATGTATAGGAAAAATAAAAGGCACTTATTTAAATCATACAGTATATTGTTAAACTGTGTTGAAAGTTTTCACTTCACGTAGATTAAAGCACCGTCTCCACACGGGCCCAAGGGCCTTCTTCTGTCCACCCGCACCCCGACCTCTCTAACCACCTCTGCTCCAGCCACACGGCCTTCCTGCTGCCTTTGGATGCACCAGTCACATGCCCTGCACCAGATCTCCGCAGCAGGGGCATCTGCACACCCCTGCTCCCTGCCCCCTTCCTTCCGGGCTCTGTGCAGTCCTCCTGGGCCCTCTATTCAGCAGCAGCCCCGCCGGCTCCCCAGCTCTCCCCATTCCCTGGTGATTCCTTCACAGTGTGGCTCCTCAAATGAAATACAACACAATTCACTTGTTTGCTGACTTATTTATCAAATCCTATGAAGACAGAGATTTTGTAGATTTTTTTCCCCTTATTGAACCCCTAGCATCAAGAATAGTGCCTGGTAAACAGCAGATGTTTAAAATATCTGTTGCGTACTTGTAGGAGGGAATGAGAGTTCAAAAGAATGATCCAGTGATTCCAACCACAGAAGTGGGAGCCACCAGGAAGAGAGCAATCTGAGCAGGGAAGGGGGGCAGAGATCAAACAGAAGGCACAGGCACCACCTGAGCTCCGAGTGTCTCTTTCAGAACAAAAATCACCGAGAAGACCAGGAAGCAGTCACTCACGGACAGGCGTCACTGTGGCACAGAATTAGCAAGTAGCCTTAAAATACAAGCCCTTCCCCAGACAAGCACTGTTCCACTGAGTTAAGTAAAAGGGCTTCTTTTCTCTTATACTGACAAATCTCTACTCTGAACTTAACACCTGAGTTAGCCAATTTGGAAGGAAGATCGTTAACAGCAAGGCTAGGAACAGTTAATATTAAATCCTGTCCAGACTGGAACATTTTTATTTTCTGCTGTTTTTAGTCACCTCCAAATCCTCCCAAGTACAATAGACTTGAGAAAAGGCCCTGGGGCTTTGCACTGATGAGAAAGTGTCCCTTCCTCCTCTGTGTGGCTAGTGCAGGAGGAGTCCCCAGGGTCCCCTGGTTGAACACTAACAGCCCTAGACCTGGTGACCTGCCCCCAAAAGTGAACTCCTGGGCTCTGATGGTGAACAAGAATGTGTACAGCTGACCAGAACAACAAACTAGAAAGATTTATCAGTCGATATTTTGAACACTGACATCTAAACTGTGGATTTCCCTCTGAATCAATGTGACCTGAATTGAATTGATTTTCCCATCCCCATCCCTTTCACTATACTTCTTATTTCCTTGAATCAATGTGTTACAACATCTGGGAGAATCTTATATATTAAAATATTCTCTTAAAATCAGAAACTGAACTATAGGAGTTCTAGAGGGTCAAGATTTTAAGGTGAAAGAAACATACAGAATAACTGTACTACAAAGTAAGGGGGGAATTAATGAGAATAGTTAGAGAAGAAAGAAAAATAAATGTTGAGGAGAAAGAAGACAGTAGAGAGTAAAAGTAAGAAAGAGGGAAGAAAAGGAAGGGAAAGAGAAACAGTAAAGATAAGATTGAGAAATTGCAAACCGTGGAACAAGCAGAGAGAAGCGAGCATGCTGGGGGCCGATGACCAGGACGCTGGCTTGAGTAACGGCTCAGGTCTGGAGTCGGTGGGCAAGAGTGCATGAGGAACCCTCTCAGCTCTACAGCATCCTCAGGATGCTTGCCCCTCATGCAGACTCCCCTGTTCTCCTCTCCCAGGGCCCGGGAGCACTTTTGGGAACTGCCTTTTACTCTGGAGCCGGCAGCCGGGCCCCATTCATTAACTAGGATGGTGGCTTTTAAAGAGTAACTGGTGAGCTTACAAGGGGACATCTGCCAACTCCACTCTGCCTTCTTAAGAATCAGGAAATGAGCCTGGTTTGAACAAACATTACTGTGACACAAAGTAGGAGAACGAGCAGCCCTGACAGAATGTTAAATGTTCCATTTCTTTCTTTTTAAGTTCCCTCACAAAAATGCCTGGGCCCCCCACAACTCCAAATATGTTTCAGAAATGATTTCTTCATCACCACAAATAAGCCTATGACTTACAAAACAAAATGCACCTGGATGAGTTTCACATTTGTAGAGAGGACAGCAAGAAAAATGAAGAGGATGGGCTGCTCTGCTATGAATGGAGAATAAATCAAGTCACCCCTTTAACATATACAAATTATACCTTATGAAAATGAATGCGCAGTCTCTAACAAGTTTTACTTTTTTTTTTTTTTGGATGAAGCAGAAAAGAATTTTATTTCTTTGCCAGGCAAAGGAGATCACAGCGGGCTAGTGCCTCCAAGACAGTGAACCTGCCAGGGATAGAAGGAAGGGGGTTTTACAGTAAAAGTTCAAGAGTTCAAGGGGCGGCCCTAATTTCCATAGAGGTCGCATACAAGGTAACAAATTGTTGCAATGTTGTCCTTGTTTTTGCAGAAGCAGCTCTTACTTCCACCAGGCATGTCCTTATGGGCATGTTTACCTCTGGCTTTGGGAATCTCCTAATATTGTTGTGCCTACAACAAAGGGTATTTAGGAAGGGAGGCTATGGAAAAGTGCTCTAGAGAAAAACTTGTGAAGTTTAGATGCAGATTGGTATATGTTTCTAGGACTGAAGTAGGCTGAGACCTGGGACCTCTTGCTGCAGTCCCTGCACCTCAAGTAACGAAATACAAAGAAACCACAGGAGACTACAAACAGTTGCCTGCGTGTGCAGCTGGGGTGGGTTATGAACAATAACATACAGAAAATAGAAACTCAGTTGCCTTTTCTGAGGTGTCAGGGGCAAAAGCACACAGCACCACCAGGGGACTGGGCAGACCACCCAACCAGCCCCTCCTCTCCAGCCCAACCCTTGTGGGCCAGAGCATGAGGAAAGCCGTCTAAACCCTTGAACACTTAAGCACTTATGAATACCAGATGGTCAGTGATGGCAGTATTTCCCACTCTCAATTCCTTCTACATCTATGGAAAGTAGGAACCGGCATCATCCTCTCCTAGCTGCTTTCTGCTGAACTGGGCTTTCCTCTGGGGTTTTTCTGATGGAAAAATGCACGTGTTCATGCTGTTTAGCAGGGGTGCATGTTAGAGACGTCACCGTAGTTTTACAAAGGCAGGGTGCACAGTGCACTGTAAGCTAAAAACCATATAAAACCCTGGAATAGTATCGACGAGCATAAGCAATAGTTGAAATAGTCCTGAAAACATGGAGCACAGCCTTTAGGAATCAAAAACAAACTTGAAAACCAGGGATCGACATCAAAGAGAACTTCAGGGCCTTGTGTGTCAGCACCATCAACATTCTGGGTTTTCACATCATCATAAAGGGTAGAGACATTTCCAGATTCATCAAGGATGTGAACACAGCATGTGGCGGGAATAGCCACACCAGTTTCTCCCTGAGAAGCCGTCAGTGTGTCTGATGCCACTTGGTTCTGTAAATCTGCCTCCCACATTAGGGGGAACTCCATGCTCAGTAGTGTAAAACTGCTGGTTATCATTCAGGGCTTTCCGTGTGAAGTTAGCCAAGGCCTCTAAGTCAGGGTCACACTCTCCAATCTTATATTTGGGACAAAGAAGTTGAGTAGATAATCATACCACTTAAGAACAGATGTCCTCCATCTGATATGGATATAAGGTAGGCTAGCAAACTTTACTGTGGTAATGTCACATGTCAGTGAACTTGTGCCCAAGGAAAACCCAAGGCACATCTACCAATCTTGGTGGTAGCCAGGCCAAAGGCTAACCTGCAGATCCAGTGGGCTCCATCTGGGGCTCTCCAGTAAATTCCTGATCAGTGAGTCCAATCAGTGGCAAACCAGTCACTGCTGTGTAATATTACAAGATGATGGCACTGTTCAGTCCTTACTGAAGCCCATATATTGGGTGGAATTTGGCCAATGTTGGAAGGAGTGATTCCTTTGTTCCCAACATAAAGAGGCCAAACCACGTGGCCTGCCATAGTCAAGAGTCAACCAAAAGACCCCATCCCATACCTGATTAAGCCTTCTAATGTGCGGCACAGAATCTGAACAAATCCACCTTACACCCAGTCTGCACTGCCAAGAGCTGTGCACTGCAGCACAAGTGAGGAGATGGGCTGACAGAGCACACAGCGCCCAGGCCCCCCACCTCCAACCTGGCCCAGCCAGCCACCCCACACCCCCCCACTCTGACATGGTCACATAACTTGGCCACCTGGTTTTAGGGACTTTGTAAGGTTTTCTTTTTTCATTTGCTCATCTGTCAGGAAAAGAGACTCACTATTGGTTCTTCAGCCTCCAGCTCACTGAGAAAAAAAGAGGAAATACTCCTAGTGCACTCCTAGAAGAGGTGCTGCCTTTAGTCCCAAACCCTGGAGGGTGTTCATCATCTGGGGACTTGCTCCTGACTTTCCTCTCCTTTTCTCATTTCATCCTGCCAATTGCTCAGAAGACAGACTGAGGTAGAGTTTGGATGGTGGGGGAGGGAGTCTGCATCAGGGCTGAGTTTACTTGCACATTGGAGAAAGAAGAGGCTCTAGTGGAGAGAGGGTGCAAAGCCACAATCACAAATTCAGATGCTGTCAGTCTGCTGGAGGGGCCACACTTACACGGCCTGATGGACGCCAGAGCTCAGAGTGGCAGCGGGTCCCAGCCCTGCTGTAGGCACCCTTGATGGTGGCAGGCAGCGTGGGGAGCCTGACCCCAGAGACACCCTCACCCAGCAGTTATGCATGCTGTCTCTGGATCTGATCAGAGACATCCAAAATACCAGTGAGTACACAGAGGGCCCTACAGTGCTCCCCAGATGGAGCTCAAGCCTGCTCCTTGCCCTCCACTCAGGAGAAACACAAGAGATTCCATGGACTGCCTGAGCACCACCAGTCCTGGGGCTCCAGGACTCATAGGCCCAGGCTTCTGTGCGGGCTTCTCTGTCCAGGCCCATCAGCGTGGTCAGCTCAGGGTCTCAGAGCAGCATGAAGACAAGCACCAGCAGCAATCCCTCTGCACAGAGGTGGTTTAGATCATCATCCTCCTTGGGATAATCAGGGCACAGCCCAAATCAGAGCACAAGCCAGGTGAGCTTAAGCCGCTGAGCAAGGGAGATTCAGGGCTGCACACCTGCAGGAGGGAGGACTGCAGCAAGTGCAAGTGTGAGGGGTGCACCCGCCCAAGGCCTCTGCCGTCAGCCTGGATTTGGACAAGTGGTGCCTGCACCTGGAGCATATCACGACTGACTGAGGGACCTGTGTGTGTGTGTTGTTCCAATGACGATGAGGACAACCTGAGTTCCTACAGCCAGTCTCACCCCTGCGCACGCTCGTCTGCCACAGTGTCATCTCCCTCTCCTTGTCCTGTCCATGGTGTCAACTTTCAGCAAAGGTTGCCCCAAATTGTGCCAGGGATGCTATGACCCAGTGAACATGTCTGCGATGCTGTAAAAATTCACACAATTTGCTGCAAAGTTCCCAATGTTTTTTCCAGAGACGATGCACCATATCTCTGTATACACACCACGTGTGTCTGAGAAAACCAAGTTGTGCCCCACTACACAGCACAGTCACAAAACATCACACAAATATGTTACACGTCCAGAAGAATGAGGACCAGTCAGCACATTTTCAGACCATATCCTGCCCCATGGAAGCCTTCACTGCAAGACACTGATGTCCCTTTAGACCCCCTGTATAACACACAGTCACAGTAAAACTCAACACATACTTTCCAGGCTTCTCACACCTTGCTCAGTGCAAAGAGTATCTACATGAAGATCCACCGCTTTGTAAAACATGATTTGTTTTAAGGCACTTTTTTAAGTTTGGCCTTGCTGGAACTTCTTATATGGGATCTCAGGCTGAACTTTTGAAAGGCCTCCCAAGGCCAGGAAAGCCCCACCGCCAGTCCCCACCCGCAATGCCTGCAGACCCAGGTGGACTTTTCTCAAGTTCCAAAATATCCTGAGGTTCCTGCATCTGCCATGAAATGGCCTTCCTTATTCACTTGGAAAGGCTCCTAGGAACCTAAGAGTTTCCAAATTCTGAAGGTCTCAGGTAGGAAGAAAAGATAAAGGCTTCAGTTCTGTTTATACAGGTGTAATTTACCAAATCACTGTAAGCCATAATTAGCTTAAGAGGAAGGGCCCCTTATATCCTAATTCTGGCCGAGGGGTCATGAGATCTCTGATGCTACCTTTCTTCTCCAAATAGCTTCCATGCAGCAGGGATTCCAAGGGGGTGCAACTGAGAGGAAAAGGGAGTGTTCCTGAAGTAAAAGTGGCTTTGGGAGCTGCTGGGGCAGTCCCTCCTCCATTCTCCACTCCCGTCCCAGAGTCCCAACCCCCAGGGATAGAAAAGTACATGACAACTATGGAATAATAGGAGACAAGGGCTCTGGCAGAGGAGCCTCTCCAGGAGCCAGTTCCATCCAGGGCAGCGTGGCTCCCCAGGTCCCCCTGGGCACACCAAGGTCAGCACTGCTGCTACTCACAGCAGCCCCCTCCCCAAAATCCATGTCACTGGGGCCACTGACAAAAAGTGTATGAGTGGGGACATGGGCCACCACTGAGGAGGCCATGACTGAAGAGCTGAGCTGATGTGGGAACAAGTTTTACATTTTAAGGAAATATGCACTTACGTAAAATTATTAAACTACAGCTTCTTTAATGGTACATGTTAATTTAATTCAAATCTAGTCAATTTAATTGAAAGAGACTTCATTAAATTTCATTTAAACAGCATGACTTATGACTAGCTGCCTAACAAATGGTACGGGTCTGTAATTCTGGTATACCACATCCTTCTACAAAGGAAGATGGGGTTAAACATGTAATTTCCCTAAAGGGGGCCAAACTTGTATTCTGCTATTTGATTATTTAATAGTATTGAGCTGCTGCTCATTGCCAACAAAGGATAGCCACACATGAGGTTTAGCTTGCACGTATAAGGGGGAAATTTGGGCTGATTTTTTAAAAAATTGAACATGGAGAACCATTTATAGGAGACATGGCTGATCTGTTCTACAGCATTTTTCCCCTTGACCATGCAGTAAGTTGAGATGACTGCCATCAAACATGCCCTTGGCCCCTTGCAGAATTTCTGCATTAACCTCCATTAAACATGTGTTAGAGCACTGGGACTAAGCTTGGAAATGGGGTGATGATGCTGTATTTGCATTTCATCCCACAGAGTCTCTTTTATTAAGAACCAGTAGAAACACTTCTTTTGGATACAGGAGGCCAGAAAAGTTGTTCTTCTGAGACTGTTGCTTTTAATCTCATGGACACATGGCATGATATATAATTGTTCCCTTCTCCCTTTCTACTTTCAACCTGAGGGATAAATTTGCAACTACCTTTAAAAACTGCTAGCCCTTCTGAAATACATTCTGCTTCATTTTATTGTTCCATCCTAAATTCCTTTCATTTTAATCTATTTTCCTTTATAATTCTTTTGGACACTTTGTATATTCATAAACTGCTCAAACCACCCCTCCCTTTTTTCTTTTTTGGAGCCAAAGTAGGTAACAATTCTTTCAGCCAGCATGTAAATACAATTTTTAGGATTTCTACACAAAAAGTTTGTCATGTTTCTACCAACTCTCCTTCCATATTTTCCTCCGGGATTTTATGTGCCCAAACAGCTTTTCTAAAATCAGCCCTCTGTTCACTCTCTTGATTACTCATATTACTAAAGATAAGGGCCTTGATTTTCCAAAGATGCACCCAGAATGATCCAGTCTCTGTTCACACCCAGACATCTTGATCCTGATCTCCATGAATTCATCAACTAAAGTTGTCTGTTTGTATAAATCTGTTGTGTAATCTTTGAAACTTGGTACTGAGCCTCTAAAATGGTCCATGGGATGTTTCAGTACACACACAAAACTCAAATTATTGCATTTATGTGCTGAGTAGATATTTTATTTATTTACATCTTTTTCAACACTATATCCTCAATTATTCACTCAAATATTTAAGTATATGTGTCCAAAGTATATGTGTCCAAAATATTTAAGTATATGTGTCCAAAGGTCTTAAAATGTTGGGAGTCTACATAAGAGACAGATATGTAGAAAGAGATAAATTACATACCTAAATAATTCAAATGATAGAAATATAAATAAAATGGCATGGGACTTCAGAAGAAAAAAACCACCATAGCAGGGAGGTGGGTTGAATTAAATACATAAAGGAAAATGAAGAGAGAGAAGATGAAGAAAAATGATAATTGAAAAGGTTTTCTTCTTATTAATGTTTCTGCCATGAACTTTTGGAGCACGTTGCTTCCTAACTTCCTTATTAGTTCTTCCTAACTTGTCTTGTCCTTCCAGGAAGCATTCTACAGACCACAGAGGGTCACTATTGATACCTTATACTCCTCTGTGGAGACAACACAAACATGCTGTAGGGAGCAGGGTGGCAGCAGAAGATGCCCAGGAGTCTGCAGCTCTTGTGCAGCTCACTGGTGGGAAGGACACGGAGGCTTCACCTCAGCCTGCGCACTCAGAGTCATTTAACAGAGGGTCAGTTTCTTCTTCAATATTTGAAAGTAGAGAAAAACTCATTTCTAAAAATGGATCATGAGAAAATGAAAGACAGGTCCATGAGAAAGGCAGAAAATGCAGACCATGGATCTGAATTAGCTGGACATATAAATTAGAAACCAATATTAAGAAGAGTTGGAGGACCAAAAAAAAAGGCAAAGAAACCAATCTTCTAAGATGAAAGCATAAGTCTTTCTTTTTCAAAAAAAAAAATCATTGAGTTCTACTTTAAATTAAAATTGAAAAGGACCGCATGTTGTGAAGTGATTTTAGCCAGGATGTCACTGCACAATATTATGCACCAATATTGTCAAGTTTATCACTATTCATAACCATGTTATCAAAGTTTGCAATTCATATGTATTTTTAAAAGCAGTAGAATTTATGCAAGGTTTTCACTATGTTATCAACATTCTCACTCTTACCACTGACTGCTTTCCTAGGACAGGGAGGGTAGGCATTGTGGCCCCCACATGATAATGTCCCACAGAATCACAGCAGGAAATATTTAGAAAGGGACACTGGACATTTGGACAAAATAGCTGTTGGGCTGTTGGGTTTATACAAGATCAACTGGAGAAAAACAAGTCACTATATTAAACTATTTTCTACTTACCTCCATCATCCTCTTCAAGAATGCATATTTTAAAAGGAGACAAGTTATATTAAAAATTGCTGCTCTGGCATTTTGCGAGCTATGTCAAATAATGAAGGAAAAACTAGGTTACAAATTTTCTGGCATCAATTTCAACTGTTGTCTTTTACCAAACTAAAATCCAGATTATCACAAATTAACTTTCCATATAGTGTTCCTCCAGTATACAACTAAATCAATAACAAAATGTTTCATAATTTTAAAACTTCCCTAAAATTTTAAAGGTTATTATAAATGTTTTGATTAGAAAAGTTAAGAAAGGAAGACACACTAGGGAAGAAAAAAAAATGAAAACACCTCCCTAATCAATTATGTAAAACGTAAGATATAAATGACTGTTAAAAGAACGCTCAGTGAAATTGATCAGTATTACTATATCTGCACCTGGCTATTTCCAAACCAGTAAGTAATTTTTAACATAAAGAAATAAAATAATGTATTTAATGTGATCAAGACTTTTAGTTACATGCTTTTCCTTTTAAAACTAAATATGGTTTTATGTCCTTAATTTTTTTCAGGTGTCATTATGGTCAGAACCCCCTCAGCCCTGAAGATCTCTGCATTAAGGAACCCTACCTCAGCCTTTGATCAATTGTACTCTGCACCACAAGAGACTCAGAGATCTACATGCGACGATGTTTCCTACATTGCATCTCTCATTTTTTGTTCATTTCAGGGGTAAAGTCCACCAAGAAAACACTAAGCAGTGTTTCAAGAGAACTAAATGTTAAAAGGGGGACATGTAGGGTTGGGTGTGGGCCCCCTTTTAGTGTCTCAGTGCAAAGGAAAAACAGGCAAACGCATCACTCCAGGACTGGGATAAAAACAGGAGGTTATGAGCACCAGGCTCCCTCTGCAGACCTTTAGGCAGGAGCCTAGAATAAAGTCACTGATGATGTGGGGCACTGTTGGTTTTAAAGGGAACTCATGAGGAAGATAATGACTTCATTCTAAAGGCTAATTCTATGCTTTAACATACAATTCTCACAATATCCCAGTGCAGGAGATGTTATTCTTATCATCATTTTATAGGTGGAGAAACCGAGTACCATGGTTTGGAAACTTGCCCAAGGTTTCAGAGCTGATAAGCAGCAGAGCCCAGCTCCATACTCTTATGCTGCACCCTTTTTTACAAGTCCAAATCAAGCTTCTGCCCACCATGTTTCTCTCAGTAAGCCAATGAGGTGGAGGAATCAAAATTCTTAACTCCAACACCGATGCTACCATTTAGGAAAACTTGGTGAGGGAGAGATTTCTGAATAGCGATAATGCTCTGCTATTTACTCATCACTTATGGGTCATATGTCAATATTCCTGAACAATCCACCAAAAAGCAGCTGGAAATTCATTATGCCAAAATGAAAAAAGAAAGAAATAATAAAACATTCAAACTCCATAAAAACATTATTACAAAAACATGATTCTTAATTTAATACAATCAAGTGCTTTCCTAGTTTTGAGCTCCACATGTAGCTGATGTTAACCTCATGCAATCTTCAAAATACTTAAAAAATTACACAAAATACTTTAAGACAACACAAGGTTCAAAGAGAAAAAAAACAAATTTTTTTAGAAAAATAAATATTACATCTGAATGTATAATTTTTAAGATTCCTTAAAATTTAGATTTAATAAAATGTGTACATCTATCTTGCCTCTCCCAGTTATCCCTGAAGGCAAAGGAAAAATGAAGAAAAGCACGAAGAAAGCAATAAGGGAAGAGACAGTGGGAAGAGGTGGCCACCACCTTCGAAGCCAGTAGGCAAAAATTTCCCTTCCAAGCTCTCTCAGCCCACACGGGATGTGCAGCTTCTCCTTGGGGGGCGGCCACAGCTGGACCCTGAAGTGGTGGTTCTCAAACTAAGTACACAAGGTAGTAACTGGACAATTCCAGTGCCCCATTCCCCAAAAATCTAACTCAGCATCCTTGAAGATGCAGCATAAGGATTCTCAATTTAACAAGCTTCCCAGTGATTTTGCTTGAGTTAATCTAAGAAATGCTTAGAAGAGAAACCGTGACTTGCAACCCAGTAAGCACCACACAGATACTTGCTGTGACGTTCAAAGCATTCACTCTTCCTGGGGGCCTACCTGCGTCAGCATCCCTGGGCCTGTGTTCTTCATCAGGAAGTTTAGATGGTGGCCAAGCAGACGGGACTCACCTGGGAAACTCCCCGTCTATATAATCCAGTGAGTGTGTGGGTTGACTAACTGCAGCCCAGGTGTGAAGTTGATCTTGCTATATTTCAAAACAAAACAAAACAAAAAGTTTAAGCTATTTTAATTCAATCATGAAAGTGGAATCTTCCTGACTGATATATTGCAACATCATTTCCATCATAAACGTACATGTGTGGTGGGCATCTACATACATACAACATTAAACAGCATTTTATACTATTCAGTGTAGATTCATAACATAAACATTCTTTCACACAGCCATTTCATTTTCATAACCATGTGTCTCAACTTCTTTTTTATGGTAAAATGTAAGTCTCTTTCTTTGAGAGTAAGAGGCCATGTAGGCCTGTAAGGAATTACAAGGTCAGAAAATCCACTCAATCTCAGAGCTCCCTGACCAGGCATCTTCAATACCCTGGACTTTGATGTCCCTTGGAAATCTGTTAAAAATTTGAGGCAAATTCAGAGGACAGGCTGTGCTGGGCATCACAGGACAATAATGGCTTCCTTGCCTTCAACAACAAAAAGCCCGGGAAACTGATTCATCCTGAGTCCCAGTTGGGAACTGTGTGGGAGAAAAACTGAAAAAGTAAATGACCCTGCCAAGAAGAAAAGAACCGGGCAAGAATCTGGCAAAGAAAGCTCTTCCCGGCTGCAGACCAGCAGAATCTGGACAGAATGAGAAGCAGGTTCATAACTACACCTCGTGCCAGGAAGCAGAGTGGAAATCCCACAGAGGAGGCCACTCCAAGGCCTATAAATACCTCGGGAAAGTGCTCATTAGGATTTTACAGCTTTAGGATCCATGCACCCAGTTATACACACCCTTGGTTCTCTTCATGACATTCTCCTTACTTACAGATCCACCTCCTTAAATCTTTTGATCAGCATAAATTAGAGCAGATAGAATAACAGAGTGGTAGAAACAAAAATAAAAAAGTTTACTGTAACCACCGCACTGAGGCTGTAAAATAAACTGAGTTAACCAGTGGAAAGGCATTGCTATCTCTGTAGTTTGTTTAACAAATTGATTTAAGAAATTCAAAAAATATTCCTCAGCCTCCACAGTAAAATACAATGTGTAGATCAGGTAATTGAAGCTTTACTTTCAGGGCAGTTTAGGCCCAAACTGAGAACCCAGATTCCCCAGTCAGCTAGTATTGAGCCAGAAAGGTCACATTTGAAACATGGATGAACATTTCAGGGTCTCTTTCAAGAATTCATATCTTGATTGACACCAGAAGTTTTGCTATTTGGCATACTAAGTATCAGGAAAAGCTTTTCATTGTCAAAATAGGTGGTTTAATTAACATGATATTAGAAATGAACTCTCATTGGTAAAACTAAAGGAATTTAATGAAGTGGACCAGCAAAAACAAATCAGAGAATATCCTCATTCTTACAAGAACTAGGTAAGACTTGGGCGAGGGGCGATGTTAAGGCTTGATGCCTGGATGGTGCTGCACTGAGCCACTGGTTTGGCGATGTCTCTTAGGCTGCTGAGAACCATTAGGCACAGAATCCCCCCTTCTGCATGTCCGCATCACGTGAACCTTTCATGGAAGGAGTCGTCAAGTGCCAAGGTAGCAAGCTGTACCTACCCTGAAAAGGGGACTCTCACTGAGAGAGCTTCAGCACCCCAATAATAAAGCCACTCAGCCTCTGACTTCATTTGCTCCACATAAAAGAGGCAGCACCAGCAGCCAAGGGGATAAATGGTTTGATTCAGGATTTCATCATTCACCAAAACACAAGGTTTGCTCAAAGCACTCTCTACAACCTGACATAAGCCAAAAGTAACGTCAGCCCATGCTCCAGGCCTGCAGTCACAGCCCAGGACCAGGGTACATTTCAGTGCTGTGATGGAAACCTCAAATCCTCCCCCTCATCCTACGGCTCCACTAGCAGAAAATAAGCAAAACACAAACTTCTCTCATGTCTCTCTCCAACATCTACAGAATCCAATGTCCACTCTTCAACTTGTCCTTTAAATGTTTCTATGTTCCTTCCATTCATCCTCCCAAATTCATCCGTTTCCTAAGTGAAGTCCCACTCCACCAGCACGCCCTCCCTAGTCCTCCCCACTCATGGAAACCGGTCAGTTATGAAGTTGGGTTGACGCCTCACCTCACCGCTCCTGAATCACGAGGCTGACCCCGCACGCCTGCCGCCCCTCATTCTGACAGTTCACAGCGTGCTGTCCAGAACAGTGGCTTAACACTTTCCTGAATGCATCTCAGCTTCCCTCCAATTGACTGAAAACTCCTTCATCACATGAGGTATGTACACAGGTCTAATATTTGGCAATGTTAACATGACTTCATAAAAGCCACCTCACGTTTATTGAATTAACACAATTGTCAGATAATTGTTTTGTTTTGTTTTTTGACAAAAGAGATGGCTTGTCAATCTGAGCAGTGGCTGTAGCTGGTAATCTCATTTTCCTCATTTACTTAACAAACTACCAAGGGGTACTTTGTGTATCAAATGGAAAGCAACATTATCAAGCAATCCATTATCTCTAAACCTATTGGCGATTTTACAATACAAAGAGAAATACGGAGTAGACAAAACTCCTGGTGTATAGTCAGTGCTGCACACTAGACAAATCTCATAACTTTATGAGGCCTCAGTGTTCTCACCAGTAATTCAAGAAAAATGCCTGTTCTGGTCTTTTTTACAAGATTGGTGTGAGGTGGGAGCAAGTGCCATGTGGAAAGAGCTAGGAAAACCACACGGTCTTATGCAAGTATAACCACCATGATTACTACTTGTTTTGATTTTCTTTCATCTCTGTTTGATTAGAATAGTCACATATCCCTTATACTTTAAAAACTCCTTTTTAGAGGAATTCAAAATTGTCATCATACATATAAAACATCTTCACAGAACCAGCACCAAGTCTCTGCTTTATGATGAGAAGCTACTTGACCAAACTTTAGTCTGCAGAGTCTCCTTGGCGTTTGTGCTGACTGTCACTAAGTTTTGAATTCAGTGAGTAATTCCCGGTGGTATTTCCTCAATCATCCATGTTTGTCTTTTTCTCTGTTGTTTTCCCAACATTTTGGAAATGTATTTGCTATTTTCCCAAGTACAGTATATAAGCTCCTTGCCACCAGTTACCAACCATATCCTATGTCCCCTTATTCTCCCCTGGATGTTATTCTGTACACATAACAGATACACAATGAGTATTAAGGAACTACACGGGGCAAGATCAATAAACATTGTCTTTTAACAAATTAAACCACAGTTTTATATCTGAGTTAAAACAGGGAAATTTTTCCCTGGCACTACTGCACTTTCTTAAACTCTTAAATCTGTTTGACTTTTGTTGAACTGGGTCATTTCTTACTGTAAAGAAAACAGATACAAGCTTTCTACCATAGGCAGATTAGAAGATTGAAAATCACAATCTAAAAGTGGCATAAATAGTTCACAAGCCTGCTATTTCAAAAAAGAAAAAATGGTTTCTTTTAGCAGATATTTCCCCATCTTTTAACTGGCCTATAAACAACAGCCCCCCAAATAACTCAGCTATAATCCACAAGTAGTCTATTTGAGAGGGCCCACAAGAAAACTATGATGATCAAAGTCAGGGACTCTAAGAGTGCTGCACTGAGATCCTTCTAGTGAAGATGAGGGTTTGGTTGTCACCTTAAAATATTTCAGGTTAACACTTTTTTGATGGTGCTAACTGCATACAAGAAAATCTCATTGCCCTCAGTCTATATATTAAAGCAGAATCCTAATGACTCTCAGAGAGGCATGGTACCCTTCCCATCATCCCACTGACACTCCTATGACTTGTCAGTGGGTGGAGATGGGCGGTCCACACATGTGGGAACAGTCTGGGTTCCTCACTTCCTAAGATGTTCTCAGCACCGCCCCAGCTCAAGTGTCCATCAAGGCCCAAGGATCTATATTTGAGTGGTGACACACAGTCAGTGCACCCTAGACATTCCATGAAGTACAGTCTCCCACCAGATATCCAAAGTGTGACTGAGGGAAAAAATGTAAAACATTGCCCCACAGTGTGCTGCACACCCGTTTCTTTCCATGTACTCCATCTACCCTGGAGGGCACAGAAGAGTGCGTCTCAGGCCAGCAGAGGGCTCTTCGCCTGCACCTGCTCAACTGGCCTCAACACCTGGCTTGGGTGTAAGCCCTGAGGAAGGAGACGGTGAGGTCCCCTGGGAGTAGCCTGTGGGGCATGCCCATCCCTCACACAGCGCTGTCTGCAGGTGAAAGTTCTTGTATTAGAACTTCACAGCTTCATTTGAGGAACTAAATACTTGGATGGCATTTTGAATTTATTTGTGCTGTTTTCATCTTACGGATGAGACATGCTTTCCATTCTGGCCAATAGAACATTTGAAGTAAGTACACGGCCCGCCCGCCTCAGGCCTGGGCTCCGGAACGTGTGTTTCTGGTTAGCCATGACCCCAGCTCCAGCTCATGTTCCTCCCACAGTGTTGCCTTTTTTCCCTTTTCACTCATACCTGATTTTTATTATCTTATGTTATGCTGTCTTACTTTCTTGCTAATTACTGTAAATACTTTTTGGAATAAGGTGATGATAAATACATTAGTATTAGGGAAATGATGGAAGAGCCACTTCTACTTAAACTCATTTGAACTTTTTCTAGGATGACTGGCTGAATAAAAGGTAGCTTCACTGGATAACAGACTAAACTGTGCTCACAACATTTTGGTTTGCATTGATCATTTAATTATTAAAAAACCATAGCACAACTGTACAGAACTGCTTTGAAACAGGGGAGATAAAAATAAGTAATCAGTACCACACACAGCAGCACCCACTGGGTCTGTTCTCCTTTCTCTGACTATTTTATGTGGGTGTAATCATAGCGCTCAACCTTTTATAATAACATAATATGTACATTTGTTTAATTATTGGATCATTTTCACACTGATAATTTATATCGCTCCCACAATCTTGACACAATTAACATTACACTGTAGCCATTTAATCAGCTCCAGACAGAACAGGAAAAAGTGACCAAAGCACCCCTGGTTCATATTTAAATAAGTTATAAACCTGGAAGGGTACTCGGGACCTTTGAATGATGCAGGTTGGAACTGTGAGGGTCCACTTATACTCAGATTTTTTCAGTAGTAAATACTATAGTACTGCTCAGTCTATGCATCATTGAATCTGCAGATGTGGAGGAACCACAGATACGGGGCCCAACTATACCATACAGGTGCATTGCCCCCACACTGTTCAAGGGTCAACTGAGTATATAAAAATGAGAAATGCAAATGAATACCAAGAGTAATATCAAGAAAACTAAATCTAAAGTTGAGCGGAGGTCTTTGAAACTGTTTCAGGATAATATAAAGGGGTGTTTTCCTAAATCTGTGCTCAAAACAAGCACTGACATTACTACTACTGAGACTGCAAATTTGTGCAAATTTTGTGGAAGGGAATTGAGCATCCAATGAATTTAAATACTGATCCCTTTGGAACCAGCAATTCTACTTAGAGTTTTCTCTGAGGAAAAAGTAAATTAATGATATGTAAAAATATTCACATATTAGAATATATTTATATCAGTTATTTATGTTTTAAAAAGAGAAAAAAGCAAAATTTCCAACAACAGCAATACAAACAAACAATTGTGGTAGGTACAAATAAGCAAGAGTCATTAAAATCATATCACATCAAATGCCCTGTAACATTTTCTTCATGATATACGTTCATAGGTGAAAATAACAGGCTACAAACTGCATGTGCATTGTAAAATTAATAACCTGAGGTAATGACAGAAGAGGTCATTAGAACCACTCTTTTGCTGGAGACTAGAAAAAATGACATATATGTGTATATATGTGTGTGGTATGTGTGTATATATATGAATATATACATTTACATGTATATTTTTCTGCTGAGAGGCAAAGGGGAAGGGAGTATTACATTGACAAACTGAAAAGCAAGAATCCAGGGGAGAACACACACCTAGGAAGTGGACACTCATGTTCACTTTTTTTCCCTGAGGGTTTCTGTGAGAATCTGACTGCAAGTTATGAGGGAAAGGATTGGAGGATGGTGATTCTGACACCTTCACTGTATGTTAGAATTCAAGAGGCCATCATACTAGGAATAAAGGCAAACTAGAAGTAGACCAAAACTCAACTTCAAATCACCTAAATCCCTGAATATAATTCAAGCTGATCCTGGAATTTTAGTGTCCCAGATCCCACACAAAACCAAATACAAATCCTATCTGTAAACAGGTTATATCAATTCAGATATCTACACAGCATAAAATAAAACATAACTGGAAGCATGCTGACACAAATAAAAAATTTCTAAAAATGAATAGAAAAATAACAGAAGACACACAAGTGCATCAGATATTATCAGACACATATTTTTAAATAATTATATAGAATCATTTCAAGAAAATAAAAGACAAAATGTAGAATTCCAATACAAAACTGTAAACAATTAAAGAACTGAGAAATTCTAGAATTGATAAAATAACCAAAATTAAACTAGGCAACAGATGTGTTTAAGGGTAGATGAGAAGAAGCTGACTATAGAGTTAGTGCACTTGAAGAGAGATGAACAAAAACCACCTAGGATGAAACAGAGTGAGAAGGCTCGCTGACCACAGAGAGAGTAAGAGACATACAGGAAACAGTGAGAAACTATAATGCATGTGCAACTGGCCTGACAGAAGGAAAGGAAAACAGACAGAGTAACACTGAAGCATCATCTGAAAAGAGGCCATGGCTGATGCCATTATAAAATGACAGAATACATTCGAGTCACTGATTTATGAAGCCCTATGAAAACTAGAAGAATAAATATAGAGACAACCACACTTAGGTACACTTGGTAAAACTTTTAGGGAAAAAAGGTAAAAATAAAATTTTAAAAGCAGTCACAAAAAACAGATTAACAACAGAAAGCAATAAATAGGATATTTTTCTTAAGGAGTCAGTGTCATCGGAAGCTATGAGATATTGGAATGGTCTTACTGAAATGCTGAAATGGGCTCAGTCAAGGTTGTGGAATAAGAAGATGTGGAGCTCACCTCTCCTGGTGAACACATCAAACATACGTCTACATGTGGAACAAACCTCACTGAAAAGCTATCTGGAAAATGGCAGAAGGACTGGCGTACAACCAAGGCTGTCAGAAAGATACACAATTGTGTAGGAAGGGAAGAGAAGTGATGAGGTTGGGACCTGTGTTCCTGGGAGGGAACTGAGTGCAAGGGAGATCATATGGGTGGAGCGCCTCCGTGCGGAATGAGCAGTATAAGCCACAGATTGGTGGCCCCAGTCCTGGGAGGCTACGCGGGGGAGTCAAGCCCCCTTGGTTGGCTGCAGGGGTCACAATTATGGGGTATGTGGGAGGTGGGGTAGGGTGGGGACCAGGGAGAGTAAAGGTGGAGAAGAGGGGGATGGAGGGGGAGAGTGGAGGCCCTGGATACAGTCATGCTGTGCACTAACTTCACAGGACAAGGAGCCCTCCATGAGATAAATCACACCTGGTCCTCGTAAAAGTGAGTCACAATGAGCAGGGAAGGGGAAGTGAAGGGACTAATCCAGACAAGAGGCCTAAAGCAGAGGGATGGTGGTGGCCCTTTCACTTCAAGGAAGGAGGACAAATTGGTGGCATTTGGCAAAGGAGTCTGATTTCAAAATTGCTGACTCTAAGATGCCAGTGGAAACCTGAGGTCAAGGCTCTCAGCAGGCAGACAGATGCATATGTGACTAGAGTTGGGATCTGCATGCAAGTCAGGATGTATGTGTAAAGACAAAGAGGAGGGGAGAGGGGAGGGAAGACAAACGTAAGGACTTTACCTTAAGAAACATCTATATTTTAGCAGCAAGAAGGAATAAGGAGAAAAAGTAGTGTTTTGCAGCAAGCCAAGTGAATAGGCATTTTTAGGAAGCCTTGTTTAAAACTGCCTCAAATCCTACCAGAAGTAAAGTGAACTCTCAAAAACTAAGAGAACAGGCAGGAGGGTAGAGCTCAGTGCTAGAGTGTGTGCTTAGCATGCATGAGGTCTTGGGTTCAACCCCCAGCACCTCCACTAAAAATAAACAAACTTAATTAACTCCCCCCAATAAATACATAAAATAAGGAAATAAAAGATAAATCTTAAAAAATTATTTTAAAAAACTAAGGAAACAGACATCTTTTCAGAAAGTTCTTAAACGGTGATGTGACTAGAAATTGAATAATAGAGGACAAAATAGTGGTAGAAAAATAGAAGCATATTTTCCAGAACTTTTGCAAGAAGAGTTAGTCCATGTAAGAGGAAACTGAGTAAGATCACATAAAACTCCACACTCCCAATAAAATGAGAGAGTCCCAGCTCAGAATGAATAGGCTGGATGGTTGCTAAGGACAAGGAAAGGCATTTGAAACAGGGAAGGGCCAGCAAGAGGCAGTGGGAAATAAAACATGTGCTGCTCAGTGCAGGGTACGCAGGCAGCTCAGAGCAGGCCTCTCGGACGTTCGTGGACTTTCTCCAGTAACTGCCCACAGCCCTGGGTAGGAGAGCAGAAGGTGATGGCAGTGAGGGAGAAACTCCAGGAAAAGCCTGAGAAATGCTAAGATAGTAGCAAGCTTATCTCTGCACAGATCTGCTTAGTACAGCAGCAATGGTTCCAGAAACAGAATTTCCTAAATCGGAAATTTAGCATGACTTTTGTGCCTAACAGTCCAGCTCACACTGGAAGTAGGGACAGGCAACAGGGCTGTAGTGTTGAGGTTCCAGAGATATGGGAGCAGGCCCAGGAAGAGGTGATCCTGGTAGGAAGGCACCGTATGACATGACTGATGAACACACACACACACAAACACACACACACACACACACCCCTAATTCCTGGCACCGTGAGATTAGGAGATCCAAAGAGATCCAGCAAAGGTATGGATTGCAAAAACATGTGATCTGATTAAAAAGAAACCAACTCTAAGTTAAAGGAAGAAGTAAAAGGAATTTTTTGAAGGAAAAAAGTAGCTCAGTTTATCAAAAGGGCACATAGGTTCAGATGGGGCCTGGAGGAGAGAGATCAGGACTGAATTAGATTGGGGGGAGTGTGATGTGTGAGTAAATGTCAGGGCTCACGGTGGTGACCACCCATGAGAAGAAATAAGTAAAGAGCACTGAGAGCAAGGGCTAACTTGGACCAGTGCCATTTATTCAAAAGTCCGCTGGTCCCTCTGCAGGTACCGCACAGCCCTGTGCGGTGAGAGACAGATCTCTGCTCATTAGCATTCAGTCTCATAATCAGATACTCACAAACCTCAAGCTGAGGGGGAGAATATCCAAATACCTGTAATGACACTTGCTTCACTAGAAGGAAGTAGTGCAGGAAACTGCATTTGTGGTTTTTCAAGGCAGAACTCTCCTCCCTCACAATCCAGGCTTCACACACCAGAGCCTAGATTTTCTCAAAGGTTTTAGCTGAAGGTGAAGTTTGACAATTTGCTTCAGGAAAACGGAGACCAAGCAGAAGCAGCACATATGTTAAAGCTGCCTGCTGAGTCTCTTTCTCAGAAAAAGAAGTTTAAATAAAGGGTCAGACTTAAAATTTATCATCCACCATGAGTAGCAGCCTGGAAGTAAGGTAAAAATCCATAATGAGCTCTACTGCTTACACACGAGGGTGTGGATGGTGCTTCCAGGGAAACTGATGGGACAGTGAGCAGACTGTACTGCCATCACGGCCACAGCTGTTATCACCATCATTCAAAGACAAGGCCTGTGCTCACACATCACTCTCCAGAGCTCAAACATCACTGCACAACACAGAGGCTTCGACAAGCCATTTCTAAAGACCAAGCACTCATACTAATGTACCAGTTTATCCATATGATCCATGTACAGTCCCCTGGGAAGACAGTTCATTAGCTCAGTCTTGTTTCTACAACATATTACTTATTTTCTGAAGTTATTAACAAAGGAAGGTTCCTGTTAGAACTTGTGCATTTGCCTTTGACCATACTTGTCAATCGCTATTATGTTTGTATTCATAGACTAACGATTCTAAAACACATTCAAAGACCTCTGCATAACAGTGATGGTGGTTAAGAGCAGACATTTCAGAGTTCAACAGACTGAGATGGGAACCATTTCCTACTAGTTACAATATCCAGTCTCCCTCTAAAACAGATATTAATAATTAATACCTCCCAGGGGTGTTATAAGGTGTTATAATGATCAAATGACATATGTAAAATCCTTAGCAAAGTAAGGACTTCAAAAATGTTATTGTTATTTGAGGTCATTAGAGGTCATGGAGTTGGACATCATTTACCAGTGAGGTAACACAGTAAGAGTTTAGAAACAAAATCAATTTTCATCACCTAGCTCAGTACTCTTTAGATGGACTTTAATTTCAAATTATTATTAAACATCACAATAATATTAATTAAAGTCATAATCCAACAAGGTTCTGAGAAGGATGTGCCTTAATTGTGTTTTGCTTGGTCTTAACTTGTGAAAACTTTCCTCATGCCTAAAGACACTGCTTCTTGTTTGTAACTAAGGAGAACATGGGATGAACTGATGTCTTGTTTAATCAGTGGTCATATTATGCTGGGTGCAGAAAAGATCAACCGGTTTCCGTCAGTACCGCACGGACCACGTCTGATGGATGGCTGACCTTAAATCTGCATTTGTAGCCCATCACATCTGTAAGAGTCCATGACCTTTACATCTTGACATAAGCTCCTTAAAAGTGAAATAATATTTCAATAAAAGTTAATCCTTTAGCTAAAGGACATAGTCGTTTAGTAAATTCAACTTAGTGAAAATTGTTTTATCTAAAAACGAAGGTGTGTTTGCTTAACCTAAAACTCAGCTGAAGGGAGTTATCCAGAGCTTTAACTGAGAAAGCACTGGGTCATAAGAGTACAAGAAACCTTTAATTTCATCAACATCACCAGTCAAATTATTGGATTATTTTCTCCAATATGATTATATCCTTAACTGTATCCATATTTGTTTTCATCTGTACTTGGAGAAAGAAAACTACAGTTACTATTTTCCTGGCAATGTAGAAAGCAGCTTCCATTTCTCTCCAATTTTAAAAAAAATTGCTAAATGAACAAAATTTTTAAATTTTTAAAATCAAAACTATTACAATTAATTTTCCAGTGAGTATATCTTGTGGTGCTGAATTTTAACATGTCTTCCAGTCACTGTGTAAACTTGGAAATTATACCTGACCCTTAAACTACATGTGTTTGAACTGCATGGGTCCACGTACATGCAAACTTTCTCAACAGTAAATACTGCAGTACTACCAGTTGGTTGAACTGCAGATACGAAGAGCTCACTATAAATTATATGCAGCTTTTAGACTATCGGAGGGTAGGCCCTCACCCCCACATTGTTAAAGATCATTGCAATCCCATTCTGGGAATTCTCTTTCCATAATTTGAAATGACCAGAAAAGGGCAGAGCTACACATCCGATACTTGGATCCCTGTGCATGAACAAAAAGAAACTTTCAAAATGAAGCTGAGTTCTATTTTTGACTGAAATTTAGTACTTCAATGGCCATATTTGCTGAGCGTAGAGACATGCCAAGAAGAAATGGCTACCTAATTTCTCTTCAGCACAAATAGGGGAACAAAAATGAACAATGCAGTAGAATAAATGTAGCAGAAATGCTTGGCATTAGCAGAAAAAGAAATGGAAGAATCTGACATTAATAGTACCTTGCTTATTTTATGCATACACATAAAATGTTTGTACCAACAATTATGTGGTACAACTAAATCGCTTACAAATCAAATCAGAAATACTTGGTATGTGTGATAAGGGTAAAGATAAAAAATTTGTAAAAATCAACCTATAAAAATAACTTTATCTCTGTCTGTATATGCATTCCATAACAACTGCTTAATCTAGAATACATACCCTGTAGACAAGATTATTAAAGAGGTTGAAAATTTTTTCTCTCTGATTGTTTGAAAGTTTGATAAACTCATAATTATTTTATTCTCAGTCTTAAATACTCTGTAACTTCAATATTCCATAATCCCTTAGCTTCAAAAGTGAAATTCAGAAGAACACGCTTATAAATATATAAAGAAAGAAGCAAAAGGAAGAAATATCCCAGGGATTAGGCCTGGGGCCACAGTGAATACTGGGTAAGATTATATTTGATACACTTTTTATTAAAGATAGGAATTTATTCAGTACATTTCTAGGTTTGAATATCTGCATTTTACACCTCAACTTTTTTCAAGTAAGAATAATGAAACTATTAAACAGAGAAAGTCCCTGTAAGAAATTAAAGGTGGCCTTAGCTCTACTGAAGATTCTATCAACTGCCTGAAGACCAACTGCCTCTCTCTCTTTCTCTCTCTCGGCTGAGCAGTTTCTCAATCACACACAAACAGTGGACCAAAGCCTTAATGAGCAGTCTGGGGAAAATGTTCTGTCATTACGCTGAGTTCTAGCACAGCAGCTTTCATTAGCTGAGCTAAAACTCTTTGAGAATTCAAAGGTAGGACCCCCTTGGAGTCAAAGGAAGAAAGGCAAAATGCAGTTTGCACATCTAGGCAGCAACTAATATTCACAGAACAGATTTTCTAGAGTGAGGCTTTCCCAAACCTAGCTGATAAAAAATTCCTATAATCCAGAGTCCAACCTCAGACCTAGCCCACCAGACATTCCAAAAGTGGAGCCCCAAAATGAGAATTTTAGAAGCTCTCTGGATAGCACAACACTGTGGCAGAGAGGAGCAGTGGCTGAAGCTACAGACCTAGCCAGGAGGTGGCTAAGGAAGGGCCCTGTGAACCATGAACAAGAGCTTTGGGGTTGCCCTCAGCTGAAGGTGAAGCATCTCCAGCAAGTGTGATGTGATCACTCCTCTAAGTGAGAGGAGCTGGGGTCAGGGGATCAGAGTGAAACCATGGAGGCTAATAAGGAGACATTACATTTGTCTAGAGGCACAAAGTTTACTTGCACCAGAGTGATGACAATGGAAAAAAAATAAGGCCAGAGTTTCTAGACCCTTGATCCTTGAACAACCCAGGTTTGAACTGCACAGGTCCACTTATACACAAATTTTTTTCATTAATAAATACTTCAGTAGCACAGAATCCACAGATTGAACTGTGGGTGCAGGTGGACGGACGCCTATAACCTATAGGAGGATTCTCCACTGCGCCCCACTGCATTGTTCAAGAGTCAACAACATCTTTGAATCAACAGGCTTCAGCAGTAGACGGGCAATGGAAGGTGAAGAAAAGGCACGAGACGTGGAGTCAGCTTTCTTGGGTTTGAATTCCATCTCTGCCACTTATGACTTAGCAAGTTACACCGAGTCTCAGTTTTCACATCAGAAAATGGAAGTAGGATTAAATAAATTGTTTAAATTAAAATGAATCAAGTTAAGTGATCCATGTGAAACACTCAGCACTGTGCTTGGCCCTTAGTAAGCACTGACAAGACGTTGGCTGGTATTCATGGGTTTTGTCATTAATGATGTTGTTGTGAAAAGATAATCACTGAGACCTACTCTGGGCAAGGCACTGCAAAAATAAAAAAAATTTTTTTTTAAAAGGGGAAAACAAGCTTCCCTGATGACAAGTATGGAGACCCAAGACCAATTTCCGTTCCCCCATGACAGCTGCTGAGGTATTTACTTACTTATTTTTGCAAAAGAGAGAAGTGCTTAAGTGTGGAAACAATTTAGTTTTGTTGCTGTAACAGAAAAGAACAAATCTGACTCCATATTAAATCTGTTTCTTTGGCTTTAACTCTGTGCCCTGTTTTCTAGGCTTAGTTTTGCTAGCTCTGCACATTTTGTAAAATATGTTGCCTTTAGCCTGAAATATACAGGAGAGTCTATTGTCAAGGCTCTGATCTTTAAGGATATTGACACTTTTGCACTTCTATAAAGATGACAAGTTGCACAATAGAAACTAACATTTGTTTTGTTAGAGGTTTTAAAGGGGCACCATGACCTGACCCAGGAGGGCAGCTACAAAAAAAAAAAAAGAATTCCTACACCAAGAAGTTTGTAACAACCAACCACACCTTCTCCCCTTTTTAGTAAAAGGAGCCTGAATTCTGACTTTAGGATGGTTCTCCAAGACATTAGTCTGCCATTCTCTTGGTCTGCCGGGTTTCTGAATAAAGTCACAATTCCTTGCCCCAACACCTCATCTCCTGATTTATTGGCCTATCATGTGACAAGCAGAACGAGTTTGGACTCAGTAACATTACCATGATCCTCAATGACACAGATCATTGCAGTATGAATATCCTGGCATAAAGAAACAAGAAATAAATTCCAGTTTTTTGACTCTCTCCTCCATTCCTACTGACTGGACTGGCATAACCAAATTAGACCCATGTGGATTCACATAAGCTACATTTGCCCTGGGACTAGTCACTCCCTCTCCCATTCTCCTGCTTACACTGGGGAGAGCATCACCCACCCACAGGTCTTCACTGCTATGTCCAAAGTGAGTCTGAAGCTCCTGCTTTGTCAAGATATCACTTTAAAGGGTGTGCCTATAGTATTTGTCAACGGCACTGGCACAATACTGACACAGATTGGTGCCTGATAAATCTGGGACGGGTTCTTAAATATCAAGGCAATATATCCTATAGAGACAGTAAATTTTTTCTTATTAGACAGCAAACCAGATGTTAATCTTCTCAGTATATGCTTTCCCACATACTTTGAAAGTCAGCATACATAGACAACTCTCTTTGAGTTTTGTAACTTACAGCTGGGAAGGGGAGGGATTTATGGACCAATCGTGGCCCTGCAAAGACCTTCTGCTACATCGTGCACAGATCTCAGAACCCGTGTCCTGCACACCCTGTTTGCAGAGTATTATGCCAAGATCAGCATTCTAAGGTACATAACACCCGATTTCTCCTCAAACCTTGCCTTGGCTTCTGCTGCCATCTATTCTGAATCTGAAAATCACCTCTTATTACAGCTGTATTTGCATTTGCAGCAGAATGCTAGAAATAAAGGCTTTCTCCTCTGCGTCCTGTGACCTGAGAACTCCATCTCCTCTTGTCAGAAGTCCTCTTCTCCAACCACCTTCAGTACATATATAGACAACATACAACCAATATTTACTACAAAATGGGGTGATTTTCAGACTCCAAAAAGTTCCCCTAATGCCAATTCCCAACCTCAGTTATATTTTGGCTTTGCATGAGATGTTTCTTTTTCAAGGATATCCTATTTTTGTGCCCCTGAAGGAGTCACTAGGGCCTTCAATACAGCCTAACTACCTTGAGAAGCCTGACCTTAGAACATGATGGTGACGACAAGCAGGCACCTCACTCCTACCTGCAGGCTTAAATGTGGGCTCTCTCCAGACTCACAGACAGCAGGAAGCTCCAAAGCATTTCTGATCTGCACCCAAGGTGCATCCCTTCAGCACTAATCAGAACTGCCCTCCTCCCAGGCAGCTGCCCCCGAGGGAGCCAGTCACGCCAGGGCCTTCACATGGAGCATCGTGGCAAAAATTCTCATTTTTAAAGTTCTCATTTCAGGGCAGTATTTAAAGTACATCTTCAGGTCCTTATTTTTCATACAGATTTCTCAGGCTAAGCTCCACATTTCCTAGGCTGTCTTCCATCTTTGAATCCCTAATATCTACTGATAAGAATCCCCAACATCCTTTTCAAACATCTTTAAAATTAGCCCAAGATTCTTTACAGCACATTCACCTGACCCGGAATTAATAAGATTAATTTGTTAAAGAAATACTCATTACCCAATTACATTGAATGCTCTGGACCATTAACCAAAAGAACATGGGGAAAGTGGAAGAAGTGTTTCCTTCTCTAATGGAGGCAGTATGGCTTGGGGACAAACAAATTGACATGAGTGTACAGGTAAGTCACTTAACTTTTGTGTCAACTCCGCTCCCAAGCCAATATCCTCAACTCCCCCCTCACTAACCTTCAGATGTATCCATCCCCATGGGTAAAACATCAGCTTGAGATCAGCGCACTGTTTTGCTGCTACCACACCTAGTGCTGGGGCAGAGGCAGCATTAACCCATCACGTCCCACCTCTGCCTCCACAGGCACCCCTCCATTCCTCTAGTCAGCCCGCAGTCCTGGTTCTGTGGTATCCAAATGAAACATTTTCCACACCACCCGGCCTCACAGACCTCTTCTCACCCAATGCAGAAGTCAGCATCTCCCAGTTTGTAGAGAACACTGAATCCATCAGCACACCCTCACTTCCACGAGCCACCTAGAAAGCACTGCATCCTCCTTTCCATGTTTGTTTTTAACACAGGTGCTCCTATTTATATCCCTGGCAAACCCCCATGGGGGTTGCTGTGCATCCTGCCCCTTTTGGCTTTCTCTGGACCATACACTACCCATTCTCCTTTCTCCCCTAAATCTGCAACATTTCCTGCTCTATTAGAGCCTTGCCATCAGCATCTACACAGGCTCAAAACACTCCCAAGATTTTTAAAAAAATAGTTCTCCTTCCCCACTCATAAACCACTCAGTTCTTCTCTCTGACACAAAACCTCCAGAGCTCATCCCACACCCACGCTGACCCACCTCCCACCTCCTCGGCCTGGGACACCTGGCCAGTGCCCACTGCAACACACTCCAACTCCTCTCTGTATCTGCAAGGTTATTAACAATAATTTTTGGCAAATGCAATGACTACTTTGCAGTCTTACTCTTACCTGACCTCTTGGCAACATTTTACATCACTTAATATTCCACCTGACTTTTTTAAAATCACCGTCTCTGACCTACCTCTCTAACTGCTCTTTATCTGTCTCCTCATGACCTCCTCCCTGCCCACTGCGTAAATGTTCATCTTTATGTCAGGCCCTTATTGATTCTCACCACAGGCACTTTTCAGTGTGTAACAGCTTAAAATATCAGCTACACGATGAAGATTCCTCAATCTCTCTCCCCCAGGCTGTCTCCTGACCCCTAGACACAAATAACCAATTACTTTTACATTTCTTTCAGTAGATTATCCTCAGTTTCAGTAAGACCTAAAGTGTGAACTAACACTTCTCCCAACTTTACACAGTAAACAGCATCCCCCTCTACCCTATCGTTCAAGCCAGAAATCTGGGCATATATCCTTGTTTCTGCCGTCTCACTCACCTTTACACGATCAGTCAAATCCCCAGGGCTTGTCATTTTGACCTCCTAAGGTAGTGTTTCTCAAAATGTGGTCCCTGGACCAGCAGCATCGGCATCACCTGGGAACTTGTTAGAACCACAAATTTTTCAGCCCCACCTCAGACCTCCTGACTCAGAAACTCTGGGGGTGGGGCCCGGCAATGTGTGTTAACAGGCCCTCCAGGTGACTGCAATGCCCGCTTGTGTTGGAGAACCACTAATCTATCAATATCATCAGAACTGCCCTTTTTTCAGCCCCACCACCACTTACATTGTTAAGGGCAGTTCCTCCCCTTCTCCTGGATTACCACAATATCTCAGAATCTTCCAGCCTCCAAGTCATACCCACAGAACACCCCTCGGCCCACACTCCACAAACACCCAGAATGCTGCCTCTAAAACACAGATCTGATCACATCACACTCCTCTGCCTACAGCCCTCCAGCGGTTCCCTGCTGCTCTGAGGATTGAGTTCCGATTCCTAGACCCAGGTTTCAGAAGCCTCCATAAATGGTTATGTGCCGTCCAGAACCTTTGCCTTGGATGCCGACTCTGCCTCGCCCCTCCCACTGTGACACTCTGCTCCTGCCACACTGACCACTCAAAATGCAGCTCCTGTACCCCCGTGAAATACTGTGCCACTGCCTCTGCTCATCCAGGAGCCCCTTTGACAGTGACACAGCACAGGAAGAGCACCTGCATTTTTTATGGGAAAATTCAATAACTATTATGTGACCGGCTGGTGACCAGGCATGGGTAGAGACAGGAAGAAAAGTCATATAAACTGACCCAATAAGGTTACCTCGTGCTCCAACACTGCTGGTGGGAGCATAGTCTGGCACAACCATTGTGGAAAACAGTATGGAGATTCCTCAAAAAACTAAAAATAGACTTACCATATGATCTAGCAAACCCACTTCTGGGTATATATCCAGAGGGAACTCTAACGCAAAAAGATACATGCACCCCAATGTTCATAGCCACACTGTATACAATAGCTAAGACAAGGAAGCAACCTAAATGTCCATCAACAGATGACTATATAAAGAAGTTGTGGTATATTGATACAATGGAATACTACTCTGCCATAAAAAAGAATAAAATAATGCCACTTGCAGCAACATGTATAGACCTAGAGATCATCATTCTAAGTGAAGTAAGCCAGAAAGAAAAAGAAAAATACTGCATATCATTCATGTGTGGAATTTTAAAAAAAGGACACTATGAACTCATCTGCAAAACAGAAACAGACTCTCAGACTTAGTAAACAATTCTTTGGTTACCAAGAAAAGGGGATGGGAGGGGATAAATTTGGGAATTTGAGATTTACAAATATTAGCCACTATATATAAAAATAGATTTAAAAAATATTTCTTTGGTATAGCACAGGGAACTATGCTGAATATCTTATAATGACCTTTAATGGAAAAAATATGAAAATGAATATATAATATATATGTGTATATGCAAGACTGGGACATTGTGCTGTATACCAGAGATTGACACATTGTAATTGACTGTATCAATAATAAATAAATAAAATTGTAAAATTAAATAAATTAATTAATTTAACTCATGTATTACCTATGTATAGACCACAGGCCAGCAAACTGCAGCCTGCAGGCCAGATCCTGGCAGCTGCCTGTTTCTGTAAATGAAGTTTTGTTAGGAAATAACAGCCATGCTCGTTCATGACACACCATCCATGGCTTATTTCACACTACAACCACAGAGCTGAGTACTTGTGACAGAGTCAGTGAATCGTTTACTAAGGCCTAAAGTATCTCCTATCCGGCCAACTTTAAAAAACTTTGCCAACTCCTCATCTAAACAAAAAAGATAATATAAAGGAAATGAATCTTGTTTCAGATTTCCAAACTCTAGTAAAAATCTGGGGGAAAAATCCTGAAGCTCCTGGCTGGGTGGTCTCTTCTCAGTCCAAGGTACCACCATGGGTCTACACTTCTCCTGGCTCTTGACATGAGAGAAGGAAGGCCCTGAGAAACGCAGGTCACATCAGCAGAGCTAACTAATATGCAGCGCATATTCAGGAGAAAGAGAAGTAAAGAAAATCAGGATGGAAAAGTTGGGCTGGGTCACCCATTTTGATAAAATTCCATCATAGAAATTCAAAATGAATTCTGTATGACCCACTGTTAGCCAAGTGGATGATAAAAAGCACCAGCTGTGAGAGCCAGAACAGGTGTCTGAAACATCATGCTCTTCTTCAATGAGGAAAGACAAGTCACAAGTAAGAAAGTGTGTCATTAACTTAAAAAGTGTGACTGCTACAAATGAGTTTTTAAAAATTTATTTTTTAAACTTCAGTGAACTTTATGGTTGGGGATTATCCTGAAATCTATAAAAGCACTGGCAGCATTCCCGCTCCGCTCAGCACACTGTGGTGCGGGGATAACAATCAGTACTGTTGCTACTTTTGCAACAAAACACTTGAATTGCGCATAATGTGGGGGCAGGGATCACCTGTTTTGCCTTCTAAAATAAAATACACAAAAAGCAGCACATGTTAGAAATTTACTAAATGGCATACCAGGTGGAAAAAATAAAATAATCTCAAAATATATGTGCTTCAATCCATACCTGTAAAAGCTTGGATACTAATTACCACAGGATCCAGCCATAAACCATTCAATTGCAAGATTAGAAATGAATGTGACAGAGTCCTCTTTAAAATGATGGAGCCCAAAGAAATAATAATTTTCAAAATGTATACTAAAATCCTTCTATTCCACATTGAACTGTATGACGACAAACACGGGGGAAGCAATCTGACCCACCGTACAATCAACCCTGTGGTGAAGCAAGGTTACTAATACAACCATTTAAAAACCATGCACGTGCACAGCCAGCAAAGAAAGAAACCAAGTTCGAACTTCTTGATACACATCCACTTATTATATTCTTTAGGAAGTAATCTATTTTTTAACTAAAAATAAAATTGGATGAAAAAGATGCCCCTTGGAGAAAACTAAGAACAGTAAGCAGATTTCTTCCTGTTTATATTTACTGACTGTTCCCTTCAATAATTTTATCCTATAGGAATTATCCAACCAAGAAAATCAAACATATTCCATGGGGTGAATTCTTGGAGGGAGAAGAGCAATGCTGTGCAGCAAACCAAGCTCTGGCCCTTTCAGTTGCTCTGCCTTTGGAATTCTGTGTAAAACAGAGGTCCTTACAGAAAGTGGTGCTTTCATTCATTCATGCCATATTATCTGCAAAGTACGCCAGACATTCATACTCAACAGAGCAAAAGGGACTGTGAAAGGATTTCAGTCTAAAATGGGACTGGAGGACAGGGAAGGGAGAATCTCAGTCACACGCCCCTAGAAAAACAGAACTAAGAACTGAGAGGCTGATTTGCCTTAATTACAGAAGATAGAAACCTCTCTCCTGACCAATGAACGTCCGTCGAGAATCCCTCCCCATCCCTGAGCCAATGAACCTACTGCCTGGGCTCTGGCTGGACCTCCTGCTCTTTTCACTCCCTGAGCATAAAAAGGGCCACCTCAAACCCTCAATAGAATTCCTGAATTACAATTCCTCTGCTATTCCTGAATAAATGCAATTTCTGGTCATTTGAGCTTGCCTCAGCTTACCTCCTTTGTTTAGGTCTACACTACAGATAAAATAAGTTATGTGCCAACATTTGCATGGAATCCTTTCCCAGGGAAAGCACGGAGCTGTGACGTGGTCATGGACACACCACCAAGTGGGCATGATGCAGTCACCTCCAAGAACTGGCAGTTTTCTGACCCACAGCTTTTCCTACTGTCTCTGTTTCCATTCCACTCCATCCAGAAAGATGTGGGGAGGGAGGGCTGGGGAAAGAATGTGCTTATTACACCAGTAAAACCAAGAGTAGCAAATAGATCAAGAAAGAATGGCAGTAAGCCCGGAAGGACACATCCCACAGAGTCGGTGCCCCAGCCAGGTAATTCCCGAGCTAATCCACTTTCCATCCCATCCTCCACCTTCTTTCCCTCCAAGTGTTCATAAGATTATTAAATACAGGTAACTCCTGACCGTTCAAAACAACTCACTTAATAGATTCTCCAGGTCTTCCTTTCCTCAGTCACCCTGGCTTTCCTTCCAGCCCTCCTCCTCATGAAACCAAGGCGTATTTACTGAATGGCTGTGCTGGGTTCTATGATAGAAACGGGAAAGATCTAAACAGTCATCACTAGTATTCACTGGGCACTTATTACATGCCAGGTGTTGTGCTAAATGCTTTATCAATCCATCCCATTTAATCTTCAAGATAACCCCCAGAGGTAGGTACTGTTATTATACATGAAAAATTTTAACCTGTGTGACCTTGAATAAATGTCCTAACCTCCTAAAAGATGGGATTGGAATCCACAGTTTAGGACAAGAGTGCTCCAAAACGCTCTGGGGAGACTCGGACGCCTGTGTTCATCACAGACCCGTGTTTCCATGGTAAACACAGGGACACAGCACACCTCCACATAACATTTAATTTGCATGGGGACATATAGGGCGTGCTGCCTATTATGATACATGTGTTAGGTCCTCTGAGAGAGAAAATGCAGAACTGATGGTCAAGGAAGGAAGGTGTCTGAGAGGAATGACATCTAACTCTGAACAGCACTCTAGGAGAGAGTAGAGCTTAGCTGGGAAATCACAGTTCAGGATCAGCAGCAGCAGTGTGCACAGAGCTCCAGGGTGGGACAGAGCACGGACAGCTGGGAGAACTGAGGTCTTCAGCAGGGGTGAAGGTTGGGGTTTGGAGGAACAGAAAGAAAAGTGGGTCATGAGCTCAAAAAGAATGGAAGTGTTGAAGGCAGGAAGCAGATGATGGAAGTTCAAGGAATTTGGACTTCTGTAGGACAGAAAAAAACACTAAAAGGCTTTATGTAGGAAAATGATACATCGAATGTGCAGGATTTGTCAACTGCTGACACTTGGCACTCACTAAGTCTTTTTTGGAGCAGAGGTCCTGTAAAATGCTTGGCAGCATCCCTGGCCTCCGCCCATTAGATGCCAGCTGTACCCTCCCCCCATTGTGGCAACCAAAATTGTCTTCAGGCATTGCCAGATATACCCTGGATGGCAACACGGCCCTGAACTGAGGACCACAGGGCTAGAGTAAGGAGACTGGACTGGAGACTGGTATCGACAGACCCAAGATGATAACTGGAAAGGCTGATGTGATAAGCCAAGCATCTGATGGCTGATCGGACAGGAGATTTTCCTGATTCCTCTCATATAACGTGGCCTCACAATCTGGCCCCCAAGAATCACCTAGAGGACAGTCCAAGCCCACCCTGTGCAGAATCCTCTCCACCTGTGAAGCTCATCTCCCCCAGCGGTGCCATCGTCTCCCCTCCCCCATGCGGACCCTGACGGCCTCATCAGCACAGCCTTCCTCTCGCTCTATCACATGGTCCAGTGCCTGCTTCCCAGCACCTCCCCCACAATCCTGGGGGACACCAATCTCAGCCAACACCCTGAGCTCCTCAGTTCTAATCACTCTGTAGACTGGACTTTGGAATCAGGAGCCCAGCTCCACCTCTCAGATCTTAAACACAATATCCTCTGGCCACAGCCACCTATGAATCCATTCTCTCTCCATGCTCACTCCACCCACTCTTCACTGTCCTTAAGAACTTTAATCCCAATTTACTACTCGCCACTTTATCCTAATTTACTAGATTTATATGCTTGTATTTTTAGCTTATAACCCATGGCCTATACTGGTAGTCCCTGTTCCTTTGCCCTCGATCAACTGCTACCATGATGTCCCAAAGGATCACAAATTCCAGAAGTCCAGAAGAAAGTGATCATCTTGCGTGAAACCTGCTCTTGCTTCCGTATTCTGATGCTTACTAGAGTATCACCATCCATCCAGACATGTGAATCTGAAACCAAGGAAATCATCGACTCCTTTGCTTCTCCACATCTAATCAGATGTCAAGTGCTGGCAATTCTAAATCCTAAATATTCCTCAAATCTCTCTGCCCATCTCCACTGCCTCCATTTCAGTGTAGGCACTTTTACTGACCACCCAGACACTCATTTTGAATTTCTTCAATCCACTCACCATTCTGCCACCAGAATAATTTTTTTAAATAAATGCCAATCTATTTATGGCTTAACTACTCAAAATTATTTAAAGCACATAGTATGACATCAATGTCCTTGTTTACATGTCTGGCCTCCTTTCCACTTGTCAGTCTCCCAATTTACAATCTAGAAATTCTTATAAATTATGGTCACCTGCATCTCCATGCCTGGTATACATACTTCTCTTTTTATAGCCAATTCCTGCAAAGAACTCCTAGGTGTCTCTCAAGGTCTTGCCCAAGTGTTATCCCCTGAGCTACCAAGAAGACTCAGTTACCCTTTCCCTTCCCGTTTGTCCCCCTACTGTGCATATCTCCACTGGGACCCATAACATGGTTATGACCTGGGTGGAGTGACAGTTTACATACACTGAACACTTATCATATACCCCATACTGTGCAAAGTGTTTTACTTGTATTCATGCTCTTCTTACTCAGAAACCACTATATTACTCCTCATTCTACAGAAGAAACAAACTTTGAGAAATTAAGCCATTTACCTAAGTTTGCACAATAAGTGGAAAATCCAGGGCTCAAATCCAGAACAGTCTGACTACAGAGTCGACTTCAACTACTAAATTCCAATAATTTGTTTATATGTCTTATGTAAGTCAGTGTCAATCAGTAAGATATTTAGAATACAGAGAGAAAAAAAAGAAAGGAAAATTATATGTTTTTTCTCCTAAAAGGAAAGAAAAGAAAGAAAGGGAACAGAAGGGAAGGGAAGGCAATCAAAAACTTTGTTGTGCTGGATGTGGGCTCCCTGTGTCAGAAAGGGATAAACCAAATGAAAATTAAATTAAATATAGGATACTTTTGAGTGATTGTTTATTCAGATAACAGGATCCATTTGAACTTGACCCCATGAACATCCTAGTTTGAGTGGTCTGGGCACTGTGATGTTGAGAAGGAAATGAAATCAGAACACAGTCCTGCCTCTGCAGGGCAATATTTACAGTATCCATATCTTCTTCAACTTTTTCTATAAATGTATCAATAAAACATTAACCCTAAAAATATACCCTAAGGATAAAAGTGAACCTACTGGGAGCCGGAACAGTCCAAGCTTGGACTAGATGGAGGGGACTGTAGAGGCACTAACAACAGGCGAGGTGGCAGGAGATAGGATGTGAAGTTGATGGAACAACAGCGGCAAATCAGAAAGCTTACTATTTAAGTTTCAAAGCAAATTACTAAAGGGAAACCAGAAAAACAATATTAACTATGCTGGGAGGAATGGGGAGGGGCAGGGAAGGTGGTACCTAAATCCTCACCATGACAGCCAGAAGGTGGCAGTAATGTTGATGACTGCATCTGTAAACTTAAAATACCAGAAGTCAAAACCAGCTAAACAAGAGCCAGGACAGCACATGGGGGGGGACACTGACAGTGGGGGGCGGGGCGAGGAGCAGGGCTGCTGCATGACTTCCAGCCTCCCTGCCCTTCACCCAGGTCAATGGGGTACTTTAGATCTTTTAAGTCTTTCAAATTAAAAAAAAAAAAAACCTATATAAGTAAAACTGAGAAAGGATTACAGCTTCAATCTTCTTTTGTTACCCGGCTTATAATGGATTTATGCAGTGATTACCTAGGTAAAGGAATGGATAGAAAACATGGCTACTAAATGAATTTCAGAAAATGAAATCTATTTTGCTACTGAACTCTAAGTTGACATTAGAGGTAAGTCTGCAGAAAAAAGAAGTATTTCAGCTAAAATGATTTTAAAAGCTGATCTGAAAATTAAGTATAATTTTAACACCACAAATAAAACAACTTCTGAGAGTTAATACTGTACATAATGTTTCAAATGTAAAAATAGAGCCCTGCACACACACATGCTCTTAGAGCTGAAAGACACATCATAGCTTTTATTGCTTCTCAGGAAAATAATTGTGTAGGTTTGACTAAATAGCATCTGAGTATTCTTCCTGCTCTGAAAAAAAAATGAATACAAATACAAATGATCATTTCCGTTGGTCAATCAAATCTCCACTCTCACTGTCGAGGACAGTGAGTAGAGTGCATTCTATTCATTTCCTGCTCTTGTTATTGATTAATGACATCTTTCAACAGGTTCGAGATCATGTTTCTTTTATTCTTTTTGGCCTGAATTTTTATGTCTTCCTCCTCTTTAATTTTAGCCTCACTAATCCAAACACTCATCCAAACCTACGCTCATTTACATACACACCAAGGAGTTCCTGCCCATGTGGGCAGCATGCGGACCACTACATATACAGCAAAATCGGCACATCTGCCAAACCCAAAATAGCCCAGCATCCAGAAATACTCTACTAAAAAGACATTTAAGGTAGGTTCTATATGATTAAGTGGATATAACCATATAGTCCTGCCAAAATGCTTGGGCCAAATAAACTTGCTCTTTTAAATTTTTTAAATATATTTTTATTGAAGTATAGTCAGTTCACAATATGTCAATTTCTGTTATACAGCATAATGCTTCAGTCATATATGAACATGCATATATTCGTTTTCATATTCTTTTTCCCCTTAAGTTACAAGTAAACTTGCTTTATTTTTTGTGAGTAAAGAGTTGAAGTGAAATCTGACATAGTTAATGATTGAAGAAATCCTAGAAGAGTTCACTAATGGATAATCAACAATTATATAAGATAATTTAGTGGTTTGCTGAAAACAGCTGCTGATGAATATGACCCAGAAAAAGGGATCTCAAAACGAATAAAGGCATTCTAAGAAAAAGTATCTTAAGGGACCACACACTAATTCTTGCAAAATGACCTCCATCCACACCTAACAGGCAATGAGCCGGGGTCCGAGGTCCACAGTAGGCTGAGGACTGGTAATACCTCGTCCACAGGTTGCAAGCCAATGGCCTGAAACTTCAAATTACGTGATGTGTCATAATAGTGAATGTTTTGCTATTTCTAAAGATTTAGAAATCACAGTAAATATTTCAGGAGAGATTTTTCCCCACACTTGAGAGAGATGACTAGACCAGGTTCCAAAAGGAAAAAAATCTTTCCCCAGACCACAAAAAATACCATGATCCACAACCCAGCGGTACAACCTACCAGGCTGCAAGCACGAGCACTATTCATATGTTTTCCCCGGCTATCTTCAGAATTGCTCTAGCTTAGAATTTTGTTTGAAACATAAAACAAAAACAAACCAACAAAGCAAAAGGCAAGTGTGAGGATAATGGGCAATGCTACTCGGCCATTAGAGGAACACAATCTTTCTCATCTCTGAAAGCAGGGCTACAAAAAGGGCTATCAGCCCTTTTGATGGCTGAAATAATTTTAAGTGTCATGGCCCTAATTTTGATCAGTTAATAAAGTGAACATTCCACTCAGCAAAAAGCAAAAGCTAATGTGTGTCAGGTCATATGCTAGGTATTAGTTTTCTCAATAAACAGAATTTTATTCAAGAAAATATAGAGCACCATGTACTTCTGCCCTTATAATATTTTCCTCCTAAAACTGACTTGTCTTCTCTACCTCAGTAAATGGCACTACCATCCACCCAGCCACTTAAAATCAGAACCAAGGAGCCATCTTTGATTTCCTTTTTCCATTGCCCCCATTCGAGACCCACCAGAAGAACCAGCAGCTCTGCCTCCAGAATCCATCCCACACCCACTGACCCTCTGTCACCTCCACCTCCACCACATCTCGCTCCACTCCTGCCATCGGTCCCTCTGGTGTTCCGGCTTCTGCTTCTGCTCCTACACAATGCTGCCCAGAGACCAGGCCACGAGATCCATGTGCAGTATGGAACAAATATGTTCTTACCCTGCACAAAACATTCCAAAAGCTCCCACTTGAAAAAAAAATCCATTTTCCTTCCTTAGCTTTCAAGACCCCAAGTGTTCTGGCTCCTGAGGCCTTTCTTTCTGTCCTCATCTCCCAAAACAGCAGCTACACAGGCCTGCAGGCTGTGCTCTGCTTAGGTCAGGCCTGCCTGCGCTCCCTGGGCCCTGTGCACCTGCCCCGGGGCTTCCTGGAATGACCTTCCCTCTAACCTGAACTCATGGCTCCTCACATTACATGTGAGACTTGCTTCACTCCACATTCACTGCCCCCCCATTCACTGATCACAGTACTTGAATTTATTTCCTTCATACTGCTTATTAGAATCTGATGGAAATTCATTACGTATGTTTCATTTGTTTTTGTTTTTGTTTTTGATCTGTCTCACCCCACTGGGAAGAGGATATAAATTTCAGAAGAACGGAAATCATATTTCTCTTGCTCATTAATGTATCTCTGGAGCCTGCAACACTGCCTGGCATGTTGAATGAATTCAGTAAACATCTGTGAGTGAATTAACATTATCACTCAAAGCTCTTTGCCTTTCAGTATTCTTGAGATTTTAACCAAGTCAAAATGTGAGAGAAAATGTGAAATCCTTTCATCTTTTCTATAGCATTTCTAAAGCACAATCTTAGGCCCTAAAAATGTATACAATTCCATGGACCTAAATCAAAAGGGTTGACTGAAGTTGGCTAAACCGCATGAGTAAGGTCTCCAGATCAAAACTCTAGTGCTTTTATTAGGAGTGTAGACAGAGATGAAGCGGGGAGGGGAGGGGGAGGTTTGTTCTCAGGGAAGGGAGCAAAGCTGGGGCGGGGAGAGAGCCGGTTGTGAGCTTCTTCCCACAGGATGTTCTGTCTCAAAGGGCCACTGTCTTCGAGAGAACTGTTGGTTAGAAGTCCTCCCAGCAGCAATTTTCTGGAAACCAGCAGAGGGGCTAATTACCAGAAACTTCTCTCCCTACAGAAAAGAGCCGTCCTCCCCACAGCCCCACTAACACCTCAGTTCACATAACTCCCTGTGCTGTTACCTCTGCTTGGCTTTGGAGAAAATTCTTGACGATGCGAACCGTAAATACACACTTCTGTGCTGAAACGCTATTTAAGTGTGTGGAATAACATCTGTTACTAGAGCACCTTTAATTTCATATTTGTTTTGGATTAGGTTGGACTAGGTTTGGATTTGCTAGAGAGGAAGAACAGAGCCAACAAATACAGTAAGGAGAAAATGCAGTCACAAAGTTGGGGAAAGAAACTCCCCGTTCTGAGGAAATCTCTTCACACCAGCATAAGGGACTGTATGTATTTTGCTTTTCACTGTCTATGCCACACCCAGCCGCCTTCCAAAATGACAAGTGGGAGGGGTCACTAGTCTAACACAAGAATGGAGTGAGGTGGAGGGCAAGAAACAGACTGTTTATTGATTCAGCGATTTTTAAAATGGAGGAATAGGATTATTCTATTCTTTGCAGCTTATTCCAAGTCCACATTTACTGACTGATAAGACTATTTCTGTTCTTTTTTTAAGGGGGGGGCAGGAATTAGGTTTATTTATTTCTTTTTAAAGGAGGTACTGGGGATCGAACCCAGGACCTCATGCATGCTAAGCATGTGCTCCACCACTTGAACTATACTCTCCCCCAAGACTGTTTGAGCTCTAAGGGAGGAAAATGCAGTCAACTTGGGAACAGTTTTAATCAAAAAGCAGTTGTTATGGGGAGGGCATAGTTCAAATGGTAGAGCACATGCTTAGCATGCACAGGGTCCTGGGTTCAATCCCCAGTACCTCCTCCAAAAGTAAATAAATAAATAAACCAAATTATCTAAACCCCCGCCCCCAAAAAGCAACTGTTAGACACGCCTAGTGTTTGCCTTTGTACCATATTTATTTTACTTCCTAGATGCAAACTGATACATCTCCTAGAATACAGCTCCATAAAGCTTTCAGCCCACCACATTCCACGGGTTCTCTCTCTCTAATAACACACACCTCTCAAAAAGGAAAAGGGAGAAAAAAAATTCATTGTTAATTCTTCTCATAGAAGAAAAAGATCTACCGAGCAGTGATTAGCTGCCACGTCATAAATGAACAGACAGGCCACTCGATCAGTCTTAAGAAGAAAGCTTCACAAGCCACAGCACGTCCCGAGGACCCTTCTTTCACACGGGAAGTATCAAAAAGATCTCACAATATCTTATGTGACTTACGTCCCTAATACCGAAAGGAGACCACAGTTACGACGGGTAAAGCAGAGGAATTAGAAAAGCAGGCACACACAGACATTTTATTATTTCCTGTCACTTCCTGATCCCAGCCAGGGCTCATTCCCATTGTCTTCCAAAGCGCACATCATCGCCCGTCTCGTTCAACAGCGGGTCCACGGAGAGGAGCCGCGGGTCAGAAGCCCTGAGTAACCGGAACTAACCCGCGCGGGTGAGAGCCACCGCTCCGCCGCCCAGACACCGGGCGCCAGCGAGTGAGCCACGCAGGCCTCCAGTTTCCTCGCGAGAACGCCCTAGGTGAGAATTCTTACCCACGTGGGTTTAGAGGCACACTCATCACAACCCCCAAGGTCACACACATACCACACACCTGAGAAAGGTTAGCAATACTCTGGCCTGAGAATGATAATCCAGCTGTTCAATATGAATTATGAAATGGCTTTGGGACTGTTGTTTGGCAGTATTAACGCTCCTGGTGAATGGGAGCCGGGGGAGAAAGCAGACAGCGCTGCTTCATGTCACCAGTCAGTACACAGACGAGCTATGAACACACTGAGATCGCATTCCGGGCCCTGGGAAACCCACCGTCTACGGGGAACACAGCTCTTGCCCTGTCGAGATGCTTCTGAGGGCACGTCTATGACCAGCAAAGTCAGAAATAATGGCTCAGAACCACTTCAAAGCCATCGGGCTAGCAAAGTGTCAAGAGTGGCCATCTGTTAAGAAAAGGACGTTTGGCAAATATACTGACGAATACCCTAGTGAAAAAGGAAACAAACAAGCTGAGTGGCAGAGAGGAGGAGGGCCTGCGTCACATACGGGTTTTTAAATTTTAGGCTGATTGGGGCCGACACACAGCACAGCTGCTATTCTGACTGCAGTCTGCCTCCGAGCCAGTGAGTTCTGTGGAGTCTCCTACTTACATCAAATGGAGCTGAGCTGGACTGGGCACTCTGCCCCCACGGTTCCCCGAAGCAGCCACTGAAAGGAAGGAGGAGACCCACGGCAATGATCCGCGAGCAAAGCTGCTCTGCTTCTTCTGGAGGCCCGTTCTCCTGCTGGCTGAACAGCTTCTCCAACAGAGTTCGCCCTGCGGGTGAGACACGGTCATTAGGCGGGAGCACTGGCAGGTCCCCTGGCTCAGAACTCCCCCGAGGAGAGGCCAGCAACACAGCCTGTGGAACACTGTTGCCAAGGCTACGGACTTGCGCAGAGAGAGCTCTGCAGTCAGGCCTGGGACACCACACTGGACAGGGGAGCTCTGGTTCACACCCACATCCTCCAAAACAACTCCTACTCCCGAAAAGGATGGGTCCCGTTATGAGTCCTACCTCTTCTTGTACCTGCAGAATCACCCGACCTTCTGGATTTCTTTGGAAACCCCCCTTCTGCTCTGTGTTATCCCTGCCCCTGGCTCTCTGAGGAATAAGTCAGTAGCCACCATTTGGGCTAAGAAATGTCAGTGGCTAACATTCAGTCTGGGATGTGGCAATGGGGAGGGGGAGGAATAAGGAAACAGGGAGGTAGGCACCAGCCTCTGAGTAGGGGAGAGGGCTGGCCAGAAGGAAAATTCACCCAGAAGAGGAAAATGGTAGAAACGCAAAATTTTCTTCTATGCACCTCAGAAACATAACTCTAGGGTAGGTCTACACAGCAGGCTTTTATTATTTCCCTAAAAGAGATAAGAAAAGAGAGGCACAAGGAGAGGAGGACACTGGCTGAGGACCGGGGCCCACCTGTCCCACGGTTCTCGGTCCCGGTCCTGGCTGTCCCTCAGATCACCTGAGAGCAGAATGAAGGGGACGGGGACTCAGGCATCAGTACCTGACTGGGCACCAACTGATTCCAACCTCAGCCAGAGCTGAGAGCTGCAAGTCTAGTCCCTCATCCATTTCTGAAGCTACTCATTCTGACTTATCATCCTTTGGGAAGTTAGTCAGCAGGTGTCTGCACTAACCGTAGGAGAACTACAACGTCTCCCCGGTCCCGTCCAGGGCCGCCCGCGGGTCACTCAGCCCCGGCCCTGCTCCTGCCCACCCTCCCACCAACAGAGTCAGTCCTCAGACTTAAAGTCACTCATCCAGAAAAGCTTCCAGTGACCCCTTCCACACTCTTATGGCATCCTTCAAAGCTTCTTTGTGTAATTATTTTAGTTAATTATTTGTGCAATTATTAATTTAATGTCTGCCTCCCTTACTAAAACAACCTCTCTGACAGCCAGCACACATCCTGCAAATTCGGCCACTTGCACATAAGAAATATGAAAACATATTTTTAGGATTTCTAAATGAATACAATGTTACGATTCTCTGATGAAGATTCATTCGCACCATGGTCGGAAGTGGAAATGACCTGCAAACTTTCTCTGTACAGGGTCAAATCGTAAATATTTTAGGTTTTACAGGCCATGTAAGGTCTCTGTTGCACATTCTTCTTTGGCTTTATTTTGCTTTGTTTTCTTTTTAACAACTTAAAAAATCTGAAAAGCCCTCTTAGCTGGGGGCTGCACAGAGCCAGGCCCAGGTCTGTGCATCAGTCACAACGTTGAAATTTCAAACATGTTAAGTGCTCAGTCCTGCGCAGTCTAGGAGCCATGCAATTTTCATGCCTCCTCCTATTTTTGTTTGTAAAACGAAACTAAACTCCAAATCTACCTGGGACATGTAAAACGTCAGAGCAGGGCAAAGGAGCTGTTCTCTCCACTCCTGCAGGTCACTAGAGAACACTTGTTGGTCTCCCAGGACTTTTCTAAGGAGAAATAAAAGATTTTTTTCCCTACAGAACTTAAGTTTGCTTGCAAACCTGACTGGACCCAAACACCTAGGAAATCACATCCCTCAATCCTCAAGTGATTAATTATAATGACAGTGCACCCATGTCATACATCTTACAGCAGGCCAGAAAACAGCCAGAGAACTAGTGAGTTCTTTTCTGAAACTCAACATTGTATATGACAGAAAATAGGGGAGACAGGATCTTGCCTGGGGTGTGTGTGTGTGTGTGTATGTGTGTGTGTGTGTGTGTGTGTTCGTATTTGGGAGCAAAAAAATGTATATTTGTATATCGAGTCAAAAATTAACAAAAGTGGCTAGGGAACAGAGTGGAAGAGGGGGCTTGCAACCCCCAGAGCTTCAGTTCCCTGAGGAGCAAACACCCATACATCGGGAGCTCCTCAGCCACAGCTCCCCTGGGCCGGGCCACCTGTGCTGGGGGCGGTCCAGTGCGCTGCACCCCGACCCAGACTCCCAGGATGCCCGCAGCCCCGCCACAACTCCTCTGGTTTTAACAGCCTGATGTGTCTCCAGACAATGCCAAACGTCTCCTGTGTGGCAAAATGGCCCTGGATTGAGAACTCCTGCCTTAGCCTCTCTGAAGGGAAGTCCACCTCCTCGCATTAACAACAGCCCAGCTGCCCTGGGGCCTTCCTCTTACAGACCTCTCAGTGGAGATGTTTTATGTCAAACCCCACCTATCTCAGCGACCAGAAGTCAGTGGTGATCTCTGATCCCCACCCGCACTTTCAAATAGTTTGACTCCTTCAAACTGATCAGCTCCCTTGAAACTCTTGCCATTGATGAGACCCCCTGCTATCCACAGCCTTCTTGTCCTCCCCTCCCCTTCACTAACCCTTCACCCCCTGACTCACTGCCCTCGTTTCCACCTCGATTCCTCTCATCCTTGTCACAGACACTCAGGGAGATAACTCACCTGTGACCTTGAATCCTGCCTCCTGAGCTTCCTCCACCCCCCACAGGGACCCGCCCCAGTGATACTACCAGTACCCACACCAACGTCCAAGGCCACTCCCACCCTCCAGGGCTCGCCAACCCCCTCAGAGTAAAGCCCTGACTGAGGAGCACCCCTGCTGCCCTGCACCTCCTGCCCCGCCCACTCCAGGCTCCCCTGCCGGCCTCCTCCTCCTCCAGCACCCTGACTCCCCCACCTCGGAGCTTCTGCATCAGAACACTCTTCCCCAAATACCTGAATGACCCACTCACCCATTGTCACTTCATTCATGCATCTGCTCAGTCGTCACTGCCCGAGAGGACGTCCTGACCACTCTGTCACCCTTTCCCCCTTACTTGCCTTCACCCTGCAAAGAGCTCGTCCCTTGAGTTTAGGTCCATCTGGGGCCGACTCCTTCCCATGGAGGGAGACCCTGTTTTAGCAGATGCACTTAATTTTATGAAAAATCTCCCGGAGCCCACATCCCTCCCTACTCCCAGCTATTGTCCCATTTCCTAGTTTCCTTTACATCAAAACTACCAGCTAGATCATCAAAAAGTCTACAAATAAATATTGATGAAAATGTGGAATAAAGGGAACCCTCATACACTGTAGGTGGGAATGTAAACTGGTGCAGCCACAATGAAAAACAGCATGGAGATTCCTTAAAAAACTAAAAATAGAACCACTCACTATATGATCCAGAAATTCCACTCCTGAGTTTATAACCAGAAAAAAACAGAAACTCTAATTCTAAAAGGTAACATGCATCCCAATGTTCACAGCCACACTATTTACAACAGCCAAGACATGGAAACAGCCTAAATGTCCATTGTCAGATGACTGGATAAAGAAGATGTGGTGTATACACACACACACACACACACACAATAGAATATTACTCAGCCATAAGAAAGAATGAAATATTGCACTTGCAGCAATGTGGATAAGCCTAGAGAATAATTTATGCATAGTGAAATAAGTCGGACATTGAGAAAAGAGAAACACAAATACTGTATGATATCAGTCAGATGAGGAATCTAAAAAATAATACAAATGAGTGTATATAAAACAGAAACAGACTCACAGACATAGAAAACAAATGTATGCTTACCACATAGTGGGGGGGGACAAATTAGGGGCATGGGGGTAACAGATACAAGATACTATAAATAAAATAGATAAGCAACAGGGATTTACTGTAGAGCACAGGGAGTTATACCCAATTTCTTGTCATAACCTATAATGGAGTACAACCTGCAAAAATACCAAATCGCTGTGCTGTACACCTGAAACTAACACAATATTGTAAATCAGCTATATCTCAGTTAGAGAAGACGACTGGCTGGAATTACCTATACCTGCTACCTCGAGCCCCTCACTCCGGACCCAGCCCACTCTCATCTGACAAGTCTAATTTGACTTCCACCCCCACCAAAGCAACAGAAACTGGTAGCCAGCATTGTACCAAAAATACTTACGCCTTTATCTTACTCAATTTCTTAATCTCTCCAAGAACACTTTCCAGGCATCTTCCTGATGCTGCCCTCTGTTTTCTCTACCTCCCTGGCCACTATCTCTCAAGGCCCGTGTACTGGCTTCTCTATTAAATGTTAACATTTGAGTGCGTCTGAGCTCATCCTATGGCATTCTCCCCACTCTTCCCATATCCTCTCCTGTGGTCTCTCTCAGTCTATACTCCTCTCCCTAAAACTGGGAAAGCTTTTGTAACTGCATCAACTACATGCAGCAGAAGCAACATGGTGCTTAGAAGGCATGAGGCAGCTCTGTGAAGATCCTCAAGGCTGTAGCATAGTGGCAGGAGGCCTGGGGAAGAAGATGAGAGTTCAAAAACCCACCAAACCAGCGGGAGATTTCTTCCCCCAGTATCCCTCAACCTGGACTCAAGGACCCAAAACCCAGAAGTGGGTATCAGCACTGACTGGGAAAGAAAGCTTTAGGGGGCAATCTGGCAATGTGTGTCAATAATCTTAAAAATTTCACCCCTTGACCCAAAAATTCAACTTTGGAAAATCTATCCTAGGTAAATATTCAGAGGTATATTCAAAAAGTGATGCATCACAGGATTATTGTGAAGATTAAATGAGATAATGCATGTAAAGTGCTTAGCACAGTTCCTGGTACTGTAATAAGTGGACAGTTATTAGGGAAAAAAAAATGAAAGAAACTGAAATGTCCAACAATAATGACATAGATTTTTTTAAAGATAGCTGTATATATATATGATGGAAGGATAAATTAGGAGTTTGAAATTTATAAATATTAACTACTATATATAAAAATCAATAAAAAAAATTTTGTTCTGTATAGCACAATTCAGTATTTTATATAATACCTTAAATGAAAATAAATATATGTATGTATGTGTATGACTGGGACATTAGGCTGTACACCAGAAACTGAGATATTGTAACTGACCATAGTTCAATTAAAAAAAAAAGAATATATATTAATGATGGCCTACTATACAGCCATCAAGTCATGTTGTTATAGAAAGAACAACAACTTAATTAATGTAAACACATTGAATGTATGGAAAGGAATAAGAAAAGTAACACTCAACAGATATCACTGGAGAACACCAGTGCACCCACCAGTCATCACTGATAACAGAATAAATGGGAAATAAATGAAGCATTTAATCTACCTTTCCTGGAATGAACTGTATTTTAGGGTATTAAAACATACCTAGTGATTAAAGAAGTTCACAGTACAGAAAAATTCCAGCCAAAAAATACGAAGAAATGACAATATTAGAAAATTGCAATCTGTAATGACTCGCTTAATGAATAGATGGGAAACCCATTAGAAAAAAGATCAATTGAAAAATTTGCAAAGAAGAGATCAAACTGTCATCTCCAAACCCACAAGTCCTTCACAGAGTCAACACAACTGAGACAGGCAAACACAGTGAGCCTCTAGATGGGCGGGGTTATAAAGTCCACAGGGCTGCCCATCAAGCACATGTGCTGTCCCTCTGGGAAAAGCACGGGTCAAACCATGTCAGATTGGACCTAACCTCTCATCTCGGGTATCAGAGAGCTGTGTGAATGCGCTGATCAACAGGTAACACTAAACGAATTCTATACGCATTCAATACAATAATGAAGTTATGGCATATTCAAAGTACATTTTTGAGATGCAAATTTAAGTATTTGAGATTAAAATAACATGATGCCTGGAACTTGTCTCAAATTAGTTCATAAAAGAAGGGTGGCAGGTTGGGGGACAGAGGGAGACGAAGCTATTATGGCATCGATAACACTGATAATTCCTGAAGCTGGGTACATGGGACGTCATCATACTTCTACTTTTATGTATGATCAAATTTTCACAATAAATATCTTAAATCATGCTACTAAAATGATTTAAGGACATGGAAAATGTGTCACAAGTGTTATGTGAAATAATCAAGATTACAAAGCTCAGCAAGGCATGCTCCTGATTCTGCAAAAATAGCAGATGTGACTTCGCTTATTAAAGAGTCACACCACTGTGGTGAGAACATGGAAAGTTTTCCTTGTTTCTAGGACCTGCACACTAGCTGGACTGCACCGATCTCCCTTTCTGACCAGTGAATGTAGTTTGACTAGAGCAGGGGGAGTGGACAGAGACATGACCTTCTGTTCTGCTTCCTACAGTTGATGGCCAGGGATTTAATTGGGGCACACAGGCCCTATCAGACATCAGATGTCCTGCATCTCAACTGGGGACAATGGGCTGACCTAAGGCTTCTGAACCAAAGCTTACTTCTTAACTGAACAAACTAGCTGGCTGTGACCAGGAAACAGAGGCCCCCAGGTTCCCTCTGGCACCCCCTCCCCTACCCCACCACCCACCCCACACTGACAAGCAGTTCAGGGGGCCCCCCAAATCCTGGGCCTTCTACTCTGCTCCTTGGTCAAAGCACCTGTTTCTAGACTGGATGTGTCGATCACACTAACAAATGAAAATAATTGGCCCTAGAATATGAATAAGCATAACTTTTCTAAGTGCTCTGCTATTTAAACCATTTTACTTCATATTTTCATTCATTACGTACTCAACATTTACAGAGCTCTTACTACATACAAAGCAGCATTAACAGGTTGGTATAAACTCCATAGGCACCCAGGAAGCACCTTCTGGTGAATCTATGACTCCAAGTATGTGGGCAGGAGAGGGGTGCAGCTTCTCAGGCTCTCCCTTCCTCCCAATAACAGAAGACCCAGTGGGAGGGGCAGTCTTTCTATTCTTCAAACCCAGCCTCCAAGTGTCATTTTATAAATTAGGAAATGCAGGCCCAGGAATGCTAGGTCACACTGTCTTTACCTAGGAAAGCTCATCTCACTAATCACATACATCACATACCTAATGGATGGCTGAAGAAATCTAGGGAAAATCTTTCTCTTTTTTTATAGAATGGTGTCCTTTCTGCCCATCCCTTTCCACTGTAAACATCTGTCACTAGACTCCATGAGGCCATCCAGGCAAAGCAGCGCAGCCTACGCAACCAGGAGCTTAGGCTGTGGAGCCCCTGCTTGGGGCCTCCTGATGCTGCCACCGCCCCAGCTGTGGCCTCAGGCAACTGACTGGACCCCTCTTAAGCCTCAGTTTCCTCGCCTATACCTGGAATAATTATCCTCACTGCCTCCTATGACAGTTTTTAAAATTAAATTAAATAATTTTTGTAATGGGCTTAACATAGTGCCCAGTAAATGTTATCTATTACCTTTTTTTTTCCTCAAAGGCTCTGTACTTGGATAAATAAAAACTTGTCTCAATTTAATGGAAGTCATAAGTAAATAATGGAATCATAAGAATGTACCCAGAATCTAAAACAAAAAATATAAGCAAGGTTAACACAGATTAAAATATCTTCAACCATCAAGTGTTTTTTTTACATTTAGCGTATGTTAATTATATCAACAAGGTAAATATTTATGATTTTCCTAGCTACAATTCTTTTTTTTTAACATTTTTTATTGATTTATAATCATTTTACAATGTTGTGTCAAATTCCAGTGTTCAGCACAATTTTTCAGTCATTCATGGACATATACACACTCATTGTCACATTTTTTTCTCTGTGATTTATCATAACATTTTGTGTATATTTCCCTGTGCTATACAGTGTAATCTTGTTTATCTATTCTACAGTTTTGAAATCCCAGTCTATCCCTTCCCACCCTCTAACCCCCTGGTAACCACAAGTCTGTATTCTCTGTCCATGAGTCTTTAGATTCCACATATGAGCGATCTCATATGGTATTTTTCTTTCTCTTTCTGGCTTACTTCACTTAGAATGACATTCTCTAGGAGCATCCATGTTGCTGTAAATGGCGTTATGTTGTCGGTTTTTATGGCTGAGTAGTATTCCATTGTATAAATATACCACATCTTTATCCAGTCACCTGTTGATGGACATTTAGGTTGTTTCCATGTTTTGGCTATTGTAAATAGTGCTGCTATGAACATTGGAGTGCAGGTGTCATCCTGAAGTAGATTTCCTTCTGGATACAAGCCCAGAAGTGGGATTCCTGGGTCATATGGTAAGTCTATTCCTAGTCTTTTGAGGAATCTCCACACTGTTTTCCATAGTGGCTGCAGCAAACTGCATTCCCACCAGCAGTGTAGGAGGGTTCCCCTTTCTCCACAGCCTCTCCAGCCTAGCTACAATTCTTAACTTCAGTTTAAAAAAAGATGCTTTCATTGTCTGTTTTACTATTTTATTAAATTAATGATAAAATCATATTCACCCAGTGACAGTCAGGGAACTTACTAATCATTAATGCTCTCCAATTATTTCTGCACTAATTCCCTCTCCCTCCTCCCACATACACTTACACACTATTAACTTTAGCACGTGGAATCGCTTTGCAGGCTTAAGCTACAGTTGTCCCACAGCATCTGTGGCGGATTTGTTCCAGGACCCCCTCAGATATCAAAATCTGCAGATGCTAAGTCCCTTATATCAAATGGCTTAGTATTTGCATATTACCTATACGCATCCTCCCTTATACTTTAAATCATCTCTGGATTACTTATAATACCCAATACAATGCAAATGCTCTGTAAATAGTTGCTGGACCCAGCAAATTTAAGTTTTGCTTTTTGGAACTTTCTGGATTTTTTGTTTTTAATTTTTGACCTGCCATTGGTTGAACTGGTGGATACAGAGAACCTGTAGATACAAAGGGCCGACTATATCCATATCTATAAATACTCCTCTAGCACTGGTAAGCAAACATCACAGGGCTAGATAAACATAGAAACAACAGCCAGGGGACAATCTGAAAGGACTATTTACCATCACAACACACACAGTGATCTTGCACAATGAAGTAAAATCATCAGTCCCTACAATGGAGTGCTGTCGGGTAAGGAAGCCGTGACATTATATAAAGCAAGAAACCTTCTATATGAATAGAACTATACAATGAAAAAGACATATCCACAACTACTGTCAGCTTTGTAAAGCAGAGCAAGAGTTTATCATCATGAATTCATATGGACTCGAGTGTTCACAGCAGCACTATTTACAATAACCAAGGCATGGAAACAATCCAAATGTTCATCAACAGATGACTGGATAAAGAAGTTGTAGTATATTTACACAATAGAATACTACTCTGTCATAAAAAGTAATAAAATAATACCATTTGCAGCAGCATGGATGGACCTGGAGATCGTCATTCTAAGTGAAGTAAGCCAGAAAGAGAAAGAAAAATACCATATGGTATTACTCGTATGTGGAATCTTAAAAAAAAAAGACACAAATTAACTTATTTATAAAATAGAAACAGACTCATAGACATAGAAAACAAACCTATGGTTACCAGAGGGGAAAGGGGGTGGGAAGGGATAAATTCGGAGTTGGAGATTTGCACATACTAACTACTACATGTAAAATAGATAAACAACAAGTTTCTTCTGGATAGCACAGGGAACTGTATTCAATATCTTAAGGTAACCTACAGTGAAAAAGAACATGAAAATGAATATATGTATGTATAAATATGCCTGAAACATTACACTGTACACCAGAAATTGATAAACATTGTAAACTGACTATACTTAAATAAAAAAGATGAATATTTCTAAATCCCCAAAAAAGCAAACCAAAAAAAAAAAAGAATTTATCATCATGATTTCAAAGAAACCAAATGAGGAATGAAAAGATTCTAGAATCTGCCTGATGTCATAGACTTGGCAGCACCAAAACTGGACACGTACTCTGCTCTCCTAATTTTTATTCTAAGCATCTCCCACTTCTGTGTGGGCCAGCACCTCTGGGAAAACTTCTGACCAACATTCTGTTCTAAGATATAAAAGAGACCACAAGGTCTGTGCCCTGCAGGGGCTAACAACTAATCACACTGACCAAAGCTCAAGAAGGAATACTTTTAAGTGCATTCTATTCAGAACATACTATCTTAATTAAACATCTCTAGTGGAACTGGGGGGCAGGACATAGCAAAGACAAGATATAACCAAGCTCTTAGGGGTCATCATGTGCCGAATAATCTCCTGGGTTCACCAAAGGATATCATCGTGAGGAAAACATGCTCCCTGTCCTTAACTAATGACAATATAATAGGCCAACGCAGGCAGGACACTCTTGTAGAAGAGATGTAGACAGAGTATGGGCTCCTGACGAGTGATAACACAGAGCAGGGAGAGTCCCTGGCTCCTTCTCTGTCTACTGGAGACTATAAAGTGTCCAAACAGGAAGAGAAACTTTCCATACTGATACTAGCTCTTGGAGACAACAGGAGACCTCTTTTCCCACTAGCCTTGATGATACATGCAACTTTTCTGTTTTCATTGGACCCAAATACTAACAATTGTTTGTTGTTATTAGGATTAATGACTCAGTGACAATCCACCACTTAATTTCCAGTATTTTAGAGCCAGAAACCTTAGAGATTATTTGGCTTAATACTCTAATTTTTCCTGCAAAGAAATCAAGAGCCAAATACTTAGGTAACATGTCCCAGCTCATACACGGGGCAAGGTTAGGTGTGAGTTTTGGGTTATTTTATGTACCATAATATCATTAATTTGTAATAGTCTGTTTTCAATTTATACTTTAACAGCCTAGAAACATATAGTGGATATTTTTTCCTTTTGGATATTTTTTAATGGTTGAAGGATGAATATAATTGCTATATTTTGAAAGGTATCAATATAAGTTTTTATTTCAACAGGCCACATCTCTTATGCAAAATGAATTAAATAAGTCTCATTATGTTAATTTTTTCTGATATCATAGCTCAGACATATCTATTTAATAAATTTCTCTTGAAATCCTATATTATCTACCAATTTAAATCATAAGAGGAAATGCAGTTGACCAGCAAATCCAGAGTTAGACATTAATGATGATTCCTTAAGTTCATGATGTAGAGAATAGAGAGAGATCACATATTATGTATCATCATATACTGATGGCCTATGCTGGATAAATAATAAAAACAGACAAGGCCAATTACAATCACATGGAAATTAACATGTCTAATGTCAGATCCAAAGCGCTGCAAGTTTTACAGTGGAAGAGTGGCTCTTATGAGAATAAACATTTGGCAATTTCTCAAGAAAAGAAGGCGAGTGAGTGGTCAGATGGCTGGATGGGTCATGGGAGGAGCAAGGACCCAAGTGGGCTCCACCTGCAGAGATGACACCCACAGCTCAGGAAGGGACTCAGCACAAGGGGCCAAGCTCCCTGCTTCCCAGGGCTCAGAACCCACTGGGCCCATGGCTGGTGCTGATCTAGACACTCTTACAGCAACACTCCCACACTCGGGCTCAAAACTCCAGAGAAAGAAGGAAGCCTTAGATATTTTAAACTTATAAAATGCAGATGGGGTACAGATGTGCTGGTTTTCTTAGTCCTTAATAGTAAGTGACCATAATGTATCTTCATAATAGTTTTGAAGAAGGTGACTGCTCTGTCTGATGAAGCAGGACTCACATGTGTTGCATTTTTTTCTTTTACCTGAACTAAGAATATGGAGAAAAAGTAGCAAAAAAAAGTGTTCAAAATCAATTACAATAAAACATCACACAGCGACAGAGCATTCAAAAAGTGACCTGATAGAGAGAGCTCTGACTACAGTCACTATACAGTCACTACTAAAATTTGTATAAATTTAAAGTTCAATTTTGGCATCCATGAAGGCTTTTTTGGGGGGAGAAGAAAAGAAACCGTGAAACTTCAACTGTATATAAAATAGAGAAACAACAAGTTTCTTCTGTACATCACAGGGAACTATACTCAATATCTTGTAATAATGTATAATAAAAAAGAATATGAAAACAAATATATGTGTATATATATATGACTGAAGCATTATGCTGTACACCAGAAATTGACACAACATTGTAGACTGACTATAACCCAATAAAAAAGAAAGAAGAATCTATGAAACTTCAATTGATCAAGGACTAAAACATGACAAGAACAAGCTGAGAAATTTACTCTAAAGAATCTAATAAAATTGCCCAAAGAATATCCTAGAACATATGTGACAATGACAAACAACCCCTCTCAGGACGTATGTTAGATGATGGATTTCTCCAGTAATTTCTTCAAAAATCATGAAATAAATCAAAGTTCAAAGAAAACAATATAAAAATGTCAAAAGGAAAATGCCTTTAAAAACTTCATGTCAATCTATTATGTTAAATCCATAAAAGCAAGTCTAATAAATGTCAGCTTTAAAATACCTCTGAGTAAAGGGTTTTCCACAAATTTAAAGCAGTCTCGTAAAAGGAATGAGACACACTGACCATAGCTGCCACTCAACTTTTGAACTCAAACATCAGATTGACTCTTGCAGTTGGAAGGAAAGTCAGTGGTCAAGTTCAGCCTCTCCAGGGTTGTGGTCACCTCATAGATCTCCAGCCAGTCTCTGAACATCTCCAATCAGTCTCTGAACATCTCCAGTGAATAGTGCAATCACTCCAACTGGGACCAGCCATTCCAAGGCTGGACACCCTAGGATGGATGCCTCCCTTATGCTGCATTGAATCACAAACTGTTAGCAAATCCATCACCTCCATCCTGAACACATTCAATCTTCTGCTTGAACATAAATCTCAGGTTTAAAATTTGTCCTGGTAGTTAATGGAGAGCCATAGAATAATTCTGAGAAGAATGTTAAAAATCTACCTGGAAAGGAGGAGATGAGGTTTTTGTTTTTGTTTTAATTTTAGAGGTAAATTTTAACAGGAAATTAGTGAAATTGCCTAGCTGGATACAAGAATGAAATGTGAGGAACTTACTAAGTTGTACACATCCCAGGTTTTTGGCAGAAGAGACTGGGTAAAGGATTGTGCAGACGCTATTACCATCCACCAGGGAAGGCAATGAACAGGGGAGCAGAGTGGGATTGGAGAAAAGGGAAGTTCAGTTTGGATCACGTCCCATACCCATACAGAGAATTTTAAAAAGCAACAGGAAATTTGAGTCTGGAATTCAGAGAGATCTGAGCCAGAAATTTGAATCTGGAGTCATAAAAACACAAGGAAAGGGTTCCTGAGGATAGATGTTAAGACGGACTAAGCATGAAGCTTAGGGGAAGTGGTATTTAGTTAACAAGGGTCAGGTGGAAGAAAAGGATGAAAAGAAGATACATAAAAGCCAGCCCAAAATATAGAAGGTAAGCCAGAGAGAAATAAGTAACAGAAACCAAGAAATTAGTGTTTCTCTATTTGGACTAAATATACATTTGTTTAAATGACGCTTTTGAAGAATTTTAAATAATTAGAGATTTTTATTAATGTTGGGAGTAAAACACAACCTACTAAATTAAAATATAAATAATGTTTCTGGATTTTAGGATTATAGCTCCCCCAAAAGGGCACAGCTTCACAAAAACTGATCCTACATAAGGTCAAAAAGAAAGCCACAGTAATTTCAAAAGATTCTACAAAGTGTATACTAACTTCTCTGATTGTTTCAATTATTTTGCTGTAAACAAATAAAAATTTTGCTTTTAAAATCTCATATGACTATTGTGATATTGTGATTTATAATGAGAAATATGTGTTTGGTCTTTGACCAATTTCTGGAACAGATCTCCTAAACCTTTGGAATTTCATAAGTGATTGAAGTAAAAAAGGTGTCTTGATATTCATAACAAGCTACACCTGAGTTTATGTTAATGAGGTGACTTGCAGATAGCATCTAAGGATGGGGTTGGTGGTCAGGGGGAACCAACTGAGTTATTAGAGTGTTGGAACTTTCAGTCCCACCCCTGACCTCCAGGGAGAGGAGAGAAGAGCTGGCGACTGAGTTCAATCATCAATGGCAATGATTTCATCAGTCAAGCCTGTGTAATGAAGCCTCCATAAAAACCCAGAAGGTTGAGTTTCAGAGAGCTTCTGGGTCAGTGAACACGTGGAGATTCAGGGAGAGTGGCACACAGGAGCTCCACACCCATTCCCCATACCTTGCCCTGTGCATTTCTTCCATTTAACTATTCCTGAGTTATATCATTGTATAATAAAATGGTAATCTGGTGATTGAAATGTTTCTCTGAGTCCTATGAGCTTCTCTAGAGAATTAATGAAACCCATGGAGGGGACTGTTGGAACCTATAAGCTGCTGAGTCACAACTTTTGATTGGTATATGAGAGCGGGCAGTCTTGCAGGACTGAGCCCTTCATCTGTGGACTCCAACACTATCTCCACATAAACACTGTCTGAATTGAGTTGAATTGTAAACACCCAGCTGGTGTCACAGAGAATTGCTCACTGGTGTGGGGAGAAATCCCTAACATCTCAATTAGTGTTAGACTCTTTTAACTATGACGTATAGGTACTATTAACTAACATTTAGGTTTAAAAATATTCATAAGGGAGATCATATAATTCTTACAACTGAAAGACACTGAAAACATTTCTTTACCCTCAAAATAACTAGAAATAATACAAAAATAAAATACCATTCCCATGAGCAATGAAACATACGAAGTACCTAGAAACTAGCTCAGCAAAGAAAACACAAACCTTCTTTAAAGAAGTCTAAAACTCTAAAACTCTATTAAAAAGACATAAAAGATGATCTGAACAAATGGAGATCTTTCATAAAGGAGATCTTGGATAATATTATTATAATGCTTATAGTCCTCAATATCATTTACAAGTGTAATAAATTGAACAGCATCAGGATTTTTTTAATAAACTTAACCACTTATTTTAAATTTATATAGAAGACTGCAAGGTCCATCAAGAATTAAGTCTTAATGATGTTGAAACTTTGAAAACTCCCAGTTTATCCCTCCCCTCAACACTTTTCCATTTGGTAACCATAGTTTATTTGCTATGTCTGTGAGTTCAACTCTAGTTTGTAAAAATTTCATTTTTGTCATTATTTTTTGATATCACATATATATGATATATGGCATTTGTCTGTCTCTGTCAGATGTAATTCACTTAACATAATAATCTCTAGGTCTATTCATGTTGTTGCAAAAGGTGTAATCTCATTTTTTAAAGGCTGAGTCATATTCCATTGTGTATTTATATACCACATCTTCTTTATCTAGTCATCTATTCATGGACATTTATCCTGCTTCCATATCTTGGTAATTGTAAATAGTGTGGCTAGGATCACTGGGGTGCATACATCTTTTCATGTTATGGTTTTACTCAAATATATGTCCAGGAGTGGCATTGCTCAATCATACAGTAACTCTCTTTTTAGTTTTTTGGGGGAACTTCCATATTATTCTACATATTGGCTGCACCAGTTTACATTACCCACAACAGTGTAGGAGGGTCCCCTTTTTCTCCATACTCTCCCCAGCATTTATTCTTTGTAGACTTGTAAGGATGGCCATTCAGACTGATGTGAAGTGGTATCTCATTGTAGTTTTGATTTGAATTTCTGACAATCAGTGATATTGAGCATCTTCTTATGTACCTGTTGGCCAGCTGTCTGTCTTCCTAGAGAAATGTCTATTTAGATTTTCTGCCCATTTTTGATTGGGTTGGTTGTTTTCTTTTACATCATGTTATATGTGCTGTTTGTATATTTTGAAATTTAATCCCTTGTCAGTCTCATCATTTGCAAATGTGTTCTCCCATTCTGTACATTGTCTTTTCATTTTGTTTTTGGATTCATTTGCTGTACATAATCTTTTAAGTTTAATTAGGTCCCACTTGCTTATTTTTGCTTTTATTTCCATTACACTATGGAGGTGTTGGAAAAAATATTAACACAGTCCATAATTTGCAATGTCTTGGCTCTTGCTTCTGGATACAAAATAAGAAAAGGTCCTCACTGAGGACCCTCACCAGGACACAGCCAGGAAGAGCCAAATGTACAGCTGGGGGAGAAGAGCCAAATCCTGGGAAGAAGTACAGGCATTTGAGACCCAAGCTAGACTTGGATCCTGCCCCCAAATACCAGAAATATGATCTGTGGCACATTGTATAGGGAATAACTGGCTCAGATTCTTATATGATTCTTCCTTCATAATCTGAATTTTGAGTATGCAGGAAATGTCCTTTGGTGACCCCCACATCCCAGTTCTGTCATCCACGGGACAGCCAGTGGCTTTCTCCCAGTTGTGTCCCAGGGAAAGACAGACACTCCCAGTAAACTCCCAAGGACTGAACCTGATTGTCAATCTACACAAGGCCAGGCCAGGAAAGAGCAGAAGCTGATACTGACAAGCCTTCCAGAACTGTGACCCCCCCAGACTGGTCACACATGCATCCATGGACATGCAAACTTCCTCACACTCAGAGGGGAGACACAGTGGCAGAATATGATGCTTCCCAGTAGCTACCCATCCTCAAGCTTCAATCAGTTCAAGTTGCACCACTGGTAGCCACATTTAAGTCTTTATTAAGTAGTTACTTATTTATTTTAGCTTTTCCTCCATTATTTTCTATTAAATCTTCCAAAGCCAAAGGTTACTTCCCATAAAAAATGAAGAAATTAGTTTTATATCAGCCAACTAAAGAATGACTGAACTATGCTGGCATATGCATTCACATGCAGATTTGGAAAAAGTCATAGGTTTATTAAAATAAAGTGAAATATATTATTGTTTCTTATGCAATTCATTCATTCTTCCATTTGCATTCATACTGGATTACGTAAAGTGAATTACATTTGGGATAAAGTAGTAACAAACTGATTAAAAACATCCTTTATGAAATTTCCAAATCAGTTAAGAATTAGACAATTCACAAAAGACTACTTTACATGGACATGGTGATAAAAGCTTGAAGGGAGATGAGGCAGGGAGGTGGGACGGATGCTGATGTATGGGGCTGTCATCATTGTTCTTACTGGGTGATCACTACAAGGGATCCAAGGAGATCTTACTGACAAGCAGGCATTTGAGCCAAGACCTGAAGGAAGGAGGGAGACCACCACGTATGCGTCCAGGGAGGATTCAATGCGAGGTAAGAGCTAATGTCAGGCCCTGGGGCAGTAATTTCTCAAGAAAGTAAGGGACAAGCCACAGAATGAGAGACTATTTTTTACAAATCATATTTCTGAAAAGAGCCTTTTATCTAGAATACATAATTGCTAATACATACTGCTCCAAAGAAGATATACAAATGGCCAACAAGCATATGAAAGAAGCTCAATATCAGGGAAGCGCAATCCAAAACCACAAGGAGATGCCACTTCAGAAACATGAGGACGACTATCATCAAGAAGACAGACGATGACAGGTGTTGGCTATAATGTCGAGATAAATTGGAACCCTCAGAGTCTGCTAGTGGAAATATGTAAAACGGTGCAGCCACTTTGGAAGCAGTCTGGAGTTTCTAAAAAGGCCAACCATTGAGTCTCCTTATAACCCAGCCATGACAATCTAAGGTATGCAGCTGTGAGAAATAAAACCTAGATCCCCCAAAAACTGGTTTACAAATGTTCACAGCAAAATTATTCCTAATAGAAAAAAATACAAATTGTGTGGGCACCAGTTCAGGTATCCTGTCTCCATCCTGAGTCGCAGCCCCGCCCCCAGACCACAGGAGCCAATCCGCGCGCTCGCTGCCAGGACAGGCCCCACCCCAGAGCCCTCCACGGCCTCGCCCCTCCTTCCGCCTACCGACTCGCCAGTTGGCAGTAGGCAGTTGGTGTGAGCGGCCGTAGTTTCAGAAGCTCCGCGGCTCCTCCGAGGCGGCAGCTGCTGCTGCGGCGGCGGCGGCGGCGGCGGCAGCGCGGTCCCTCCGGGAGGAGCGGCGTGGGCCGAGCGGCGGCCGCGGAGCGTTAAGCCCAGCGCGGCGGCGGCGGCGGCGGCGGCGGCGGCGGCGGCGGCGGCGGGCGGCGGCCCCGAGGTGGTCCGCCGGCAGGTCTTACACGTGGGGCCGCGCTCCAGCAGTCTCATCCTCGAGGGCTCCTACCGCGTGGTGTGGTGAGTGTCCGCGCCCCACGTGCCGGCCGCGCCCGCCCGGCCTCCCGCTCCGCCTCGTTGGCTGCGGCAGTGGCGTCGTGCCCGACCCGCGACCCCGACCCTGGCCGGACCGCAGCCGGGCTGCCTGCCGTCCGCGCGCCGGGGGTCTCGGGCGGGGCCGGGCCGCTCGGGCCGGGTCGTTACTCGCGGTGCTTCCTGGGCGGTCCTCGATGACGCGCGGAGTAGGGGAGCCGCGCGGGGGTCGGAGGCCGGGATCCGGAACCCCCGGGACGGGAACGGCCCCCACCCCAGGGTGCTTGACTAGCGGCCTTCCCTTGACGTCCCCATAGTGAAGCCGCGAAGTACTTCAGATGCTTGAGGAGGCGGCTGCGGTCTGGACAGCGGTTCTCAGCGGCGCGAGTGCACAACCCCGAAGTCATCGTCTTGTTTTCCCCCCTCCCCTGCCTTTTCCGTGGTCGGCTTTGGTTCAGCATCTTCCGTGGTGCCAGGGGTGCTCCCCTGCGCAGGCTCTCTAAAAGGCATGTAGTGGCACCAGTGTGGGTGTGGAATGTCTCCATCTTCAAGTGTTTAAATGGGTTTGGGCATGGTACTGTTCGCGTTTCAGGAAGGGTAAGCCAGCATCGCTGTTGTGATTTATTTAAGGAGTCTTTTGGAGTTGGCCCTAATTTGACTTGTCCCCCCTTTTACCGGGCGTGAGCTCTCGTACTGGCATAAAGGCTTCCAGAGGTTTTAGCATAATGACTCTGGAGCTTTAGTGGTCTGTGTGTATGCCGCCCTGATGGAGTTCTTGCAGAACCACATGCAGGCGCTCTTGTCTGGCTCCAGATCCCTCAGAAGTGTTCGTGGGATGTGGTTGATGGTGGTTTTTGTTTGTTTGTTTTTTTGTTGTTAGAACCAACTACCTGTGATATTTTGTGCTCATGCAGATTTGTGGTGTAGGCTTCCTTATGCCTAAACCTTCATGTGTGTCTTTCGTGTTGTATGAAGGAAGCAGACTATTTATGATCACTTCATGTCAGGTATTGTGCTATGTACCTTTATCTCATGTTACCTGAACAGCCACCAGCAGAGAGGGAAGGGCAGTGCTAGCTCTATTTTAGATGTGAAAGTGTTTTGAGGTGAAGCCAGTTCTGAAGGTCGCACAACTAAAGAGTCAGACTTGAGATTGTAGCCTGAGATCCTGTTTCAGTTGCCAGAGCTCTTTTCATTACTCCCTATTTTACTTAATTAGTGTTATTAATAATTTTGAAATTTTAGCATATTTTACTCTTACAAGCAAATGTATTTCAGAAACGTATTCAAATTTGAATGGTCACAATTTTAGAAATACATAGAGGGAATATTTTACCACGTATGCTAGCTAGGTACAAAGACTAGTTAATATTCTTTAAAAAAAAATACTTGACTATTTGCATTCTCTTCAGGAGCAGAGTGCTTCACAGTACACAGTTGTGAAGATTCTCGTGAACTCAGTAGGTTAGGAGATAAAAGGAATTAAATTAGGTCAGGGCTAAAAGAAACAAGGTCCTAGAAGGTAACAGAAAGACAGTACTGCCCACAACATCACTTACCTGGAGTAGGTCTGATTGCTGTGCACCTGCTGGTATATGTGTTAGTCACCAGGTCTCGTTGTGAGAAGCTCGGAATTGCCCATCACATCCTTGGGCCCTTAGAAAAAATTAATGCTTAAATGTGTACTGAAAAAGCCTAATTTTATGACTTCTCAGTCAAAAAATTTTTTTTAACTGATGAGAATTTTTCCTAGCCTGAAGATGATTTAGATCTGGTAACTTTCTATCTCGGCTGTGGAGTTACGTGACTTAAGTCTCTATTAGGTGAAACGTCAAGTCCACTTGCTTTATATATATTTTCCTTTCTTAAGTAAAATCCAAGTACAAATATTGGAATTAGAATCCTGCATCTAGATTATAGCTTTTAATCTTCAGGTTGATGATACTTCATATGAGAGTTTAATCTACATTGTGCATTATTACTATTTAGTAAATGTTGGTTAACAATGCTGGGTTTTTGAAGGATTTCTTGATTGAAATATTAATAATATTTGAAGAACTGATATTTTGAAAAGCTTAATGTTTCCAGAAGGACTTAAAATTTTAAGGAAGAAAACAATTTTGTTTAATTTTCTGAATCTGTTCATTAGGAATTTTGCCTTTTCCATGAAAAGTCCTTTCGTAAACATTACATAGGGAATATAAAGAGTGGAGTTTGAATTGAGCCTTTCTAAGTGGTGTGATTTTGATAGAAAGATAATAGGTGCGAGTGACAATCTAAGCTATGGAATCCAATCCTGGAAAAGAACTTAGGTAGCAAATTGTGGAGGACTCTGTAGGCAGAATGGAGTTTGATTTTATATTTGTGTAATGGAGAGGCATCAGAGTTTTTGAAAAGAGGCAGGCACATGATCAGTTTTGAAATTTTGGGAGACTGTAGATCAACACTAGTGGAAATGACAGGAGAAAACTGAGGCTGGGAATCAGCTTGGCTCGTGACCTTCTAAAGGTGAAGTGATGTAGCGGTGCGGAAAATGGAGATGTTAGAGTCAATAATGGGCTCTTATCAGAGGAGTGGTGGACTTTTCATCATGGCCGGTATGGGAGGCAAAGGATGATGAGGTCTTACAGGGTAAGAGGCTTAAGAGTTGGGATTTGGATTTGGGAAAGTTTCTGAGACAGGACCTGGTGATGTGGTATGGGGAAGGTTATTATTTGCAAGGCTTCTAGCTTAGGGACATGATGGTGCCGTTATTAGAGGAGGAATACTGTAGGTAGAGGAGGTTTGTTAAGGAGAAATAGTTCTGGTTTGGACTTCTTAAGTTTATGATGCAAGTAGGCCCTTTAGGTTGTATCCACAAGGCATCCTGAAAATAAGAGGGATGTAGAATCTGGAGATGGAACTTTGTGTAAGTGGCAGTCTGGTGTACAGGAACACAGATTGTTATTTGAGGTCATTGGTTAGGTGAAATTGCTTACCTACATTCTATGTTTCTCTTTTTAGTAAACAATCCATATCATTCAGTATATTTTCAAAGGGTTCATTATCCCAGAGAAGTTAGGAACCGGTGAGACAGAACAGAAAAACCAAAGAAGCCTTAGCAAGCAAGTAGTTTTAAGAGGTGGGCAAAGGAAGAGGAAGCTTAGGACTGGTGAGATGTATAAGACTCAGGGGAAAAGGAAAAAATTGATATGAAAGACAGAAGTTGAAGCTGTATGTTTCATCATCTAATTAAGATAACCATCTGTGTTGGATAAATGCAGCTTGAAACATTTTCTGAATGTGACTGAGAGGTCATGGGGCCATCTCCATAGAGATAATAATTGAAGGCTTGAGAGGGGATAAGATGAGAAAAAATGTGTGAGCTGAGGTGAAGGAATGCCTGACTTTAGGTGTCCTTAGTGGGCAGCTACAGAAGAGGAGGAGGAGGTGTGGTCAGAGGCCAGAGACCTGGGAGTCCACATTGTCGGAGGAGCCGGGGACATAGTGGTCACTAGGGATCGGTACAGAGGACCGTAGAGAGCAGGGTGCAGCTGGAAGACAAGCTGTTGGATTTGTTGACTTTCAGCTCTCCTCAAAAAAACATAGTTTTAACAAAAATTTTGTCATGTTCATATTCCTGATGGTGCAGTATCTGGTCCTGTTAATGTTTCTGTGATTACAGCAGGCAAGTATGAACTACCATTTAGTCAATGTTTTCTGTTTTTTTAAATATATATTCATTAGGCCTCTTAACCACACTGCAGGGGTGGTTCCTTTCGGTAAGCGGGAGTCTGAGACACAGCGAGGTTGCTTAATTTGCCCACAGATGCCCAACTAGGAAGTGGTAGAGCATCTGTGTCTGCTTCCTAAGTGATACTCAGCCAAAGATTAGAGTTGAGAAAATGCATGCTTTCAGTAGCAGAAAATATCTATTGTCTGCTTTTTGCACGGTTTGCTTTTTAGCCTTTTAAAAACCTTTCATGCAAGGTCATTCACTTAGAATTCATTCAGCACAAGTTCTCTGCAAGGACTCACATGGCGCCTGCCCTTCAGTAGCTCTTGTTCCAGACAATGGGGTGCAGTTGGGCGGGAACACAGAAGCCCCTGTAGAGTGCTGTGGGTGACAAAGGCCTGAGTGGCTTGCGGCTGTCTGTGTCTGGCTTCGCAAAGCTTCGCGCTGGGTGTTGGTGTCTGACTGGGAGTTTGCCATGAGATGTGCACTCTGGGTAGAGGAGAGTGCACTCGCCGAGGTACAGAAGTCTGAACAGGTCACAGCCGGTCAGGAAAAGCAGGAGTTGTCTGAGAAGTGAGGCTGTGGGTGGGTGCCTTGGGGAGAAAGCTGGAGTGGAGGCAGCTGGGATGGCTGGGGCTGAGTTCTGTGGGGCTTTGTTTCCTAAGCATTTGGGACTTGATATGGTAGGGGAAGGTCCCTGAAGGATGCCCTTTTTCTGCTGGTTCCTCATCAGATTTTGTGTTTCCCTCTTTGTCTCTCTTTGACTTTCTACCCGCTGTACTTGTCTCTTCTTTCTACCTATTTAGGGCTACTACTCAGCGTGTGTGATTTTCATCCAGTCTCCAGGGGCATTGAAATGTATGTGGGCTTTGTTTCGCTTTTTGTTGTTGCATTGATTGGAGGTCTTATTGGCCTCTGGTGTGTATGTGGTGGAGGCGGACGTGCCAAATGACCTGCATGCAGTTTGCAAGCAGCACATTCAGTCCCTACACCAGAGGAGCATCCTGTTTAGATGCCAGTGCTGTTTCCCTCCAGCCCATCCCCAAGAAGGGCTGGGCCCTAGTCAGGTTCTGCCTTTTTCTTAGATTCATCTCTTCCATCAGCTTTTCCTTATTACTTTCAGCTCTAGCCCTCCCTCCATCCCTCCCTGGGACTTGTTTCAAAAGCAGGACCAGCAATGATATAAATCATCTACAGAGGCTCCTGACCATATTCCTAGTTGTGCTGGTTTAGCTGTTAATATGACTTTTAATAAAGAAGTCTCTTGTATGGTTTTTGGAGCTCAAAGATGGGAGGAGACCATCTTACATGAGCAACAGAAAACCCAGAGTTTCTGAACAGTTTTGAGTGCAAGTAAAATGCAAAGAAAATTCATTTTGATATTAGTAACATCCCTAATAATGTGCTCCTGGTGGTTAGCGATAATGTATATGCTATTCTGATGAATTTAATTTGTATGTTTTCAATTCTCAATTATTAATAAAAGTGCTTTAATGAAAAGCATCCTAGTTGAGGTTTCCAGGAACTATGTATAGTTTATTCCTCACATTGTTCACAGTTATGTAGCTGTTAAGTAAAAATCATGCGATTCCCTAAAAAACATCTCAAGCTACCCCACACATCCAGCCTGCTCTGCCCACCCACCTGCCTGACCCTGAGATACTGTTTCTTCCTTTTTGCTTGTCTTTTCTCTTTCACTTCTTGAGGCTCCCATACATTGGAAAGCCAACAGGATAGATGGTCTCCAGGGTCTCTCAGATGCTCGGTCTTAGGGCAGGCTCTGGGCTCTGAACCCATCCGTGGCTGGTAGGAGCTGGGGCTGGGGTGTAGAGGTGAGGTCTGCGTGGACTTCACCATGACGAGGTAATATTAGTTGCAAGCTTGCCTTCGGTGCTATGGTTTCAGAGTCATTTTCATCCTCACCTTTGAGGTATTATTTTTTTTTCACTGCACAGATGAGGAAACGAGGCATCAGGTGACTTGTCCAGGGTTCATAGACAATAACTGCATAGTAGAACTGAGATTTGTCTGGACCTCAAAACCTGTCATTATTCTTTTTTTCCCTTAAGTACTGTAGGCTTTCCTCTCTTGTCACAAGTTACCTGGAAACATGCTTTTTCCAGCCTGGGTTCCTGAATGTACTGGCACCAAAGTATAACATGATGATTGTCATGGCAAACTTGGGCCTGTTGTGGGGTTGGAAGAGGGAGGAAGCAGAAACTTGGAAGGGGTGAGGAAGGTAGGGTCAAAGCAGCTTCATTTTTATCAGAAGTGTGTTTATCAGTGTTGATCCTTCTCGCTCTTCCTACGTACCTCCACCAGTTGCTTGATTTTCATTCATTTAGTAATGTTACTGAACGTGTACCGACCTGTGTGCTAAGCAGTAGGATTGAAGTGTTTTTTTTCCTTTTGAGTGTTTACAGTCTAACAGGAAAGTAATCACATTTATTGAATGATGAGGTGCAGAGTGCTACCCTTTATACCCTTAAAAATGGAGCAAAGCTTTGAGGACTAGTCTGGGCTGGTTTCCTGGAGGAAGTGCTGTCTAAGCTGGGACCTGGAGAATGACTTAGAGCTAGCTGGGTGAAAGATAGGGGAGGGTGCTAAAGTGTTTCAGGCACTACTTGTGGCAAATAGGTTGTAGAAATTGGGGAGTTTGTGATTAAGATCCAGGAATATTTCTCATGGTGTTGCATAGACAGAAGGAGCAGTTAAAGCTTCAGGTATGGATGTAAAACTAGATCATAGGAACTAAAAGATGGTAGGAAGATAGGAACTAAAAACTAGATCAAGGCAGCAATTCCCCACCCTCTATACATTTACAGAATCTTCTTGCACCCTGCATCTCTGCACAGCTGTTTTTTTGTTTCTTCTCTTTTCACTTTTACCACATCCCCATGCACTTGGCAGAAGAGAGCTGACCCTCGCTTCCCAGAGTTATGTGTCTTCAGAGCACTCTGACTCCTGGGGGAGAGAATCTGATCCAGCTTGGGCTAGTTTCCACCACTGGTCTGGGCAGTGAGGCCCAGGTGGAGTCATCTGATAAGGCTTAGCCTCTCTAAAGTGGCACAGTGATGTGGGGATGGTATTGTGGTGTCTCCCACTGACCTCTGACACTTACCAGGGTAGCTCTTGGTGTTGCTTCCCTGGCTCTTCTTGTGCTGGGCTGAGGCCTGCTGATGGGGGCTGGTGGGGAGGAGAAGAGGGGAGGGCAATGTCATTTAGGCAGGAGAGCGGCTTTGGGCTGCTTTTTGGGTGCTTCTGCTTTCCTGTCTCTGGCAGTATGAGGGTGGCAGCCAAACTGGGTGGCATTCTTTACAACATATTTAATATTTGATACATATCTTACATGTGAGTTATACAGCCTAACAGTAAACACCCAAGAGTCCACCACCCACTGACTGACTTCACACCAGATTCAGAGGCCCATGTCCTGATCTCTGGCTGGGAGTCTGTACAGTAGAGTGGGAAAGAGCATGGGCTCTGGGCACCTGTATGTGACCTGAGATTGTTTTTTTCTCCTGTAGAGTGGGGGTAGCAATACCCACCTTAGGGTTGGGAGGATTGAATAAAACACATAGGTGTGCACTGAGCCCTTGGCCTTGGGTTAGTGCTCTAGTTGTTACTCCCTGGAAGTGAGCAGGCCTGGTGAGATCAGTGTCCTCCCTCCCCTCAGTCTCTTGGACATCATCCTGGAGTGTGAAGCAGAGTCCGCAGAAGTGACACTGTTAGACTTGGGTCACACGGTTGTGTGGTCTAGGGCAACATGCTCTCCTGGTGAGATTTATCACTTAGAGAATCTTCTCTGCCTGGCCCTGGTCCATGTTCCCACCCACCCTAAGGAATGCTGCAGGTGGTGTAGAAGACAGACTGATAAGGGAATAGATTACTGTGTCACTTGGTGAAAACACTTTTACGAGATAATTCTGGATAGAGCCGCTAACTCCACCTGGGCTTCCCAGTTTGTAATTAATTCAGCAAGTGGTGTCGGTATGCACTAGGACACATACTAGTTGTTCAGCTACTTCAGTGAATAGAACACCTATTCCCCAGGCAGCTCATGGACAGTGGATGCCTGGCTTAGAGTGAGCCCGTTCCATAGGTTGCTGTTTGGTTTGCTTATATTTTCCTTTACTGTGCAAAAGTTTGTAAGTTTAATTAGGTCCCATTAGTTTGTTTTTGCTTTTATTTCTATTTCTTGAGTAGACTGCCCTAGGAGAACATTGCCAAGATATATGTGAGATAATGTTTTGCCTTGTTTTCTTCTAGGAGATTTATTATGTCTTGTCTTATGTTTAAATCTTTAATTGATTTTGAGTTTACTTTTGTATATGGTGTGAGGGAGTATTCCCACTTCACTGATTTACATGCTGCTGTTCAGTTTTCCCAACAGCATTTGCTGAAGAGACTGGCTTTATTCCATTGTATGTTCTTGCCTCCTTTGTCAAAGATTAATTCACCAAAAGTTTGTGGGTTCATTTCTGGGCTCTCCATTCTGTTCCATTGGTCGGTAGGTCTGTTTTTGTACCAATGCCATGCTGTTTTGATGACTGTAGCTCTGTATTATTGTCTGAAATCAGGGAGGGTTATTCTCCAGCCTCATTCTTTTTCTTCAGTACTGCTGTGGCAATTCTGGGTCTTTTGTGATTCCATATACATTTTATTATGATTTGTTCTAGTTCTGTAAAATATGCCCTGGGTAATTTGATTGAGGTTGCATTAAATCTGTATGTTGCCTCAGGCAGTATGACCACTTTAACAATATTGATTCTTCCAATCCAGGAACATGGGCTATCTTTCTATTTTTTAAAGTATTCTTTAATTTCCTTAATCAATGTTTTCTAGTTCTCCACATATAAGTCTTTCACCTCCTTGGTTAGATTTCTTCCTAGGTATTTTATTACTTTGGGTGCTGTTTAAAAAGGCACTGTTTCTTTACTTTCTTTTCCTGTTGATTCATTGTTAGTGTAAATAAGTGCAACTGATTTTTGTACATTAATGTTGTATCCTGCTACCTTGCTAAATTCTTTGATTAGTTCTGGTAGTTTTGTGTGGAACTTTTAGGTTTTTCTATATATAATATCATGTCATCTGCATATAGTGACAATTTTACCTCTTCTTTTCCAATTTGGATCCCTTTTATTTCTTTTTTCTTGCTTGATTACTGTGGCTAGGACTTCCAAGACTATGTTGAATAGGAATGGTGAGAGTGGACAACTTTGATGGTCCCAGATTTTAGTGGGAAAGTTTTTAGTTTTTTACCATTGAGTACTAAGCTGACTGTGGGTTTGTCATAAATAGTTTTTATTATATTCATATCTGTTCCCTGTATACCCACTTTGGTAAGAGTTTTTATCATAAATGGGTGTTGAATTTTATCAAATGCTTTTCCAGTACCTATTGAGATGATCATGTGGTTTTTGTCCTGTCTGTTGTTGATGTGGTGTATTATATTGATGAATTTGCTTATGTTGAGCCATCCTTGAGTTCCTGGGATGAGTCCAACTTGCTCATGGTGTATGATCTTTTTTATGGGCTGTTAGATTCTGTTTGCTAATATTTTGTTGAGGATTTTTGCATCTATGTTCATTGATATTGGTCTGTGATTTTCTTTTTTGATAGTTTCTTTGCCTGGTTTTGATATCAGGGTGATGGTGGCTTCATAGAATGAGTTTGTAGAAACTCATAGAAAAAGTACTCTCTGTTTTTCTGGAAGAGTTTGAGAATGACTGATACGAGTTCTTCTTTGTATGTTTGGTAGAATTCCCCAGTGAAGCCATCTGGTCTGGACTTTATTTGTAAGGAGGTTTTTTATTGCTAATTCGATTTCATTCAGGCCCTGCTGGCTCCCGGAGCTAGGAAGTCTGGAGGTGTCCCCTCAAGAACAGTCACAAACAACAGGGCTTCAGATAAGTGTAAAAACTCCTTTCTGGGAAATGTCAGTGAGCTGTAGCAAGGCAGACTGAGAGTGTAATGATGGCACCCCCAGCCTACCTTCCCTGAGAGAACCTCGGTAGCCTCCTGATGTGTGCCAAACCTGAAGCCTGCCTCCAAGTCCAAAATGCTAAGGCTAGAAAGTAGGCCTTTTTTTCACATAAAGGCTGGGGGTGTGTCTCAGTCTAATGTGCAGTGCCTTGAAAGTAGTAGCCTGCCAATAAGTGTCTCTCCAACTGTTACAGTCCTATGGGAGTGAGACATGCGGTCGGTCCTGGCCTCCAGAGCCAGTTGATCTAGGAGCAGCCCCTGAGTGGAGCCATGAAAACTGGGTCACCAGTGTGTAGACATTCCCTGCTTGGAGATACTGGCACTCTCGAGCCCCTCAGAGGGACAGTGCGAAGATGGCTGGAGTGAGGCAGTGAGAGAGTACAAAGATGACACCTCCTGAATAAAGGGGAGCAGAAGAAAAAAAGAAGAATGAAATATAGCAAGACAGAGGGAGAGCGGGGAAGATGGCATCTGCTGGCTGGAGCATAAAGTTGACACCATAAGGGAAGGGAACAAAAAATAGATGGGACCTGCTGGTTTTATTAAGGCAGAGGGAGAGCAGGAGGATGGTACCCATCAACCTCAGTCCCTGGGGAGGAGCCCAGCAGCCCCTGCCCCTCAGACCAGTGCTTCAAAATTAGGAAATGATTCTCTTTCACTTGAAGTCTGGGTGCTTTGCAAAGGGCTGCTTCTGCACTTGGCCCTGGGACCAAGAGCACAGGCTCTTTAAGAGTGGTTCCTGAATTTACCACAGCCCAGTGGGTCTCACAGGCATGTACCCTGAGGGTCTTCCAAGTTCGTTGCTTTGGGGGTATCTGTCAGTTGTCAGTGTTCAAAGTTTGAGTTCCCACTGTGGGGGTACAAACTGTTCACACCTCAGGGAGAAGTTCCATGTTCTGAGTTCCCTCCTGAGTGTGCCTGTGCACACCAGGGGTGGGGTTTCTGGTGAAACCATGCCTCAGCCTTTCCCACCTGCTTTGATGTGGTTTCCCTCTTGTTTGCCTGATGTGAAGGGGTTGCTCCACCATTTGTTAGGCTTTTCCAGAGAAAATTGTTCCACATGTAGCTGCAGATTTGGTGTGTTGTGGGAAGAGGTGAGTTCAGTATGTTTCCATGGCACCACCTTGAACTGAAACCTATTGTATATGTTTTAATATTTGGCTTTCAATTGCTCAGGTCACTGCTAGTATATGGAAGTATGATTAATGCTGTGTATTCATGTTTATGTATGGATCTTCTATCCTGGGATCTTGCTAAAGCCGTTTATTATAATTTATTATGAGTTTTCTTATAGATTCCTTGGAGTTTTCTCCATAGACAATAATGTCATCTGTAAATAATGATGATTATATTTCTTCTTTTCTAGTCGGTGTGCCTTTATTTCCTTTCTTGCTGCACTGCGCTACCTAGAACCTGTACTGCTAAGTTGCAAACTGACAGAAGAGAGCAGACATCCTAACATTGTTTTCGAACTCAGGAAAAGAGTTCATTCTTTCACCATTATGATGTGGGATGTGGGTGTTTTGCAGATGTTCTTTGTTAGGTTGGGGTAGTGACCTTCTACTCCTAGTTTCTGAGCATTTTTTATATAAATGGGTGTTCAATTTTGTTTAATACTTTTTCTTTATTAATTGATGTGACTGCATGGGTTCTCTTCTTTAGATTCTTCATAGGGTAGATTACACTGTTGGTTTTTGACTATTGAACCAGGCTTGCATTCCTTGAATAAATTCCACTTGGTGATCATCTATTCATGTGGATTCTTATGGCAGGTATTCTTGTGGATTTCTTGCTGTAGGCTAAATTATGGTTCCCTGAAGGGGTCCATGTCTAATCACTTCTATGACAATGTGTGAATGTTAACTTGTATGGCAGAAGGGATTTTGCAGAAGTAACTAAGTTAAAAATCTTGAGATACGGTTATTATAAATTTTCTGGGTTTGCTTAATATAAAAGGAAGGACACAGGAACTGAGTCAGAGAGACCATGAGATGATAGAAGGCAGAGACTAATGTGATGCACTTTGAAGATGAAATAAGGGACCAACTGCAAGGAAGGCAGGCGTTCTCTGGAAGCCAGAAAGGGAAAGGGAAACAGATTCTCCTGTAAGGCCTTAAAAGGAAGCAGCCCTGCTGACACCTTGACTGATATCAGAATATTGACCTGCAAAACATTACTGTAATAAATCTGAGATATTTTAGCTACTAAATAGTAATTTGTAATTTAATGATACAGTTTGTAATTTGTAATACTTTATAATAATTTGTCATAACAGCCAGAGAAAATGAACACACTTCTATTTTGTTGAGAATTTGTGAAGGTGTGTATCCATATTCCTGGGGACATCTGTCTGAAATTTTCTTTTTTAAGCTGTCATTGTCGGGTTTTGGTGTTACGTTGGCTGGCCTCGTAAAATAAGTTGGAGCAGAATCACTTTGCTTCTACTTGCGGGAACAGATTTTGTGGAATTCAAATTATTCTTTATAAATGTTTGTAGTTTTCAAGGAATTTACCCATTTCATGTTTCTTTTCTGTGTGTATGTGTGTAATTTTTTTTTGAAGTGTAGCCAGTTTATAGTGTTGTGTCAGTTTCTGGTGTACAGTGTAATGCTTTAGTCATAAGTGAACATACATATATTTGCTTTCATATTCTATTTCATTAAAGGTTACTGCAAGATGTTGAATATAGTTTCCTGTGCTATACAGTATAAACCTGTTGTTTATCTATTTTATAGATAGTAGTTAGTATCTGCAAATCTCAAACTCCCAATTTATCCCTTCCCACTCCCTTCCCCTCTGATAACCATATGTTTGTTTGCTCTGTCTGTGAGTCTGTTTCTGTTTTGTAAATAAGTCCATTTGTGTCTTTTCCTTTAGATTCCACATTTAAGTGATATCATATGGTATTTATATTTCACTTTCTGGTGAACTTCACTTAGAGTGTCCATCTCCAAGTCTATCCATGTTGTTGCAAATGGCATTATTTTATACTTGTTTATAGCTTGAACATATTCCATTGTGTAAATGTACCACAACTTACTTATCCAGTCATCTGTTGATAGACATTTGGGTTGTTTCCATGTCTTGGCTATTGCAAATAGTGCTGCTATGAATGTTGGGGTGCATGTAACTTTTCCAATTAGAGTTTTCTCTGGATATATGCACAAGAATGGAATTGCTGGATCATAGGGTAAGTCTTTTTAGGACTCTCCACTCTATTTTCCATAATGGCTGCACCAAACTACATTCCCACCAACAGTGTAGGGGGGTTCCATTACAGGAGGAACTGTTTCATATGCAAATACAAATCTGTGTCGACACTAGTCCACACACAGGTTCAGCCGTGGATGGGAAGGGAACAAATCATAATTGTGGGGCACCTTAACAAACTCAGTAGCCCCTAAGGCCACAGCAAGATGAGTCGTCCTCCCTCAGCTGGACAAGATGCTCCCGTACAGAAATCCCACAAATCCCACAGCGATGCTGACTGTCATTCCCCTTTTACACACCTTTAACAGGCACCCTGTGAACTTCCTCTCAGCCCATTCCCCTTGTGTCCTTGGGATTAAGAGGGAGCTGCCTCCACCACTCCCCACATTGCAGTAATCCCAGGAGGCTAGAAGAGGCTCCCTCTACAATGGTGCAGAGAGGCAAAAAGCCCTGTCTCTCAGGCCAGGTCTTCCCCTCTGGTCAGGACACCCAGACAGGACACCCTGGCCTGTCATCTGGCTGCCTCAGAGAAGCAGACTGAAGCTCTCCAAGGACAAGGGCTGCCTCCAGGCTCCATTCTAGAGAGCTGGTTCGTGTCCAGAGGGCTGAAAGGAATGAAAGTAGCTCTCCATCCCTAGTTTGCTCAGGGATGCAGATAATGATGGGATGCCCCACAGGCCCGTGGCCAATCAGGCTCGAGGGAAAAGGACGATGCAGAGGTCCCTGGGGAAAGAGAGCCGCAGGCTCCCAGGAGCAGTGTGAGGACCCCGTGTCAATGCAGAGGAAGGTCTAGTCAGCCCCCTGTGGATCCGTAGCTCCTGGGACCTCCTCAGCCTCCTTCTCAGGACCCCTCTCTGTAGAGCAGTGCAGACATGAATAAGACTACAGTGGTCTGAGGTCATTTCCAAACAAAACTATCATTATTCACATTTTACATACATCACCCCAAGGTGCTGCTCCCACCCACAGCCACCCAGACCCACCTTCCCCAGCCTCTAAGTCCCCCACCCCAGTCCACCCTGGCCCTGGGGTCAGCACTGAATGAGGAGCCCCCAAGTTCCTCTGGGGTCCCCCTGGGGACTGGCAGTGGAGGGCTGGCCCGCTGTTCCCTACTGGCTGCAGTGCCTCTTTTTCCTCCTCTTCCTCCCTGAGACAAACAGGTGACACCTTCTTTTTTTCACCTGTGAGGGGCGAACCAGCCCCAGAGTCAAGGCTGGCCTCCCAGACACCCCAAGGTCAGGCCTGGGCAGGGACAGCTTCCCAGCAGACACTGGGCCTCCACTAGAGGCCGCTTCCTCGACTTGGCAGCTGGCGGAGAAGCTGGGCTGAGGCCAACTCTCTGAGGGGAGGGGGTCTGGGGAGCCCCCTGACCTCCAGGGCAGACAAATCTCAAGGGCCCTGGGGCAGAGCTCTGGGACATCCCCCAGGGCCACAGGCTGTACTGAGAGGCCAAGAGGAAGGCCAGGCTGGGGAGCTGCCCCTTGTCCTCACTGGACCCATCCCCTGGCCCTGGGTCCTCCCTAATAGGAGTCGTCTCTCTGAGAACTGAGGCATCACTGGGTCCCAGGCTCCGTGCAGTGCACTTTTGACCCCAGGGAGGAGAGGGGCTGTCCAGCCCGGCAGGAAGGCAAATCCTGATGTCCTGGATAGAGAATAAAGTGTTTGGTCCTGAACAGGCTACTGTCTGCTCAGTAGTGCCTTAGAAGTTCCTCAAAATCAACATCTGTTGGGCTGTCTTTATCACTGACTCCTAGCTGGGGGCCTTGGTCATGCATCTGGGCATCTTGGCCAGCATCAGACTCACAAGGACTTGAGTCCAAACGGGGTGCACTGTGACTGGTGGGTGCCCTGTGACTGGTGGGTGCCTGCACACCCAACTCCTCTTTCAGGTCCAGGAATTGTTTCTGCACCAGCTGGTAGGAGAGATGTGGACAGTGACTGGCCTTGCATACATGGGTGAGGGGAGAAGGAGGGCTGGGCAGGGGAATGATGGCATTGGGGAGCAAGAGAGGGGGTGTCACCAGGACTCCAGTCAAACTACAGACACTAGAGCACTCCTGCTGTCCTCCTGGGCCTTATTCCCAGCTGTGTGTCCTTCCTGTCCCTCTGGGCCCCCATCCTCTCCTTCCTATGGTCCTGCATCTCACCCAGTCCCTAGCAGGACCTCCACAAGGCCTGACCTTCCAGGCAGGGGGAATGAACAGAGCCATGAGGGCCTCCTGTTCTGTGGTCCCATCCATCCCCCGGCTGTCCTGGGTCCTTGCCTCCCTGGGTTACCTGAGTGTCTTATGCCTTCCCTCTTCTACCTGGGGTCCATCCCTCCCTTGTCTCCCTGAGTGTCCCTGCCTCCTCTGGCTCACCTCTTTAAGGTTGGGTCCTTCCTTTTGTTCCAACTCCTCAGCTAGGACCAAGAGGTCCAGCTGTGGCCCTGGGGAAAGCAAGTCTGCCAGGAATCGAGGGTGTATGACTGCCTCTCCCTAAGAAGGAAGGAAGAGGCTGTGAGTATCCTTGGCCTGGAGTAACTTGTGAGCCATGAATACCTGGAGGGAAAGTGAAAAACAGACTCACCCCATTGTCCTCCACAAGGTAGCCTGTTTTAAACCACCGAGGCAGTCAGCTACATACGTACACACACACACGCACGCGCAGAGAAAGAGAGAGAACTCAGGGACAAGGATCAGAACTTAAGTCCCAAAGGCCCGGGCAGAACCCCTGTCCTGGTGCTGAGAGTGCCAGTCCCTGGAATCTTGCAGCCCCCAGGCTCCAGGCCCAGCCCACCTTGGTGACGCAGGCTTCCTGGGAGCACAGCTTGTCAGTGTAGCTCAGGAGATCCGGGTCCATGTAGGCCCCGTTCTCTTCCTGCTTCAGTTCATTTCTGTCCTCTTGGAATTCTGCATCTAGCTCCTCAGTGGCTGAGGAGGCAGGCCCCACCAGCTCCTCCATGGTGTCCACATACTGTTTCACAGCCTCAGGGGGAATCTCCTTAGGTGCCATGTTCTCCCAGGGATACTGGGATCTGTGTAGCTTCCTGGGCACACACACTGGGGCAGAGCGCGAGGAGGAAATAAAGGTGAGGGGCTCCTGCATCCAGCTTCTGACCATGCAGCACACATGTCGGTTCAGACAGTGTTTGGACATGGACATGGGTGTGGCTGGATTCAAGACTGCCTGCATCTTCACCCACAGTGATGGGGAATGAGGAGAGAGAGATAAGGGGAGCTTCTAAGAGAGTCACATGTGAGGAAGTGTGGAACCTCCAATTTTCCAAGTGTCTCCCCATCCAGCCCGCTTCTAAGGCAGACTTTATGTGGTGTCCTTAGACAGGGAGGTGGGTGTTTTGTCACTGACCAAATTAATACCCCAGGGTGACAAAGGACAGCTGAGACCCCTTGATGGCTGTTGAGGTTGAAAGACCAATGACCCCCTTGAGGGAACAGGACTGATGTGGGGACAGTGGCTGTCCCTAAGCCCCTGTTACCTTTGCATTCAGCTCCATTGTGCACGTGGGTACCTGGCTGAGGGCCAACTTTTGGGGCTGGGGCCCCCGAGGTTCCAACTTTGGTGGGGCTGGAGGAGGCAGGCCTTCACCCTATTTATCCACTGCACCTCCTGAACCTGCATCTCCTCCTTCACCTCAAACTCCATGAACCTGATGGGTGAGGGAGGCACAGGCCATGCTGTGAAAAAGGCTTGGGCTCTGAAGCCCACTAAGGGAACAGAGATGGAGGCATCAGAAGAGGTGGTGCTGGGGACAGTAAAGGCCTGTGAGGTACTTTCCCCAGCAGGGAGCTGCTCCTGGGGCAGATACCAGGTGTGGGGCCACCCCTGCCTCCTAGTACTGGATGATGTTTGGTAGCATACACCCAGGTCACTGAATTCAAATGGGCCTGCATGGAAGGCCTGCAGAGGAGACCAGGATGGAGTCACATGGATTGTACTAAGAACACTACCTGGATGTGACATCTTGTGTGACTGTGACTCCTGGGAAAATGGGAGCCCTGGAGGGCAGGGCTGTTGTCTGCTGGGTGCATTAAATGATGGTTGTTCCTAGGAAAGCACCTGTCCCTAGAGGACCTTCCTATTTTAGGAATGAATGAGCCCAGCAAGCCCCAGCACACAGATCTGAGTGGGCCTGGGACCCCACTTCTCCCTCCCAGGGGTCCCTGCTCTCACTCTCCTAGGACAAGGACCGCTAATGGAATCATAAGTCCCCTTTCAAATGGGAAAACAGTTCCACCCAAGGCCAAAGTCCCAGTGACACAGGAAGTAGAGGCTTCATCATGGGCAGGAGGACAGTGACCATTTAGCACAACCACATCCCCTCCAGCTGACCTTTCCAGGGGCCAGGTCCCCAGAAAGCACTTTCCATGAAGGGCCCCCTCTGTTCCTACCCTCCTAGGGCCTAATCCTCCCTTGACCCCAGTGTGCAGATGGGCAAACTGAGGCTCAGAGAGGTGGAGTGACAATCCCACATGTGACTGCTAGTAAGTTGCTAAGTCACCAATGTCCCATGAGGACAGAGTGCTCACCTTTGGAACAGAAGGCCCAGCACCTGCTGGGAGTGGTGAAAGCTCTATAGTTGCCCAGGAATGTGTGCAGGTAGGAGGGGTTGCTGCCCAGGATGGCAGGCACCAGGTTCATCACCATCTTCTCCAGCCTGTGTTTGTGGAGGCTCTACACCCTGTAGGTCTCATCCCTGCTCCCTGATGGTCCATCTCCCCTCTGGGGTGGAAGAAGGAGAGAGATGAGTCAGAGGCAGCACCGAGGACCCCAAGGGGGTTGGGCTGGAGCTGAGACCAAATGCTCAAGCTTCAAGATCTTGTGCCAGAGGTGGAAGAGGGGAGCCCTGAGCAGATTCAGGGTTCTTGGCATCACCAGTACAAGGGCGGAGGGTGATGATTAGATACATTAGTGTCTCAGATCATTGTGTCAGCACAGCGGTGACAGCACCTCCCTGATGAACTACCTCACCCCTGAGACTGCTGTCACATATCCCATTCTAGAGATGAGAGGACAGAGGCTCATCCCGGTGTGGGAGGATTCAGGATCGTCAGGCCAACTGGACATGTGGGGATGGAGGAGAAACAGGGCAGTCTGTAGAAAAATGCAGAAACACCTTTGACTTAACATGAACTGAAATTCTGTCCAAGTTTCTTTTTGAGATTCTGACTTCTATGTGGGCATTGACTTTGCATCTGGCCAAGGCAGGGCCTGGGCTGTGAGGGCGGGTAGGAGAGATGGGGAATCAGATTCCTTTGCCAGCAGGTCTGTTAGAGGGAGCCCAGGGGAGGAGCAGGGCAGCTCTGGGACCCGGGGCTTCCTGGGTGTGGAGTCTCCTCACTGGCAATCACCCTGAGCCTGTTCTGGGCTCTGTTGGTGTTGTGGGGCACCTGCCCTTCCTGCAAGGAGATGGAGTGGGGGCCTTCATGGACCAGGTCCTGTCCCATCTCCTGTGTGGAGTCCTGCAAACACAGTGCCCAGCAGCCAGGCAGAAACCTCAGAGCCCTGTCTGGTTGTCCTGACTGGTTCTCAGACCCATAATACAGCTCCAGTCTCGACACGCACACACCACTCTCCACACAGACCTCCATCAGGGACAAAAAGCTGACAACCTGAGGGGCTTGGATTCCCACTGGCACAGATTAGAGGCCCCTCAGGATTCCTCTTTCCCCTCTGCCAGCCTTGTCCTCAGATGTGGCCATGACAGGACCACCAGGTTACCACATGTTCAATGACCCATTCCTTCCCAGAGGGGACATCTCCCCTCAAGTCCTCCTTTCCCCACATGGAGTTGAGGGGATGTGGGCCTGCCCAGGGAGGGCTCCGAGAGGAGGCTGGGCTAGGACCAGCCTCCTCCAGGCCGTCCTGTGTTACCTTAGGTGTCCTCCTCATAATAGACCTGAAGTGTTGGGGTTGAGGGTTCAACCAATGCCTACGGCTTCTCAGAAACCACTCACTCTAGGATTTCCTGGAGGAGAAGCCCTGGGAGTTTGTGAAACAGAAAGAGAACATGTTTCTCTATGAACTGTCTCCAGCGAAGTGAGTTGGCTCAGGGGCCATAACTAGAATGTGGGTGCCTGGTAACCAGGTTCCATTTCTGTTGGGGTCTGTTGTCAAGGAAGTGACATCACTTCCTGGGGTCTGCTTCCTTGAACCCTCTCCTCAGACAACACATCCACACACAGCCCTCTGGGCTGCTGCCTGCTCACCCCCTTCTGCACACAGACCCACCTCTTCTACAGTTACAGCAGCCATGCCCTCTCCACAGCTCCCGGGGAGGCTCTGTGTGCAGCTGTGAGGAGACGACCTGGCTTCCAGACTCAACTCCTCATTGTTACCTGTTGTCCATCTTGTACTTATCCTGCTGTTTCTCCAGGACGGTCTCCCCACCTGCACAGTGGGGCTAATTCCAGCTCATACTTATAGGGACGTCCTCAGGCGCACGTGGGATAAGACCTGAGAAGTGTGGGAGTGGTGTCACTTGTAGGTGATGCCTCTGACCCCATGATTTTTTTGTCTTATTACCACCTACACATCTGTTCCTCTCCTGATCCCACCCCATAGTCCTTATTTAATGTCACTGTGCATGTGTGTCTGTGTGTGTGTGTTTGTGTGTGTGTGCTTGTGCACACGTGTAAGCCATAGCTCACTCTCTGTGTGTCCAGCAGAAAACTGCCCTCACATGGGAAGGTTGAGCAAGAGCTTCCTGAGGTCTGAGGGTTTCTAATTTCCAAAGCAAACCTGGTGAAAGGCGTTCAAGCCTTGGCCAGCAGGTCAGAGCACCGTGACCCCAGGCCATTCAGGCAGCAGGGGCTGGAGCTGGGATCACAGACTCACACAGTCTGGTTCCACTGTCCACACTCAGAACCACAGTGCTGGGGGCAGGGAGACTGTCCCCTTCATGGACACACAGCCTGGCAGGGTCATCTCTGGCTGGACACACAGTGGTCCAGGGACAGACGGGCAGTTGAAGGGTTGCTGTCACCAGAGAGATCTGACAGTCTCATTTGTTGCTGCCTCTATGTTCCTGTCCTCACATGCCTCTCCCCAAGTTCCAACCCCAGTATAAACAGTCACTTTCCCCAGGAACAACAGGTTTTTTATCCGTTGGAGTAAGAAGACCCTCAGTCTCAGTGGAAATTCCCTGGTAATCAGTTTCTCCCAGTGATTTCATGAGGAAAGTGTATCAGATTTGATCTAATCTCATAAGTGTCCAAAGTTCCGTCGGCCCTAAGATGCCTTCTGGAACTCTTTTCCCACCCATTTCCCTGTCCAGGCAACAGCGCCGTCTCCCCACCTGCTCAAACTAGAATAGCATTATGTCTTAAAGAATCAATATACTTACCCTAATTAAAAAATACTTTATTGCTTAAAATGCCAAAACAATTACCATAGTAACATCAAAGTTCACTGATCACAGATCACCATGACAATTACAATAATGTTGTAAGAGTTTGAAATATTGTGAGAATCACAAAAATGTGAAACAGAGACGTGAAGGGAGCAAATAGTGTTGGAAAAAATGGTGTTCACAGACTTGTTTGACATGGTTGTCACAAACATTTAATGTGTAAAACAACACAGTATCTTCAAAGAACAGTACAGGAAATTAAAATAAATTGAGATCTGCTTCTACTGTGTAATCAACTGTAGTCACCATGTTATTCATTAGATTCTGGGACCTTATTCACCTTATAACTGAAGGCTTGTACTCTTTTACCAATCTCTCTCTATGCCCCTGGAACCCACTGTTCAAATCTCCTGTTCACTTTTTTTTTATGGGTTGTTATTGCAATTCATTATCGTTGCATAAAGTCCACCCCAAAACTTGGTGGCTTAAACAGCAACAAAGTTGTCCTTTGCTCACGAGTCTTCAGTTGGAGCAGGACTTGGCCTCAGCTGGGATGCTTCAGGGTTGGGATCTGAACTAGCTGGAGCATGGCTGCCTACAGCATGGTGGTCTCAGGATCGTCGGACTTCTTACATAGCAGCCAGTGCCCCCGCAGGGAGCACTGCCAGTGATCTTTGTGTGTGGGGCAGGGGAGCTGCAAGGCTTCTTCTGATCTAATCATGCATGCTCCAGCCTTGTCTATTCATCAAGCAAGTCTGTGAGGACAACCGAGATTTAAGGGAAGGGAAATTAGAGTCCACCCTCCAGTGAGAGGACCAGCAAGCAATTTGTAGTCATTTTTCATCTCCTGCGCTTGTCCACTTTATCCTTATTGATTTACAGAATTTGTATAATCTGTGTTAATCTAATCTCAGTTCCATGGTTTGGAATGACATCTCCCATAGTGGCTTTCTCTCTCTTCATGTCTTTTCCCCCTTAGTGACTAGTGCTTTTTGAGTCTTGTTGAAGAAGGTTTTCTCTCCCTCAAGGTCATGAAAATATTCTCTTAAAAACTTTCTAGTTTTTTAAGCCTCTGGGTCTGTGGCAGCCGCGTTAGCCCAGCTCGGGGAGTGGAGAGGGAGAGGAAGCAGAGACGGAGGAGGGTCCGAGGGGCAGCGGCGGCCCCCGCCGAGCCACCGCTGCAGGCCGAGGGCGGTCGGACTACCGCGGCGGGAGGAGCTCGATCCCCCGATGTAGTGGGGCGCTCCTTTCCTTACCCTTTCGGAGCTCCTCCCGCTCCCTCTTCGGACCCAAACTTCATCGCGGGCGCCTGGCCCTGGCGGCCGGTAGCCTGCCTGGTGCAGCCCGGAGGCCTGGGGTGGGGACCTCGGGATGCGGGCTGGGGGCTCCGAGGAGGCAGCGGGGGCTGGCCGTGCCCAGGGAACGGAGGGCGGTGGCCAGGCCCGGGTTCCGGCGGCTCCGCTCCTTGGGGGCCCTGGGGCTCCACTTTTGGGGAGGGAGCACTGTGAGGGTTCGTCGGGGAGCTGGCTGGCCGGCAGGATGTTGGGGTTCCGGGCCCTGTGGTTTCCATCCGGGGCTCTGGCACGGCCGAGTCTGAGGGAGGAGGGACCCTGTGCCTCGGGATGCGCCCAGGCCAGGGTGTGGGCCGGGTGGGAATGCGGGACTCTGCCTTCCCAGCCTCCGCCGGCCGTTGGGAAACGGGCGCTGGGCTTGGGACAGGACGCCACCCTAGGTCCTGTTCGCCTTGGGGATGGGGCCAGTGGACTTTTCCTCCAGCTCCCCTCCTTCCTTCTTAAGGATGAATTTTTAGGAGAATTGTTACTGTCTTTTTTAATGTCATGCCTATGAGTTAGGCGCTGGCGCTTGTCTAAATCCAAGCAACTTTAAATCTTAAAGGATCCAAACTATTAGTACAGACAGTGCGATGTGCCAGGGAGGTTTGTACATATAAAATCCATATCTTGCCCCTGTATTTTTTTGCACCTTGCAGGTGAGTGAAAGCGGCGTGCAAAGTCCTGTGAGAGTTCTTTTGGATTTCTGACGGTGGGTGTTAGATCCTAGTAAAAATAAGGGCGAGGGCGACTGGCTTAGTGTTCCTTATCAAGTGACCCTTGGGCTCTGACTACTTTGAGAATGCTATTCATAGGGATTATTCAGATAGTTTAGTGGCGGCTAAACTTGATTTTAGAGCATTTTTCAACAGGGTGATTCCTCCCACTTCGCTGTGAAATTGCCCAAATGAGATTCCGGTGTTGCAACTTCGGTCCGTGTTTTGTCTGGGGAGACTGGGAACTGAGACTTTCAAAGTCAAGTGCTCACAGCCCGCTTCTGAATCCGCAAAGCTTGAAAGCTTTGGCTGTCGGGTGTAGTGGTTTCCTTTGTTTCCTGTTCCCTCTGGGAGGGAGCATTGCCTCCTCCTTTGTATCTTCCAGACATCTGTGGCCTCCCCCACCCCGCCCCCAGTTTGTGAGCAGTGAATGAAGAGAGGCGGGCCTGCTGGTAAGCAGAGGTCTGCAAAAGGAAATCCAGGAGTGGTTCTGGTGAAATGAGAGCTTTGTGTCATGAATAGCCATGGCTCAAACTAGACAGCAACTTAAAGTGATGGCTGTCCTTTGATAAAGCCTGGGCTGATGTTTTTCAGATAGCTGAGTTATAAAGTAGTTTGTCTGGAACCTGGGAAGCCATTTCATTATTGCCATTTGGTGTACGTTCAGTACCTTCCAGTATCACTGATGTTAACTTGTCTTCGTCCTAAGAAATATTAGTCACAGCTTGAAGCGTTATTTACATAATGTTGCTGCTTGGTTATCTGCTGAATCAGTGATGCAAACTTCTTCAAACTTCTACTTTGGTGGCTTTTCTTCCTGGTCTGACCTAAGGCAGCTGCTGCATTTATTTTACTTTTACATTTAAACCTACAAAAATCTCTGAATTAAAAACAAAAGTGCCTTTAAGGTTTGAGAATCTTCTTTGACAAAATTTGATTAATTTGCACACCGTATTCATTACTTTGACCTTGTCTTTTTCTGAAGGCCACATACAAGGCACTAAAGTAATTGCAATAATAGTAACTTGAAAAACTTGGGAAAGACAATTCTATAGGATTAAAGGAATGCTGAGACTATTTAAGTCTGAAGTCCTTGAAGGGGAAATAAAAAACTGCACCAGGAAGTTAAGTGCAGCCTGTAACTAGAGGCCTTGTGGGGCTCTGAGCCTGAGGTTCTCCTACAGGCTAGAATAGTCACTTCAAATAGCCTTCAGGAAAAACCAATTTTTAAAAATAAAGTGGCAAAAACCAACCAAACAAAAAATCCCAACATTTAGCAGTGTTCAGGTGTCAATAAGCAAGAGTTTTCTTTCTTTTGAAGTGTCATTTGACTACTTCCTTTGCCAAGATAATTGTGTAGAAAAATGTAGATTCCAATATTAAAATTTAAACTGAATTGTGCTTCCTACTCTTAATAGTGATGACTGGAATAAAAATTATACATATAAAAAACTCTGGTTTTGTTTTGTTTTTTTAATTCTGAAAGCTTTCTAGCTTCTTTCCTATTTAGGTCTTTAATCTGCCTGGAACTTATTTTGGTGTGTGGTGTGAAGAGTAGTCTTTTTCCTGTGTGAATATTTAAGTACTATTTATTAAGAAGAATGTTGTTTCCCTACTGTCCTGCTGTGGCATTTCTGTCAGATAACAAATGTTGGTGTATGTCAGTGTCCTTTCTGATCTCTCTGTTCTGTTCCATCCTGTCTTTCTATCCTTAGATCAGTAGCATGCTGTCTGAATGTCTATTGCATTATAATAGGTGTTACTATCTAGTAGATTAGGTTTTCCCATCTCATTCTTTAAGAGTGTCTTGGCCATCTTGGCACTACACTCCCTACAAATTTTAGAATCTTTTGATATCTTCTACCAAAATCTCTGTTTGGATTTTGACTGGGATTGATATCTATGCCATACTTACTTTTCTAGTGTTTATTCATCACATATCTTTCCATCTACTTAGGTGTTCTTTGATACTTGCCAATAAAGGCTAATGTAAAATTTTCTTCCTGCACACTTTCAATCCATACAGTCCATACATTGTTCATAGTTTTTGACACCAGTGTAAATGCTATTTCTTTTTCTCTTTCAACCCATTACAATGTGATGAATATCACTGATTGATTTTCCAGTGTTAAAGTGCTTTTGTGCCTAGAATAGACTGATTTGCTCATAGTGTATTATTCTCTTTACATACTATTGGATTTGGTTGGCCGCTGTTACGTTTACAGTTTTGGCGTTTACTTCCTTGAAGACTATTGGCTTGTAATTTTTATTTCTCTGTCTTTGTGAAGTTTTAGTATTAAGGCTACGCTGGCTTTGTGACCAAGCTGGGGTTTGCTTCCTCTTTTTCTGCTCTGCAGGAGTTCCTGTACTGTTGATATTATTTCTTCCTTAAATGTTTGGTAAACTTCATCAGTGAAGTCATTGGACCTGGAAGATGTGTATTTCTTTAATGATTATAGGACTATTTAGATTCTACATTTCTTTTCATATAAATTTTGGTAATTGTAATTTTGAGAGAAATATATCCATGTCATCTGAATTTTAAATACTGTTCATAGTATTTTCTCATTATTTCCCGTATCTGTAGGATTCTTAATTAATTTCTCTTTTTTAAAATCTTGGGGGTTTTTTTGTTTTCTTTCTCTCTTTCTCAGTTTTTTGATCAGTCTTGCCACCCAGGGATTTACAACTTTATTAGTCATTTCAAAGAACCTTGTTTTTTCTCTTCTTTTGATCCCTCCATTTTATATGTTGCATTTTTTTATATGTTATTAATTTCCACTCATATTATTTTATTTATTGTATGGTTTTGAGTTATTTTACTTTTTATCCCTAATGTCTAAAATGGATGCTTTCTAATTAGTTTGCTGCATTTCTTACTTCAAGACTAAAAATCTACTTAGAAGCACAAATTTTGGCATGTAACATTGAAATTTTCTTTATTGACAGTTGATTTATAATGTTTCATGTATGTAGCAAATGACTCAGTTATACATATATAAACATATATTTTGGATAATTTTCATTATAGGTTATTACAAGTCATTGAATTTAGTTCCTCGTGCTATACAGTAGGTTCCTATTATTTATCTATTTTATATATAGTAGTGTGTATCTGTTAATCCCAAATTCCAGATTCATCCCTCCTCACTCCCCTTTCCTCTTTGGTGACTTTAATTTTGTCTTCTATGTCTGTGGGTCTATTTCTGTTTTATAAATACATTCACTTGTGTCACTTTTTTAGATTCCACATGTAAGTGATATCACATGATATTACTTTTTCTCTGTCTGGCTTACTTCACGTAGGATAATCATCTCTAGGCCCATCCGTGTAGCTTCAAATGGCATTAATTCATACAGTATTCCACACATATTTACCACATCTTCTTTATACATTCATCTGTCAATGGACATTTAGGTTGCTTCCATGTGTTGGCTGTTGCAAATAATGCTGCTATATGTGTCTTTTTGAGTGAGAGTTTTCTCTAGATATGTGCCCAGGAGTGGGATTCCTCAATCATATGGTAACGCTATTTTTAGTTTTTAAAAGAAGCTCCATACTGTTCTTCATAGTGGCTGCACCAATTTTATTTATGGAATTTTTGTTATTATTATGTTCCAAAGAGTTACTAAGTTCCATTTGGTATTTCCTTTTTGTCCACTGGGTTGTTTAAGAATGTATTTCTCCATTTTCAAATATATAGGGAATTTCTCATTATCTTTTCATCATGTCTTGCCATTATTGATTTGCATTGTTGTAAATCATGTTTACTAGTATTTCAATTAAGCATGGTCTTTTTGTAAATGTTTCAAATAGGCCTGAAAAGAATGTGTATTCTGTACTCACTGGGTGCAAGTTGTAGGTGTGTCATTAGGTCAAATGTGTTAATAGCTATATTGATCAAATTGTCTATTTCTTCACTGAATTTAACTGCTTTTGACTGCTTTTTCTATCTATTCCTGAGAGACTTGTGTTAAATCCTTCCATTGATATTTTGGTCTTTGCATATCTGTAGTTTTGAGTTTTATATATTTTGAGATTACTTTCTTAAGTACATATCAACCTTAAATTGTTACATCTCCTTGGTAAGTTGAACTTTGTATTATCTTATAATAACTCTCTTAATCTCTAGTAATAGTTTTTTACTTTAAAATATATTTTGTCTGATATTAACATACCCACACTAGCTCTTTTTGGGTTAGTGTTCACACAGCATATTACTTTTATTCCTTTTACTTACAGTCTTTCTGTATCTTTATGTTTTAGATGTGACCTTTGTAAAGAAACAGTTGAATGTTTTAAAAGTCCAATTTACTACTATTTGCCATATAACTAAAGCATTTAATTATTTTACATTTGATATAGTTATTAATGTGTTCATGTTAAAAGTAACATCTTATTTTGTTCTTTCTATTCATCATCCTCTTTCATCTTTCTTTTTCTTTCCTTTCCTTTCCTGCTCCCTTGGGTTTGTTTATATCTATCTGTACATTTTCCTCCCTGAATTTTCCTCACTGCCCCTCTTTGTGTCTGTCGGTTGTTTTCACCTAAATTACAATCTGCATTCTTAATTTACCAATTCTACAATTAACCGATATTTTTACTATGTTCCTGGACAACTCATAAGCTGCCTTGTATTTTCATTCTTTTACTTTTACTTTACTTCACAGCCATTACTGGTGTGGACAGTGCTCATTTATATCTACCAACCTATTAAATGCCCTTTCCTTTCCATTCCTTCTTGTGTCTCAGTCCTTCCTCCTGGGATCACTTTCCTTTTGCATGAAATACCTCCTTTAGCATTTCCTTTAGTGCAAACCTGCTTCTCAATAAACTCTTTGAGTTTTGATTGCCTGAAAATCAATATTTCACCGTCTTTCTCAAAAGATATTTTTCCCCCAGTCTGGAATTCTGGGTCAGGAATGTTCTTTAGTACATCAAAGTTTCATACCACTATTTCCTGCCCTGTGTGTGTGTGTGTGTACGCACGCATGCATCACACTGAAGTCAACTGTCAGTCTAAGGAGTCTGTTATCTTCTCCGTCTTCTTTAAAGAATTTTCTCTGTCTTAGTTTTCTATTGTTGCTCTACATTATATCAATATGTGGGCTTTTCATTGACTATGTGATTGACCAGAACTTCCAAGTGCTTAGTGATGGGTTTTTGCAGTTGCAGAGGCCTGGGGGATAGGATGAGGCACAGAGATGCATAGAATTTGTAGAAATTTAAACTGGGATTTCCACATCTTTGAGCCTCAGATGTTGGTTCTGTGAAAGAGGTTTGGTGATATTTACTTGGAATTTATGTGTTTATTCTGTAAACTCGGAGTGTCCACTTGGTGCCAGATACTAACCTGGAGAGTATGAACACAAAGTTAAGCCTCTGTTTGTGAGACTCTTCCAGCAAGTTGAGTTTCGGTAGACTTGTTAACAGGCATGTGCGGAGGGGAGTGTTATAGCCAAAGGCAGTACAGGATGGTGGGTTCTATGAGCTGTCCGGGGTGTGGGTCACAAAGACTTTTTGGTTGGTGGGGCTTGAATTTATCTTAGAGGTTGAGTAAATTTTCACTGGACAACTCAGGAGAGAAGCCATTTGTAGGAGAAGAGCATGAGCCAGGGCTGAAAGGTGGGAAAGAGCATGGCTCTTTAGTGGTACTGAATTGTTTGGATGGGAGAGGGGAAGCCTTTGGGAAGGGTGCTGATTGGCTTAGTTTGGATGAGTGGCCATCTCTAGACCAATCGTGTGTAGCCTGGGGCAGGCTCTTGCAAGACCTCCATTACTGCTGCAGCCCTGACTGTTAGTGTAGTTCCCAGGGGAGGAGGTGTTACTGGGTGCCAGTCCTGAAGGTGTTCACTGCAGCTTGAGCAGTCTGACCTTTGTTTGGCAGTCAGAGGAGCCAGTATAGGATTGATTTAATTTAATTAATTTTAATTAAATTTTTAATTGTGATAAAATACACATAACATAAAATTTGTCATTTTAACAATTTTTTAAGTGAACGACTCAACGGCCCTTAAGTATAGTCACACAGATGTTCAACCATCCATCTCCAGAGCTGTAAAAGCAAGTTGCTATTTGACTTATTTGTGGTAAATGATATAAGTTACTCAGCATGATTTTTTTTATTGTTTATCAATTCTTCCACTTTAGTTACACACCCTCTGCACCATTTTGTACATTTGGATATTTTCTATTACAAGTTATATGGTAGAATTTTGACTTTCAAGCTTCTTAGGAAATTACATAAAAGAAAAAGAACAGATCTTGAATCAACAGCTAATTTATCATTTTTGTCAATCTCTGAGGGGATTCCCAGGGAATATATAATGATGGACTAGACTAAGAACTTGCTGTGTTGCTTATGAATACAGAGGGAGGTAACTACTCATGGAAAACATCTGGAAGGCCATCTATGCCCTGAAAGGTACAAAACTGGTAAAATTGGTATTTATCTGGCATGTATAATTTTCATAGCTTGATTAATTAGTAATAAAATACACACTGGTTCAGTGAATAATGTTGCTGTCACTTTCAACCTTAGTTGTACAATTACTTAATCTAATAATACATAGTGTTTTCCCATGAAGAGATAAAGCAAGGTAAGTGGAGTCCTTTTATCTGTATTCTAACTGGTATTCCAGGAGGCCATCAGCATGAGTTTTAATTCAAAACATCTGTGTTACCTAAACATACTAGATACTGAAATATTATTTAGATGATTCTGTTAGATGTTTCATATTTATGTACATTAAACAGCATTTTATATAATTAAATGTAAAAAGGTTAAACAAAATTAATTTTTGAATAAATTTTGAATAAAATTTACGACATAGAATTATACATTGACCCAGAACTTTTATAGACTTCCTTAACTGAATCTCTGTACGCATTAAACCACCACACCCCATTTTCCCTCCCCTCCCAACCCTAGCTCTTTACAGCCTCCATTCTACTTTCCATCCCTATGAATCTGACTACTCTAGGGACCGCATATGCATGGAATCATAGAGTGTTTATCTTTTTTGACCTATTTATCCTCAAAGACTTACGTCCTTAAGATTCATCCATGTTGTAGCAGGTCAGAATTTCCTTCCATTATGAGGTCAGATTGTACATATATACCACATTTTGTTTGTCTATTCATCTTTTTGATGGACGTTTGGGTAGCTTCTGCCTTTTGGCTATTGTGAATGTTGTGAACATGGGTGTACTAATATTTCTTTGAGATCCTGCTTTCAGTTATATTGGGTATATACCCAGAGGTGGAATTGCTAGATCATATGTAATTTTTAGTCTGTATATTACTAGTTTTTTTTATTGTGATAGAATTCACAAATAGCATTGTATTAGTTTCAGGTGTACATCATCATGATTCAATATCTGTATACAATGTGAGATGATCACAATAATAAGTCTAGTTAACATTCACCACCATAGGTAGTTACACAATTTTTTTTTCATGTGTGGTGATACTATTTTTAGTTTCTTGAGGAATTGATAAGATGTTTTCCATAGCAGCTGCACCATTGTATAATCCTACCAACAGTACGTAAAGTTTCCAATTTTTTCACATATTTGAAATATTTCACATATTTCACATAAACCAACATTTGTTTAAAAAAAATTTTTTTAGATCCTAATAGTTGTGAGGTGCTATGTCACATGATGGTTTTAATTTGCATCCCCTAATAACTAAAGATGCTGAGCTTCTATTTATGTGCTTTTTGGCTATTTAAGTATCTTTTTTGAAGAAATATCTTTTAAAATCCTTCACCCGTTTTAGTTGAAGGTTAGTTGATTTACAATGTTGTGTTCTGGTGTACAGCATAGTGATTCAATTATACATACATATAAATATATATTCTTTTTCATTATAGGTTGTTTCAAAATATTGAATGCAGTTCCCTATGCTCTACAGTAGAATTGTGTTGTTTATTTTATATATAGTTGTTTGTATCTACTAATCCCAAACTCCTAAATTATCCCTCCGCCCCTTCCCCTTTGGTAACTCTACATTGCTTTTCCATGTCTGAGTCTCTTTCTGTTTTATAAATAATCTCATTTGTTTTAATTTTAAAGATCCCACATATAAGTGAAATCATATGATATTTATCTTTCTCTGCTTGACTTAATACACTTAGTATGATTACCTCTAGATCCATGTTGCTACAAATTTCAACATTTCATTCTTATTTTATGGCTGAGTAGTATCCATTGTATATACATACCACACCTTTATCCATTCATCTTTTGATGGGAATTTGTGTTGCTTTCATGCCTTGGTTATTGTAAATAGTCCTACTGTGAACATTGGTGTGCATGTGTCTTTTTGTGTTAGAGTTTTCTCTGGATATATGCCCAGGAGTGGGATTGCTGGATCATATTTTTCATCCATTTTTAATTCACTTATTTTTTGTGTTGTTGAGTTGCAGTAAAGACTTTAAGCAGGATGTTATCATTTGACCTATGGTTTGTAGAGGACTGAGCTTGAAACTTTTGCAAAACCAGGGCAAGAGTAGAGGAGGAGCAGAGCTTTCTGCAGCAGAGAGGATGCACACTGCACATACAGGTGTTCTACACAAAGGCCCACCTGGTTCTCCTTCTCTGGATCTTGGGTGGCCTTGGACAAGGAAGATCTAGGTCACTCCCTTAAAGTCTGGGCTCTGCCAAGATCCTCACCTTGTTAACTTCCATGGAAGGCTCAAAGTAGTCCCAGGCCCATATGATATCCAGGGTTTTTTGGTCCTTCCAAGTGACCCAGGCAGAGAATGGTATATAATCAGGGCTATAGGATGTCTGCTCTTCTGCAGCAGTGGCCGGGGGGTGAGGTAGGCTCTAGAAATCACAGAAAGTGACACCATGTTGGGACATATAAAAGCAGACTCTCCTATTCCTGTTTTTGACAAGCAGATAGCTCAAACTGTGGTAGAGTCAGACTGCCTGAGTTCAAATCCTACTTGGTCACTTCCTAGGTGGGCAACTTACATAACCTTCTATTACCTCAGTTTTCTCCTCTGTCAAATGAGAATAATTAGCATGTTTCCCCTATTAAGAATTAAGAGTAAACGCATTAATAATATACATAAAGCATAAGAGGTGTGCCTAGTTCATAGAAAATTATGGCCAGTATTGTCATTTTCACTGAGATCAGGACCTACCCAGCTTCTGATCTAACTACTGCCCAGCTTCCCACAGCAATCCCCACCCAGGTCAAGGTGCCTGTATCTCCCAGCCAGGTCCTGTCTCCTGGGGTTCTCATGGCCATCATAACAGGGCCTGATCCCAAGCTGCCAGCATAGGTCAGCATTGCACCATGCTGTCATTGCTCAGAGCAGTAGGTCCAGCCTGAGAAGTCTGGGTCTGTGTACCTGGCAGGATCTCCTCTTGCCTGGCATGCTGGGCATGGGTGGCTGTTGTCTCTGCCAGTACAGCTCCTGGCATCCTCCTTCAGGAGGCTCCCAACCCTGTGGGACTCGTGTTGCTCTTTCTCTGCCTTTTGTGCAGCCTGGAGGCACTAGAAGATGGTCTTGACATGGTGCACAATCTCTTCATCTGTAAAATGGGAACAACTGTGCTGCATTGCAGGGCTTGGCTTAGGGTTGTAGGGTGGGGGTAGGAGATGTTTTAACAACTTCCACCATGGCCTTCTTTATGGAGTGGGCTGGGCTGGGAGGTGATGTCATTTGGTTGGGGTATGGGGAGTGTGTTAAGGGAATGGGGAAATGGGGAGTAGGGGGTTGTATTTCTGGACATGTGACCAACTGATGTAGAGTGTGGCCATGAGGATGGCTCCAGGCTGTGGCTGGCTGTGTGGTCCTGAAGATAGGGCTGATCTGGACATGAGTGCACCTCATTCTTGAAGAGGCTCAGTGCCTTTTCCTCTGTGTCCTGGAATGGCCCTCCCTTTCTTCTTCATCATCTTCTAACCCTGCTTGGGCTTCTCAGAAGTTCTTAACAGACTTCAAGGTAGCTCACTTTTTCTGGCCCATTTCAGCCCCCAACAGCAGTCTTAGCCCCATCTGGGGCTACCCAAATTCCTGCCATCATGGCCTGAACCTCACACCAGAAGAAGTATCTGTCCCACCATGGCCCTTAGCAAGGGACCAGGGACGTGGTCCTGCTTCCAGTAAAGAGGAGTCCCAGCTCAGTGGTTCTAGTCCTGGAATCTCAAGGACTTCAGGGGTCTAGCTCTTGGCTTCCTCCCCTATAATTCCTGGAGGGCCCTGAATACTGGCCAACCCCACTTTAACCATCTATGGTCACATATGTCCAATAGACCATGGCAGATGCAGGTCCCCTCCTCCTTTAGAAGCTTAGGACCTGAAAAACCCTGCCAAATAACCACAGACTGGCAAAAGAACACTCTGTGACTCCAGTGATCAGGAAACACACATTAAAACAACTTTGAGACATAATTGTTCACTTACCAAAATGAAAAACTTTTGAAATTAATAATGCCTAATGTTGGTGGAGATGCAGAGAAAGAAACAGTCATGATTTTCTCTTGGAAGTATTGGTTCTAAAAAACTGCTTTCAAAGATCATTTTGGAAATATGTATTAAAATATATAAATTATGCATACCTTTCTAATCATTTTATCATAAAAATAATTGCATAAGACCCAAAATGCACATATGAGTACTTTTATAGTAGCGTAAAAAGTCCACTAGCAAGTGACTGGTTAAATATATAATTGCATGTGTATAGGAGAGATGTGTCATCAGAGGAAAAAAAAAAGATTTCAGAAAATAAATTCACAGCCAGGAAAGGGCTTACATTAAAATGTTCATTTATTTACTAATTAATTCATTAATTTAACTAACATTTATTGAACACTGAGATTTGTCAGGCATTGTTCTGGATACAGGAAGTAAAATCATAAATGAGATATACCCTATCTTTCTTTTCATGAGTCTTATCCCTCTATGGGGAGAAAGATAATAAAAAAATGAAAAAAAATTATTTCATGGATGATCCTGTTGTCTGCTTGTATGTCAAAATTACAACTGAATAGAGAAAATGACAGGAAGAGAAACATCATAAGATAAACAGTCATTTCATGTTGGTGGTTAACAGTTAGCATTTGTGTTACTAATAACTGAAAAGTTTACTGCAGGAGCTGAACCAGTAGAGGGTTGAACTGTCTCATGTGTCATGTGTCCAGGGCTGAAAATGCTGACTGCTGTCATCTGGCAGCACTGCCATCTGGGGTGAGGCTGTCAGTCTCTGCTTGGCTTTGCAAGGTCACATGGCAGCCTCTTCTGGATCTGCCATCCACATTCTAGGTCTGAAGGAAGAACGGGGAAGGCGGAAGGGAAAAGCCTTTCTCCTGGGGTCTTTACCTTTTTATCATCCAGGATCAGAGCTTCAGCCAATGTAGTTGTGCAGAGAGGGCCACGTGGCAGCTTTTAGCTGCAGGAGGGCGGGGGAGAACATGGAGGTGGTGTCAAAAGCGATCGTCATTGTCTTCTCCACATTTTATGGCATTTTCTAAATCAAGGCATTAAAAAAGAGGTTTTATGTAGAGGAGACCAAGAGCTTTCTACATTTTAAGAAATAGGGCAGGGGTGGTGTACTGCATTCTCTCAAGGCCTGGCAGGTTGACAGAATCTGGCAGACAGAAGAAAAGTCACAGAGCCCTGGGTGACACTGATGTGCCTCTTTTGTGGAGAGCAGTACATAGGCTTCAATGGTGGTAGTGGCGGTGGAAAGTCTCAGCAGAGCAGTAGCCCAGCCTCTTAGGTTATGACCCCGAATCCTCTTCAAGTGGAGCTAAACCTCCTGAGATTTGCCCCGTTTTCTTCTGAGAATGTGTCCCCTGATTAGGGGAGAGGAATCCCTTCTCCCCTTTTGAGAATAATAGCATTTCCTTACATTTTGTGTGGCTGGCCCTCTCAGGTGAGCAGTAGCCCAGTCTGTGACAGGTGATCCCCAATAATCCTAATCACGTGGAGCCAAATCTTGAGAGAGGCCCCAGTTTTCTCATGAGACTAAGTCTCCAGACCATGGGAGATAACTCCCTTTGGCACTCTTTGAACGAAAGCTTTTCTTTACTGTCTGTATTCCTTACCTACTCAGGCGAGGAGTAGCCCAGCCTCTTTCAGGTGATCACAAGAATCCTCTTTAGGTGGAGCCAAGTCTCATGAGAGTTGCCACTTTTCACATGGATTCTTGCTGCTCCTATCTGGGAAAGTCATGTCCCTTATTGGAAATGACTCCTGTCCTTTATTTGAAGGGAAGAATGGACTCCATCTTCAGATGGTGCCCTTTTTCACTCCTGAGACCAAGTCCTATCCTCTATAAGGATGAGTTTTGCACTCAGAGAAGCATGAATCCAGCTTCCCTTGGCTCAGTAAGTACATATCTCCTCACAGAAGCCTCAGCAATTTCACGAGGTTTGCCCCTTTGCTTGCTAGACCTAGTCCCCTTTTCAGGGGGCAGTAATCACTCGGCCCTCTGGAGAATAAAAGCTTTTCTTTACTGTCTGTATATCTTCCCTTCTTGTGCGAGCTGTAGCCCATCCTCTCTCAGGTGGTCATCCTGAAACTTCTTAAGGTTGAACCATGTCTCGTGAGATTTTCCCCTTTACTTGCCAAATTCAGTCCTCTCCTCTGGTGTAAAATCATTTCCCTTATTGGAAATCAGGTCAGTTCTTTTTTTGAAGGGATGAAAGGGCTCCATCCCCAGATGGTGTTACTCATAGCTCTGGAGACAACACCTATCTTTGTAAGGATGCATTTTCTTCTTACATGATCATGAATCCAGTCTGACTCATCTCAGTGAGCACACATCCTCTCACAGAAACCCCAGCTGTCTCAGGAGAGTTGCCCCTTTTCTTGAGAGCCTGAGTACCCTATTCAAGCAAGAGGAATCCCTTTGGCTCTCCTGAATGTAAAAGCTTTTCTTTTCTGTCTATATGCCTTCACTTCTCAGGCCAGCTGTAGCCCAGTTTCTCTCAGGTGATCATCCTGAATCCTCTTTAGTTGGAGTCAAATCTTGCAAGATTTGCACCTTTTCTCACAAGACTAAGTCCCTGGTTCAGGGGAGAAAAATTCCTATGGCATTCCTGAGAAGAAAAGCTGTTCTTTACTGTCTGTGTGGCTTCCCTTCTCAGGCCAGCAGTAGCGCAGGCTCCCATAGGTGATCACCCCTCATCCTAATCAGGTGGTGTGAAATCACATGATTTGCCCCTCTTCTCACAAGTCTAATTCCTGTTCAGGGGAGAAGAGTCCTTTTAGCACTCCTGAGAAACAAACATATGGATCAATGGAACAGAATAGAGAGCCCAGAAATGAACCCACAAACTTTTGGTCAAATAATGTTTGACAAAGGAGGCAAGAACATTTAGTGGAATTAAGACAGTCTCTTCAGCAAATGGTGTTGGGAAAACTGGGCAGCAGAATGTAAATCAATGAAGTTAGAATACTCCCTCACACCATTCACAAAAATAAACTCAAAAGAGATTAAAGACTTAAACATAAGACAAGACACAATAAACTTCCTAGAAGAAAACTTAGGCAAAACATTATCTCACATTTATCTCAGCAATGTTCTCCTAGGGCACTCTACCCAAGCAAAAGAAATAAAAGCAAAAATAAACAAATTGGACCTAATTAAACTTACAAACTTTTGCACAGCAAAGGAAACCATAAACAAAACAAAATGATAACCAGAATGGGAGAAAATATTTGCAAAACATGAAAATGAAAACGTCTTGATCTCCAGAATATATAAAAAGCTCATATGATTTAATAAGAAAAAAAACAAACAACCCAATTCAAAAATGGTCAGAAGAACCATACAAGCAATTCTCCAATGAAGGCATATGAATGATCAATAGGCACATGAAAAAATGCTCAATATCAATAATTATCAGAGAAATGCAAATCAAAACTACCATGAGGTATCACCTCACACCAGTCAGAATGGCCATCTTTAAATAGTCCACAAATGATAAGTGCTGGAGAAAGTCTGGAGAAAAGGGAACCCTCCTACACTGTTGGGAATGCAGTTTGGTGCAGCCACTGTGGGAAAAAAGTATGGGGATTCCTGAAAAGATTAAAAATAGACTTACCATATGACCCAGCAATCCCACTCCTCAGCATATATTCAGAAGGAATCCTAGTTCGAAGAGACATCTGCTACCAAATGTCCATAGAAGCACTATTTACAATAGCCAAGACATGGAAACAACCTAAATGTCCATCTACAGATAACTGGATAAAGAAACCATTGTATATTTACATAATGGAATACTATTCAGTTATAAAAAATGATGACATAATGCCATTTGTGGCAACATGGATGTCTCTGGAGAATGTCATTCTAAGTGAAGTAAGCCAGACAGAGAAAGAAAAATACCATATGATATTACTCATAAATAGAATCCAAAAAAAGAAAAAAGACAAATAAATATAAAACAGAAAAAGACTCACAGACATAGATACAAACTTGTGGTTGCCATGGGGGAGGGGTGTGGGAGGGATAGACTGGGAGTTTGAGGTGTGCAGATGCTAAGAGGTATATATAAAATAGATAAACAACCTTATACTGTGTAGCACAGGGAAATATATTCAAGATCTTCTAGTAGCTCTTGGTGAAAAAGAATATGAAAATGGATATAAGTATATTAATTTATAACTGAAAAATTATGCTGTACACCAGAAATTGACACAAAATTGTAAATTGACTATAACTCAATAAAAAGAAAAAAATTAAAAAGCCTCTTTTGTTTTTTGTTTTTGCTTTCCCCTTCCAAGTTCTGCTAATTAAGCCAAGTCCATTATCTCAGGTGATGGGGGCTGTATATAAATTTCAAGGACATAATAAGAGCTATAACTTCAATTTTTCTCCTTGGAAATACTTTTCTTCTCTCAGGGTCAGCATTTTGAAAAGATGTCTTACCGCGTCAGCTTTCTCAACAGTTTTGGGATGTCAAAAGAACTCATCCTGGCATTTCAGAGTTGAGTTTTTGCCAGCATTGGCTTCATTCCAATCACACAAGCAGTCAGCCAGAGATCCAGCAAGTGGCTGCCTCTCCAGGAGCTGTTCAGCTTTTGAGCTACAGTTTCCTGTCATTAACTTGGTATCCTAAATCAGCTATGATCTGAACAACCTTCTGAGGGTCAATTGATGGATCCAAAGTGTGCTGCTTCTGAGTCTCGCTCCCCAAGGTTTCACTCGGGCCTGTTGGACTCTCTCATCTGTCTCCCTCTGACAGGAACTGCTGGGGGTATTTGGAGGACGAAGTGATCTACCTTATGTCTGGCAGAATTGACATAATTGCTATAGCAAAATCCTCTGCAGAACCACTAACCGTTAAGTGGATGAACCCTCAGACATTCCACTAGGTTCTCAGTTGGCTGAGAACGCCTTGTGGCTGGAAAAAGCAAATGTCCCTTTTCTTCAGAGATGAGCAGTCTCAATCACTCATGTCACTAGCAAACAGTTTGTTCAGACCAAATTTACATAATCTTTCCAGTTTAAGCCTAATACTGAAAAAGGTCAGCCAACCCACTTCCAAATTTCCCCCTAGGTCCCTGCATAGGAAATATACAAGTACCCTCTTAGGACTCCAAGTCCTAACAAAAACAGTTCCAGTACAATTCAGGATATTATTTAAAGCAATGACATCTTGATATCAGGAGAACTCACCAGAGCACCTAGAAAGACAAAGAAGCACATGAGGTTAGAAAGACCTGTGCTGGTACCATGTTCCAGTTTGGGGTAGGCTCCAGCTGTCCCCTGGTGGTGTTTCTAGACTCTCTGAAGAATAATACTTTTCTCTCTCAGTAAGGACACAGAATTATCAAAAACACACCATCTGCAGTCAAATAAAGGAATCATTTCTCCTGCAGGCATCTCCCCTGTACCCAGGACTGGGGAGACAATGCTAGCCTTCCCAAAGCCAGATTGAGCTGGCTAACACACTCCCTCTCTCCACCTTCCTCTCACTGTCAACCCTGGCAGTTTCCTTGCTGGTCTTTTTGTCTTGAACTCTGAGTCTCTCCTTACACCTGTCTTTGTAAGTCTCTCTTTCGCTCCCTGTCAGTCTTTGTGTTTGTCACAGTGTCTCTCTGTTCTTCTCTCTCTCCTTTCTCTCACTTGCTCTGTTTTGTTCTTCTTGCCTCACCTTTGCTGTGGTCAATGCCTGATAAACATGTCTCTGCCTCTCTTAGGTTCCCACAGGCAGGGCTCTTTCTAAAACACAATCACTGGCAAGTGCCTCTGTTGAAACTTCACTAAACCCAGATGACAGTAATTAAAATCCCATGCTGCCTGGGAAAGACTCATTGACTGTGAGTGACCTCTTGGTGAATACAGGCCACAGCCACTTCTAGGTCAGGAGACTCTTCTGTACTCCATCCCCATCTTTCAATCGCAGGTCATTGTCTTCAACAGTGAGATGATGTGCTGGCTTCCTCACTACCAGAGACAAAGGACAGTGCATTTTTTTTTCTTTTTTAAAGTCATTTCTGAGTGTTTTGTGTGGAAAGTTTGGTACCTCAAGAAAAAAATTTAATAGAGAAAGACATCCAATCTCTGTCTTACAAAGCATTTTAAATTACAGAGTTCCCTAGTTTTAACAACCTGCTATTATCGTTTGAAGTCTGCTAACTGGGCATATTTATACCAACAAAATAGTACATACAAATCCAGAGGACAAATAGCAAAGTATTCTCAAAAGAAAATATTCATTTTCTGGAGCCAATCTGAGGTTCACCTGTAATTAGTTATTCAAAATTGCAACAGTGCACAGCAGAATGTCATGAAATAAGCATTTCTCCTGCTTCCGTAAGCTTCCCTTCCTCATGAATAATTTACCACAGGACCCCTCAAAACAAAAAGCCACAGAGCATTTTAATAAATTTTTCAAATATTTGAGTGTCTATGATAACTGCTCAAAATGAATTTTTAAACGTTGATTTAACTTAGAGCAACCCTGGTTCACCAAAAAACGGCCTGTTGCTGGAAAAGAGTACCACCAACAGGAAGCACACACACACACACACACAAAGTTCAAGAGGCCCTCCAGATGCAAAAATATCAAAAGCTGGCAATGTCTTTCTAATTATGGTTAGATGTTAGTATGTCACCACCAATTGCCCTCCAATTGGTTAATTGTCACTTGAGTCAATAAGGAGGGAAAATGCTCAAAGGTAACCTGGAGACTTCTGGAGCTGATCCTACTCCTTAAGTCTTTTGAGAAGTTCTCTCTGAATACAGGCCCAGGCAGTCGCAGACCAGGGCCAGGTCCCGCCGTACGTCCACGGCAGGCGCGCTGCAGGACAGTCCCGCCGCCCAGGATGCCCCAGGGGCGCCCTGGAGGGAGGGCTGTGAGCACGCAGGGCGCCCTCCACTCAATGCCTGACTTTGTGGCCCCAGCCCGGGGTCCTTACCCTGCCGATGATGGAGGGGCTGTGACTGGTAGCGGCCCCGGAACTGAGAATCCGGGTAGGATCACAGCCTGGTAGCTGGAGAGTCAGGCCCCTTGCTGGTGCGCAGGCAGGTGGGGAGAAGCAACAGGCAGAGCTGCACTTAAAAGTCTCAGAGCTTCTCCCTCGCAGGGAGGGTCACATAGTTGGTGACCCACTCAGTCTTCATCTTCCCTTCTCAGGACCCAGGGCCTCCCAGGAACCCACACAGTTCAGCGGCTGATCCCCTTCCCCGCAGCCCTCACACCTGCCTCTGCTCACGCCTGCGCACTGGCTCCTGGGGGGGGGGGCGCTGGGGGCGGCTCCCAGCCTCAGGACTGCTCCAGGGGTAACCATGTTTATTTTTCATTTACTGAAAGTATTTCACCTGGGATCAAATGTAAAGGAAATAAGTGACAAGATTTCTTGTCCAAAACATAATTTAGTGACTATAGAGTCTGTCTTTGTAAGATTTCCTTAGTGATCATTATTTGGACCCTGGCTACTGACCTAAGTCAAACAGCAGATATCAAAATTGTTCAGTAGTGTATTTTCCTTCCATAAATTATCAGTGAATAATACATTTGACCATGTGGAGTTTTATTGGGTGTGAAGTACTTTTACTAATAATCACCCTGATGGCCCACATATCCCTAGGCTGAAAGTGTCGGTGTCAAATAGGTCCACTTTTTATGATACAGATTTTTTTGGACAGATCTCAATTTTGATCCAGCGATTTGGACATACTGCTTCCCCCAAAGTTCCCATCCTTCACCTCTGCCCACCTCATCAGGGAACAGAAGAGGATCTTCTCTGAGCTGCTTCAAGGGAACAGGCAGATGAAAGCCCCACTGTGGTTCCAGCCGCCTGCCTGGGAAATGAAAGCACCTTTGCCTCTAGAAAATCCTGGTTAGAATCTGCATCTCTAATTCCCCTGGGAATGAAGAGACACCAAGCAGAGGGCCTGTATGGTGGGTAAACAAAACCCAACTCATCTGAAAATCACTCCATCTCCTCCCCTTCTTCTTGCTGTTTAGTGTAGGCAAACAGCCCAGGTCATCACCACATGGCTTTCATTTTTTACTTAAGAAGAGAAAAATGGTCTAAATGAGGACAGAATTTCCCCAATTCTGTGATTGACTTCCTAAGGTCTCTTGTCGCTGAAAGTGGCCAGATGAATGTCAGGCAGATTAGAAGTGAGCAAAAGGATCATGTGGACTGTGTGGATTTTGGGGAGGCTGTTTAGATAGAGTAGATGCAGCTGAGTTGGTCGTTTGGCCCTTCATCTTTCCTCCTTCCTGCCTCAGAGGTGAAGGCATGTTGGCGGATCAAGTCCCGTGCTCCAGCAGCCATTTCAGACCAAGAGACAGCCTTGAGGATGGACACCAGCTAAAAATGCTGAAAGGGGCAGAAAGACAGATAATGGCTGGCTACAGTGGTGTGCTATTGACAGTATGAACGCTCTACACTCGTAGTTCTTTTCCATGAGGATGGAAAAAAACTCCCAATTGCCCCTGGTATTCTCAGTTTTCTGCTCTATTACGGAAATATTGGCATCCAGTTAGAGTGGTCCCCTCCTGTGAAGTCAGACAACCTTAGCTGCCCTGACCTGACTCTGTGGATACCCCCTCCACTATCCTTCTCCCTATTTATGAGCTACACAACATCTCAAAAGTCCACAGCCTCCAAGTGGAAAATGGATGTTTGGGGATCTGTACTGAGGGAGTTTTCTGGAGGCAGATTTGGTTTTGCAAAGAGACTCTGATGTGATGATTCATTGTCACTTCCTTCAAACCAACACAGAGCCTGTGCTCCTAAGCCTCAGTGTAGAGCCTCAGCCCAAGCAGGCCTTCCCCTGGGCCCTTGGATCTCTACTTCATCTGCTTCCCAGTTTACAGGGGCTTCTGTCTTTCCTCCTCCAGGGAGAGCTTGGAATTTCCTTTTTGTGAGGACCTATGTTCTCTGCTTGGGGGGCTCTGTCTGTGGGCGGAGAGGAGGGAGGTTGCTGACCGTCTTCTCAGTCACTCAGACCATGGGATCCCCTGAACTTACTTTGATGGACATGTTGGCCCACCTTCCATTCCATTTGTGGTTTGGGGCAAAAGGCAGAGTTCCTTCCCCTGCAGAATCTGAATGGCAGCCTTGAAGGGGCTGGACCAGGGATGGGGCAGAGTCACTGCTAGAGAAGCCTGAGGGGTGGGAGGGCCTGTGCTCAGCTCCCAGTCACCTTGCCTTAAACTCTGACCTTCCTGCAGTTTCCTTGAACACCTGATATGTTTTGTTACAACTCTTTCTGCTCATATGAGCTCAAGTGGGAGCTGGTGCTGCAGCTAGGAAATTCCACTGGGGGGGAACCCATCCAAGGCCTTGTCTTTCATTTGGTGACCAGCCTTATTTTTAATATTTAAAATTTGTATTTAAAGCAAAAGATGATGATAATAAGGTTCCTCATATATTGCTCAGTCAGACACAACAGGCCACAACAATATGTTATCACCAATAAGAATAATCAGGGATTGTAAATTCATAGACACATCAGGAACATTGGTTGTCACAGCACTGAAGGTGAGGGAAATCAGGAGAGACTGATACTTACAGCACTTTCTTTGATAAGAATGTTCTGGAATAGATATTAAATGGGGTTATATAAAATTGTGAATATGCTTAATACCATGTACAAGTAGAATTTAAAATATTAAAAGTTTTAAAGTTTAAGGTAACTTTATACCACAGAATAATTTAGTATATATAAGATAAGAACAAATTTATTTTTCAAAAAAGAAGGAATTACAGGGAAGGGGAAGGGTGTCTCCAGTGCTGCTGCTGGCACCCGGGGCAGCTCAGTCCACGGCCCTGAAGGCACTGCATGTGCTGGTGCTCTTTGCTGATCGGGTAGCAGCTCTAGGTGTATCCGGGGAGGACCTGGCTCTAGCACCTGAGTAACTAGGAGAACTGGGTGTGCTGTGGTCTCTGATCTAGAACTGGATAACCCTGTGGGGTCACAGCTGGGCCAAAGCACAGTGGGGTCACAGCTGGGCCAAAGCACAGTGGCACCCCAGGGCCAGTGGGGGAGCTCTGGCTGAGGTTGGCTGAGGCTCTGGATGTGAGGCAGGGCAGGCGGCTGGCTGAGGTGGTAGAGGAAGTGCTAGAGCAGCTGTTCCTGATGTTTCAGGCTCTGAGATAGAGGACAGCTGTTGCCTGAACCTCCTCTAGAATTGGAGCCTGTGCAGGTGCTTTTCTTGGCTTTGAACTTAAATGAGAGCTGGGGCGGGAGCAGGCTCTGGCTCTGGTTTTGGAGTTGGTATATCCCTTCATCTGGCCCTTGAACTTGAGCAAGGGCTGTGGCTTGAGCTTGCTCTGGCTCTGGAGCTGTCCTGGGCAGGAGAGGTGCAGCAGGCTTTAGGTCTCCAGGTGTTTCCAGAGCTTGCTCTGAGCTGGTGCTGTAGCTCCAAGAAGGGAAACTCTCATCAATAGGACTGCTTTCTCACTTGTATCCCAAAAGTCAGGAAAGTTCTCACTGCCAATCAGTGAAGTCTCAGACCAGGGTCCCACTCCCAGGAAGACTTCCCAGACTGAAATCCAGGGGAAAAGTGATCTGAGCCTCCACATCACTCCTGGGCCAGTTCCAGCCTGGGGAGGCTCTGCCCTATGTGGTCCAAAGCCTTCCCCTCTCCACTCACCACATCACTCACCCTGCATCCTCCTCACCATCACCCTCTGTCTCTGGGAGCTTCAGCTGTGCCAGGAGAAGGTGGGCCTGGTGCTCCAGATCTGAGCCAGGCATGCTGAGCTCTAGGTAAGCTAGTATCATCTTCAGGCAGGGAAATTCTGGAGGCTGGTGGAAATCCTCTGGGTACTGAAGCAGCCAGGTGCCCAGGATGGAGGACATGGCCCTGGGGGTAGTCATGAGGGCACCAGAGTCAGAGGCTTGGCCTTTACTTCCAGGCTGCACTCCCAGGGAAGACCTCTGGGGACCTGGGCCTCTTTGCCTTCAGCTCCTGCCCATCCAGAGGCAGTTCTTCTCCATGTCCCATCTTACTTGGCAGTCTGGGCAGAGGTGGGCTTGGACACAGAGGAGGGGCTTCTACAATCCTTCTGAAGGAACAGCCTTTGCTCAATGGTATGACTATCTCTCTACCTCTTCAAGGATGCCTGTCACACTGCTCTGTCCATCTCCCAGCCCCTCCCCACTGGATAGCACCTCTGTGAGGACAGGCAGGCTGTCTGCTCTGGGCACTGCCATCTCGGGAACACGGGAGCTGCTCCATGAGTGTCTGACCCAGGAGGGAACAGACAGGCTGTGTCTGCCACCCAGGCTTCCCATGGGCCTCCTCACACCCCAGACTTTAGCTCCTGCACCTGCCTGCTGCCTAATCTTCCAGGGATCCTGCCTGGGTCCCCTCCTGCCCCTGCCACTCACCTCCCACAGGGTGGGCTCAGCTGTCCCCTGAGGCTCACTGGGTAACCTGAACACCAACTGAGTCCTCACCATTGAGGCTCCACCAGATGGTTGGCAGGATGCTCTCCACCCCTTGTGTTCTGGGTCCCAGGATGGGGGTGGGGGCAGGGCTGGGATGGAGGAGGGATGGCTGTGGGTTCACTTAGGGGCTGACTCTGACCTCTGACCTCTCAGATGTCCCTCATAGCACTACAGCCCCATCCACAGGTCTATGGGTCTCCTTTCCTCTTTGCTAGGAGAAGCCCTAAGACTTCTGCTCTCAAGTCAGAATCAGAGAATGTGTGGGATCCAAGGTTCTGCCTGCCCTGCCCATCCACACAGTCCAAAGCTCCACATTGTTTTCGGGAATGGAGACCCTCCTTCTTCATTCAGATAAACTCACTGTTTCAGCTGGTGCAGGGGTCCACCGTCCTCATCACTATAAGGCAGAACACATCCATATCTAGACAAGGCCAGAAAGACATCACAAGGACTGTACTGAGAACAATACCCAAATGTGATGTCTAGTGTGACGTGACTCCTGGGAGAACGGAAGCCCTGGAGGCAGGGCTCTTATGTACTTGACCCATTAAATGATGGTTGTTCCTAGAAAAATTCCTGTCCCTAGTGGACCTTGCTATTTATTTGAGGAATTAACGACCCCCAACTAGCCACATCACACACACCTGAGTGGGTCTGGGATCCCACTTCTTCCTCCCAGGGATCCCTGCTCTCACTGTCCTAGGACAGGGACAGCAATGGAATCACAAGTCATCTTTGAAATGGGAAAGCATTTCAACCCTAAGCCAAAGACCCAGTGACACAGGAGGCAGAGGCATCCTCATGGGGAGCAGAAAATGACCAATGAGCACAACCACAGCCCCTCCAGCTGACCTGTCCAGGGGCCCGGTCCCCCAAAAGCACATTCCATTAAGGAGCCCCTCTATTCCTACTCTCCTAGGGCCTGATCCTCTCTTGACCCCAGTGTACATAGGGGCAAACAGGCTCAGGTTGGTAGAGTGACATTACCCCATTTCACTGCTAGTAGGTGCTTGAGTCACCAATGTCCCATGGTCATTGCTCACCCAATTTTCCCAATGCTCACCTTTGGAACAGAAGGTCCAGAACCTCCTGGGTTGTGGCCAAAGCTCTATAGGTGCCCAGGAATGTGTGCAGGTAGAAGAGGTCACCGCCCAGGACAGCAGGCACCAGGTTTGCCACAAGCTTTTCCAGCCTGTCTCTGTGGCTGCTCCATGCCGTACAGGGAAAATTCCTGCTCCTGGATGATGGATCTTCCTTCTCATGTGGAGAAGATGAGAGACATGAGTCAGGGCAGCTCCATGGACCTTCAGAGGGGGTAGGGTTGCAGCTCAGACTGAATTCCCAAGCCTCAGGAACTTGTACCAAGAGGTGGGAGAGGAGAGCCCTCAGCAGAATAAAGGTTCTCAGCATCAACAGGCCAAGTGCCATTGGGTGATGGTTAAATTCATCAGTTTCTCACATTATGTCAGCACAGTAGTGACAGCACCTCCCTGCATGAACTACATCATCCCTGTGACCACTATGAAAACATCCCATTGTAGAGACGAGAACACAGAGGCAGTTCCTGGGGTGGGAGGGATCAGGATTGTCAGCCCAACATGGCATTAGAGGATGAAGTAAAAACAGGAAATTCTGTAGAAAAATGTAGCAACAACGTTGACTTAACATGAACTGAAATTCTATTAGAGTGTCTTCCTGAGATTGCTACTAATGTTTGGACATTGACATCACATCTGGCCAAGGTAGGGCCTGGGCTGGAGGGCAGGTGCGAGAGACGGGGAATCAGATTTCTTTGCTGAAAGGTATCTAAGAGGGAGCCCAGGGGAGGAGCAGGGCAGCTCTGCTCCCTCACACTCACCCTGACCCCGTCCTGGGCTTTGTTGGTGTCCTCGGGCACCTGCCCCTCCTGCATGGAGATGGAGCAGGGGACTCCGTGCACCAGGTCCTGTCCCATTTCCTCTGTGGAGTCCTGCAAACACAGTGCCCAGCAGCCAGGCAGAAACCTCAGAGCCCTGTCTGGCTCTCTTGGCTGGTTTTCAGACCCACAGAGCATCTCCACTCCAGACAGACACACACCACTCTCTGCACAGACCTCTATCGAGGACAAAAAAGCTGAGAACTGAGGCCCTTGGACTCCCATTGGCACAGATAAGAGGCCACTCAGGAGTCGTCTGTCACCCCCACCAGCCCTGTTCTTGGATGTGGCCATGACAGGAGCACCAGGTTTCCAAGTGGTTTTAACAACCAGTTTCAGCCCAGAGGGGTCACCTCCCCTCAAGTCCCACTTCCCTGACATGGATACAAGGGCAAGTGGGCCTGCCCAGGGAGGGCTCCCAGAGGTGGCCAGGCCAGGACTGGCCTGCTCCAGGCCACATTGTGTTACCTTAGGTGACCTCCTGGTTAAAAAACAAAGGCATCTGGGTTGAGGACTGAACCAATGTCTACAGCATCTGAAAAACCTGTCACTCCAGTCTTTCCTAAAACAGAAACCCCAGGAAATCAGAACACAGAGAACATCTTTCTCTGTCAACTGTCTGCAGCCAAGTGAGGTGGCTCTGAGGCCATCACTAGAATGTGGGTGCCTGGTAACCAGGTTCCATTTCTGTTGGGGGTCTCTTGTCATAGAGGTGACTTCACTTCCTGGGGTCCACTTCCTTGACCACCCTCCTCAGACAACACTTCCACACACAGCCCTCTGGGCTGCTGCCTCCTTACCCCCTTCTCCACACAGACCCACCTCTTCCACAGTTACAGCAGCCCTGCCCTCTCCATGGCTCCCGGGGAGGCTCTGTGCACAGCTGTGAGGAGATCACGTGTCTTCCAGACTCAGCTCTTCATTCTTACCTGTTCTCCATCCTGGATAAGTCCTGGTGTCTGTCCAGGCCTGTCTGTCTCACACACACACAGTGGGGGTGATTCTACCAGGTACTTCCAGGGACATCCTCAGGCGTATGTGGAATAAGGCCTGAAGAATGGGGGAGTGGTGTCTCATACGGGTGATGCCTCCGACACTCTTTTTCTTTCTTTTACTAACACCCCTGTGCATGTTTTTCTCTTGTTCCACCTCATAGCCCATATTTAATGTCAATGTTCATGTGTTTGTGTGTGTGTGTGTGTGTGCGTGCGCAGCCATTTAAGCCAGTGCTCACTCTCTATGTGGCCATGATAAAACTTCCTGCATGTGGGAGGGGTGGGCAAGAGCATCCTGAGGTCTGAGTTTCTAATTTCCAAAGCAAACCCCATAAGAGGTGTTGAGTCCCTTGGCTCGGAGGTCAAGGCCATCCAAGTATCAGGGGCTGGAGATGGAATCACAGACTCAAAGACAGTCAGGCTCCACTGCCCACACTCAGTAACACAGTGCTGGGGGCAGGGAGACTGTCCCCTTCACGGAGCACACAGCCCGGCAGCCTGGGCTTCTCTGGCTGGATGCAGAGTGGCTCAGAGACAGACAGGCAGATGATGGCTGCCATCGCCAGACAGACTTGTCAGTGTCATTTGCTGCTTCCTTTATGTTCCTGTCCTTAAATGACTCTCCTCAAGACTTAGGCTGGCTGTCAGCTTTTATCCAGGTCCAAACCCAATATAAACAGAGTCCAGGTCATCAGGTGCAGAGTATTTTTCATCAGCCATGTCCCACCGCTTGCTTGAAACCCCCTGGGAAGCAGTTTCTCCCAGTGAGCTTTATTATAAAATGGTATCACTTTTGTCATTTTTTTAGATTACTCATACTAATTATATCATATAATATTTGTCTTTGTCTGACTTACTTCACATAGTATGATAATCTCTAGGTTTCCCAGACATAGACCTCAATGTTCATAGCAGCTCTATTTACAACAGCCAAGATGTGGAAACAAAGTAAATGTCTACCGACAGATGCATGGATGAGGAAGATGTGGTATATGTACACCATGGAACACTACTCAGCCGTAACAGGGAATGGAAGAATGTTATTTCCAACTAAATGGAATAGAGGTAGATACTATCGTAGTAAGGGAAGTAAGTCAGACAGTCAAAGGCAAATATATAACTTATATATGGAATATATAAAAAAGTGATACAAATGCCCTTATTTATGAAACAGAAACAGACTCACAGACATAGAAAAAACACTCTGTGGTTACTGAGGTGGGGGGAGTGGTGGTGGGGAGGGAGAAATCAGGAGTGTGGGATTACAGATAAACAGTAGTACATACAAAACTGATCAACAACAAGGACCTACCAATAACTTGTAATAACCTATAGTGGAAAAGAATGTGAAAAAGCACATATATGTGTGTAACTGAAGCATTATGCTGTTCTACAACACTGTAAATCAAATACACTTCCATGAAGTAAATAAAGTGCATCAGAACTGATTGAATCTCATGTGTCCAAGGTTTAAGTGGCCCCAAGCTGCCTTCTGGAACTCTCTTCCCACTCTTCCCCCATCCATGCAGGAGCTCCATCTCCCCACCTGCTCAAACCAGAACCCAGGGCTATGTCTGCCCCCTCGGTCTTCCTTACCCCACATGCAGTCAGCTCCTCCCCCGTCCCTGGGTCCCAACACCAACTGCATGCATCACCCCTCTGTATGTCCCTCCCTCTCCCTGTTCAGACCACCACTGACACTGTCCCAGATTCATGCTCTTTACTTCCCTTTGTCACACCCTCTGATCCAAGGGAGGGGTATTTAAAAAGCATATCTCTTCCTCTCACTCTGCTAACACAGAGGAAGTCTCTCAGGGACACTTTGGAGAAAAGCCCTGATCCTCAGCCAGACCTGAAGCCCCGCCTCCTGGTAGCAACCCACCTGGCCCCTCAGTCAACCACACTGGCCTGTGTTTGTTCTTCCAAGGACCACCCCCTGCCCAGCCTTCAAAAGCTATAGTCTCTGAACCAATTGAGCTCTTTACCTGGATGTCCCCTCCTTCAGTTTTCCCTCAAATGCTGGAGATTGCTCAGCTCTTGGCCCTGAGTTCCTCCCCCAGGGTCTTTTTCATAGCCTCAGGAGATCGGGCCTCATGGGCCCCAGTACTTGCCTGGGAGGTGGCAGGAAGCTGGGGCTCTAGGCCCTCAGGCCCCGAGTCCCATGACTCATCCTGCAGCTGGCTTGTAGGTGAGCCCAGAGGGCTCTAGAGCCTGCTGTTGACTCCATGGGAAAAGGCCCCTGAAGCGCTCAGGAGCCCTGCCCCACTGCTGGTTTTCCAGGTGGAATTTAGAGAAGGAGAAAGTGAACCAAAAGTGTAGTGACTCAACTGTGTGATATTGGCATAGAAACAGATGCACAGATCAATGGAACAGAATACAGAGCCCAGAAGTAAACCCACACATGTATGTTCAAGAGATTTACAATAAAGAAGCCTAAAACGCACAGTAGTTGAAAGGACAGTCTGTACAACAAATAGTGTGGGGAAAGCTGGACGGCTACTGGCACAAGACTCTCACTGGACTGCTCTCTTACATCATCCACAGAACGGAAGTCAGAATGGGTTAAAGCCTTGAATAGAAGGCTTGAAACCATATAACAAGAAAGACTAGGTAGTGAGCTCCTTAACATCAGATTTGGTTTTTAATTGTTGGCTCTGACTACAAAAAGTACAAGAAATAAAAGTAAAAATTAACAACTGAGGCTACATCAAACTGGAATGCTTCTACACAGCAAAGGAAACCATGCACAAATAGAAAAGGTAGGGTATCAAATGGGAGAACATAACTGCAATTCACGTCTGATTGGGGGTAATATCCAAAATGTGTAAAGAGCTCACAGAACTCAATTCCAAACAAACATATCAGTCTCATTAAAAAATGGGCACAAGGTCTGACTGAATAGACTTTTTTTCAAAGATGCCATACAGATGGCCCACAGGCACATGGAAAGATGCTCAACATTGTTAATCATCTGAGAAATGCACATCAAAACCCCAATGAGGTATCACCTCACACTGGCTAGAATGGCCATCATTAAAAAGATCACAAGGAACACATGTTCATGAGGATGTGGAGTAAAGGGAGCCCTGGTACAGAGTTGATGGGAATGTAAATTGTTGTAGCCTGTATGCAAAACAATATGGAGGTTCCTCGAAACAAAATATGTAACAATCATTTGATCCAGAAATTCCACACCTGGATATATATTTGAAGACTAGAAAAGCACCAATTCAGAAAGATAGTTGCAACCCAATATTTATAACAGCATTATTTACAATAGCCCCAAAATGGAAGCAACCTAAGTGTCCAGCAATAGATGAATAAATAAACCATATATATAATGCATTTTATTTGTGTGTGTGTGTGTGTATGAATGATTGAGTACTACTCAGTCATAAAAAAGCATGACATTTTTCCACTTGAAATGATATGGAATGACCTAGATGATATTGTGCTTAGAGAAATAGATCAGAGGAGATAAATACTGGATGTTATCACTTATATGTGTAATCTGATATATAAAACAAGTGAACATATATAGTAAAACCAAAACAGCCTCACAGATATAGTGAACCAACTAGTTTCTAGTGGTGAGAGGGAAGGGGGTGGGACAAGAAGGGGTAAAGTACTAAGGGACACAAACTACTAAATATAAATTAAATAAGCTCTGTGTCTATAGGAATTTCTGCTTGTATGTTTTAAACTTAAACAAGCTCCAGTTTCATCCTGGGGAAGCTGGTGGATGCTAGGGTGGGGAGAAGCTACCTTTGTAAAATGGTTGCCAAGCTTCCAAGCAACTCAAAGGCATCAGCTCCTCAGCCCACCCTGAGGTGAATGTGTGACGACTTTTACAATTCTTTCAAGAAAGGGAAGTGTTAACAGAGTTTTTGTGTTTTCTAGATTTAATTTTGGTAACTTTTGTTTTCCAGAAAATTATTCTCATAGCCTAACATGGCCAATTATAGCTATGAAATTGTTCATTGTCTTTTTTAGATTTTTATTTTTTGGCTGCAGTATTTTTTGTCTTAGTCATAATAAAGTAACTTTTAAAAATTGCCTTTACAGGGTTCATCTATTTTCAGTTAGAAAAACAATATATTCCTTTTTCAGAAACAAACATCTATTTGTACCCATCAAGCAAATTGGTTTGTTTCCAACTGGTAATTTTAAGTTTTGTGTATTAAATTTCTCCTCCATTTCCAAAGTTTATAAATTTGACTTCAATTCCTATGTTGAATGCATGCTTTGTGTAATTTGTCTTAAGTAAAGAAAACTGTTTATATTTTTTCTTAGAAAATGGAAGCACAGCTGCCATAAAGGCAAACAGACATAAGAAACAAAGTTATACTGAGTGATACAGAGAAGAATACATTTTCAGCATCGATAAAACAAGGAGTTAAACTCAATGTCATATAAAGAATACCACAGATTAATTTAAAATATAAAGAAAAACTGACACAGGGTATAACACATCTGAGGAAATGCAATACTCAAATGAATATCAAAAGAAATACCTGAATTTACCTAGTTTTAAGAAAAAAATATTTAATGACTTCCAATCACACCGCTACATTTATATAAATATTAAAAAATTCTTGTATGCCTTACCTGGCATTAAAGTCACCTTTTTTTCACAACAGAAACCAGCAAATACCCTTCAAGATGAGAAGTTAAGCACAGCTCTTTATGTTCTTTTATAGGAGGCGGGGTCCTGATTGGATCATTGCAATAACCTGGTTCTCAGGGGGAGCCACTTCCCCCATTGGCTTAGCTTTCTCCCAGTTACTCCAATGATATAAGATGCTGGGGGCTTTGAAATTTCCTTCAAGGAGAGACTGGTGACAAATCTTGGTTACATGGTAGTTAATGATCATGTACTTGTGGGGAACACTAGGAAATCTAAGATCTGTTTCTCCCTGGCTGTTGCTGGTAAAGCTTCATTTGGCTTCACCTTATGATAGTTTGGTCAAGCTCAAGGAAGGCTCCTTCTCTGCTACCACTTAGTTTCCACCGGTGTTTCCTGACTTCTCTGAGCATGAGAGTTCCTGGGATCCCTGTGGAAAGCACAGTTCACCTGGTGCTTTCCAGAGGGCTCAGCAGCAGGACCAGGAATACGGACTTTCTACGGCACCAGGGGCTGCTTAACACCAGCAAAGGTGGGGGAAATACTGCTTCAAATCATTCAGTCTGTGATTCTTTATTCACAGCTTAATGGATAGACAGATGAGATATAAAACACAGCACAAACTTAAACTGTACATTTCCATGAGTTTTGACATACGTATATACCTATAAAAGCATCAGGCTGATTAAGAGAAAAATACAGACCATCTTACAAAGTTTCTCCGTGCCCATTTGTAATCCATACCTCCCTCCTCCTGTCCTCAGTCAATCTGCTTTCTTCCACTGTATATAACATGGCATTTTATTCATTTATTTATGTATTTAATTCAAATATAGTTAGTTACAATGTATCCATTTTTGTTATAAAGCATAATGTTTCAGTTATATATATATTTATTTGTTTTCATATTCATTTCAATAAAACTTAACTACAAGATATTGAGTATAGTTCCCTGTGCCATACAGAAGATTTTTTCTTAAATCTATTTCTATATGTAGTAGTTAACATTTGCAAATCTCTAACTCCCCATTTACCCCTTCCCACCCAGTTTCCACCTGGTAACCATTGGATTGTTTACTACATCTGTGAGTCTGTTTTTGTTTCACAGCTGTGTTCACTGGTGTCTTCCTTTTTCTTTTTTTAGATTCCACATATGCGTGATATCCTATGGTATTTTTCTTTCTCCTTCCAGTTTACTTACAGTGACAGTTTTCAGGTCCATCCATGTTGCTGCAAATGGCATTGCATTCTTTCTATGGCTGAGTAATATTCCATTGCATAAATATACCACAATTTCTTTATCCAATCATCTGTGGATGGACATTTAGGTTGCTCCCATGTCTTGGCTATTGTAAGTAGTGCTGTTATGAATTGGGGTGCATGCATCTTTTTGAATTAGAATTTCCTCCATATGGTAAGTCTATTTTTAGTTTTCTGAGGAATCTCCATACTATTTTCCATAATGGCTGCCCCAAACTCTATTCCCACCAACACTGTAGGAGGTTTCCCTTTTCTCCCCACCCCCTCCAGAATTTATGGTTTGTGGACTTTTGAATGATGGCCACTTTGGCTGGTGTGAGGTGATGCCTCATTGTAGTCTTGATTTGTATTTCTCTGATAATTAGTGTTACTGAGCATTTTTATGTGCCTATTGTTCATTTGTATGTCTTCACTGAAGAATTGCTTCTTTAGGTCTTCTGCCCATTTTTGGAGTGAGTTTTTTTTTTATTATTATTAAGTTGTATGAGTGGCTTATATGTTCTTGAACTAAACCTTTGTCAGTTGTATTATTTGCAGATATATTCTCCCATTCCATAGGTTGTTTTCTGTTTTATTTATGGTTTCCTTTGCTGTGTAAAGGCTTCTAAGTTTAATTAGGTCCCATTTGTGTATTTTTTCTATGTGTATCTGTCTGTGTCTGTGTGTGTGTGTGTGTATAATCGAAATATAGTCATTTTACAAAGTGTCAATTTCTGGTGTACAGCTGAGTACTTCAGTCATGCATGGACATACATATATTCATTTTCATATTCTTTTCAACCATAAGTTACTCCAAGATATTGAATATTGTTCCCTGTACTATGCAGTATGTACTTATTATTTATCCATTTTATATATATTAGTTACTATCTGTAAATCTCAATCTCCTAATTTATCCCTCCTTATCTCATTCTCTCCCTGGTAACCTTGTTGTTTTCTATGTCTGTCAGTCAGTTTCTATTTTGTAAATAAGTTCATTTGTTTTTTTTTATATTCCACATATAAATGATATCCTATGGTATTTTTCTCTTTCTTTGTGGCTTACTTCACTTAGAATGACAATTTCCAGGTCTATCCATGTTGCTGCAAATGACATTATTTCATTATTTTTTATGGCTTAGTAGTATTCCATTGTATAAATACCACAACTTCTTTATCCAGTCTTCTGTCCATGGACATTTACATTGCTTCCATATCTTGGCTATTGTATATAGTGCTGTTATGAACGTTGAGGTGCATATCTTTGCAAATTATAATTTCCTCCATATATATACACAGGAGTGGGATTACTGGATCATACGGTAAGTCTATTTTTAGTTTTTGAGGAATCTCCATACTGTTTTCTACAATGGCTGCACCAAACTACATCTACACCAGCAGGGTTTGAAGGTTCCATTTTCTCCATACCCTTTCCAGCATTATAATTTGTGGACTTTTGGATGATGGTCATTCTGCCTGCTGTGGTGATACCTCACTGTAGTTTTGATTTGTATTTTTCTGAAAATTAGCAACATTGTCATTCGTTCATGTGCTTATTGGCCATATGTATGTCTTCACTGGAGAACTGCTTGTTTAGGAATTCTGTCCATTTTGGGTTCGGGTTATTGATTTTTGATTATAAAGTTGTATGAGCTGTTTATATATTCTGAAAATTAAGCCCTTGTCAGTCTCATCTCTTGCAAATATTTTCTCCCATTCTGTAGGTTGTCTTTTAGTTTTGTTTATGGTTTCCTTTGCTGTGCAAAATCTTATAAGTTTAATTAGGTCCCATTTGTTTATTTTTGCATTTATTTCTATTGCTTGGGTTGAGTGCCCTAGCAGAACATTACTGAGATGTACATCAGATAATATTTTGCCTATGTTTTCTTCTAAGATGTTAGCTGTGTCTTGTCTTTTATTGAAGTCTTTAAGCCATTTTAAATTTATTTTTGTGTATGGTGTGAGGAAGTGTTCTAACTTCATTGATTTCCATTCTGCTACTCAGTTTTCCCAACACCACTTGCTGAAGAGACTGTCTTTTTTTCCTCTATTGTGTGTTCTTACCTCTTTTGTCAATGATTCATTGACCAAAGTTCTGTGGGTTTATTTCTGGCTCTCTATTTTGTTCTATTGATCCATTTGTGTTTTCTCCCAATACTCAGCTCTTTTGATTACTGTAGCTCCATAGTATTGTCTAAAATCAGGGAGAGTTATTTGTTGAGCTTTGTTCTTTTTCTTCAGTATTGCTTTGGTGATTCTGGGTCTTTTGTGATTCCATGTAATTTTTAGGGATGACTTGTTCTAGTTCTGTGAAAAATGTCACGGGTAATTTGATAGAGATGGCATTAAATCTGTACATAGCTTTGGGTGCTATGGGCATTTTCACGATAGTGCTGCTTACAATCCAAGAACATGAGATATTTTTCCCATTTCTTAAGTCATCTTTAATTTCCTTAATCAATGTTTTTTTAATTCTCTGCATGTAAGTCTTTCACCTCCTTGGTCAAATTTATTTGTATTTTATGTTTTTGGGTGTGATTTTAAAAGGCATTGTTTACTTTCTTTTTGTAATAATTCACTATTAGTGTAAAAAAATGTTACTAATGTCTGTATGTTACTCCTGTATCCTTCAACCTAGCCATATCCTTTTATCAGCTCTAGTAATTTTTGTGTGTTGCTTTTAGTTTTTTCTATATATTGCATCAAAAAAATTTTTCCTAAGCATTTATTGTCTACTCTTTGTCTGGCATTGATGGTAGTTATCTCATCAAATTCCCATTTTTTAAAATAAACTGAGATAGATATCCTTCTCATTTTGGTAAATAAGAAAATCAAGTTCCCCCAAATGATGCATTTCATGCCTGAAGGCACTCAGGCATGATAGACAATATGTGATCAATGCCTAGGTTTCAGCCCAGGAATTCATATCATTTCTATTCTGCAACACATGGTCCAGTAGGAACCTGACAATGTTCATCTAAAGAAAACATGGCGTTTTATATGAAGGACATCTTTCTGTAACTGGCTGCTTTCACTCAGCATAAATATTTTCAGATAGATAAATGAACAAATATGCAAACTATAGAGATACGCTGTATACTACAGGAAATATGCCCCATATTTTAAATAACTTTAAATGGAGTATAATCTATAAAAATTTGAAACTATGTTGTACACATGAAACCAGTATAATATGTTAAATCAAGTATGCCACAAAAAAAGAACACTCTTTTAACTTCCATCCAGGCCAAGGAATTGTCCTTTTCTAGCCAACCCTGAATACCCTCCCTCTGCCCCTTTCCAATCTCAACCAGCTCCCTATTTCCAAAAGTACTCACTATCCTGATTTTTACAGTCATTAATCTCCTTGAGTTTCTTTATTCTTACCACCCAAGTGTGCCTCTCTAGACCCTTTAGATGAGGCTTGCTCATTGTGTTGATGTCTTTAAATCACTTTTAGTCTGTACGTGCCTCCTCCATTCCTTTCTTTGGCTAAAACTATATCCATGGAAAATCCTAAGCCCTTCCTTCTATAGTTTTTCCCAGGATGGACTTTGCAGACTGTGTACTCATGACACAGTTCAGCACATCCCTCTCTTCTCTCCATTTCCTGCAGATATTCAGCTATCTTCAAGGCTTGATCAGACTCAGAATAAGGATATTTGATGAGACCCGAGGTAATGATGTGCTCTTTCATCTTCATCAACGGCCACATATTGTCTGGTTGTTTGCCTTGTTTGAGATGTGAGCAGGAATGATACTCAATGCTTACCATTCATTAATCCATTTGGAACAGAAAAATGATTACACCAGTTATTTTTCATTTGTCAGCATCTTTAATTTTATAAAGAGACATTTCCCTTCATCTACTGTTGGGTCACCCGTTGAAACAGTTCATAGAGGAAAGGCAGGTCAGATGGTTTTTTATTTTCACTTATTTATCCATCATCAAGATAACAGTGATTCCTATGATTCTCCAAAGATGATGAAATAATTTTTAAAACATGATGAAATCAAGGATTAAAGTACATTTGATGGAGTTTAATACATTGAGTTATTATTTCTGTTGATGTTCAAACTGATTCATCTTTAACCAGGTGGGGCCTCTTCAGGTTCACTCTTAAGTCCTTTTAATGTGACCCTAGTTGTTGGAATGCTCCCTTGATATCTGGTTTGGTAAGATGTTTCCAGCTTATCTTGTATATTTCCTGCTCATGATTCGAATCAATCATTTCTCTAGAAATCTTGGTTTCTTTCAAAGTGGGAAGTGATATTGAATATTTACTGAACATTGGAATTCCCCCTGCTTTTGGCTTGAGCCAGATATTAGATATGTGATAAAATACTCAATAGTTGATAGAGGTACAGTCAATTCAATTGGTGAACTCTAAGATTTTTACTGAATCTCTTTTGTTACATCTATATCTCCTTTCTTCCTTACTGGGAAAGCTGGTTCTCAAGGACACAGGGAATCATTGAATTAAAATATCCAAGTAGTCATTTGTTTCATCTCAACTGATGCACACTAAAGCTCAGGTGAACAATATCCATAATACATTAAGTCATCAATGAGAGAAATTGAAAATAATTGGGATAAATGGGAAGATATTCCATCCACATGGATTAGAAGAGTTAATATTTTCAAACTGCCCATATACCCAAAGCAATCTGTAGACTTAATGCCATCTTTAATAAAATCCAATGGCATTCTTCACAAAAATAGAACAAACCATCCTAAAAATTGTATGGAACCACAAAAGACACCCAATAGCCAAAGCCATCTTGAGAAAGAAGAACAAAGCTGGAGGCATCACATTCCCTCATGTCAAACTATATTACAAAGCTCTAGTGATCAAAACAGTATGGAATTCACATAAACACAAACCCACAGGTGAATGGAACTGAATACAGAGCTCAGGAATAAACCTATGCATATATCATCAGTTACTTAAGTCAATTTACAAAATAATGGCTAAGAATATACGATAGGGAAAGGAGAATCTCTTCAGTAAATGCTGATAGAAAAGCTAGACAGCCACAAGAGAAAAAATGGAAACAGGGCCACCATCTTACACTATCCACAAAAATTACTGAAAATGGATTAAAGCCTTTAATGTAAGATCTGAAAGTATAAAACTCTTAGGGAAAAACAAAGGCAGTCAGCTTCTTGATTTCAGCATTGGTAATAATTTTTTGGGATCTGCCTCCAGAGCAAAGGAAACAAAAGCAAAAATAAACAAATGGGACTATATGAAACACAAAATCTTCAGCACAGCCAAAGAAAGCATCAAAAAAAATAAATAAATAAAGCTCGATCCAAATGGGAGAAAATGTTTGATAATCATAACTGATATGCAGATAATATCCAAAATATATGAGAAATCATACAAGTCAGTAGGAAACAAAAAAATAAACAAGTGCTTTGATGAAAAATGGGTAGAGTGGCTAAATAATTTTTTTATTGAATTATAATCAGTTTACAATGTTGTGTCAATTTCTGGTGTACAGCAGAATTTTTCATTCATACATGAATATATATATTCATTTTCATATTCTTTTTCACCATGAGCTACTACAAGATCTTGAATATATTTCCCTGTGTTATAAAAATATTATTAAGATATACCTGTGGCCAATAGGTACATGAAAAGAAGCTCAACATCACTAATCATCAGGGAAATGCTAATGAAAACTGCAATGAGACATAACTTCACACCAAATACAATGGCTATTAGATATATAAAAAATAAATATTGGAGAGGATGTTGGGATTAGGAAAGCCTTGTGCACTATTGATGAGAATGTAAATTGATGCAGTCACTATGGAATACAGAATGAAGTTTTCTCAAAAAATTAAAAACAGTACTACCATACAAAGTAGCCATCCACTTCTGGGGTTTATAAAGAAAAGGAAAACATTAACTTTTTTTTAAATTGAATGACAGTCATTTACAATGTGTCACTTGCTGGTGTATCATACAATATCCTAGTCATGCATGTAAGGAAAACACTAACTTGAAAAGATATATACATCCCTATGGTCACTGCAGCATTATTTACAACAGCTAAGATATAGAAACTATCCAAGTGTTCAATGACAGATGAGTGCATACAGAAATGGTGATATAGGTGTACAATGGAATATTATTCAGCCAAATAAAAGGATGAAATCTTGCCATGTGACAACAGGAAGGACCTCGAGAGCATTATGCTAAAAAAAAAACTTGGAGAAAGGCAAATACTAGGGGATCTCACTTATATGAGGAATTTTAAAAAAAGATCCAAGCTTATAGATACAGAGACAGATTGGTCATTCCAGAGTCAGGAGGTGAGTGTGGTGAATTGGGTGAAGGTGAAGAGGAGCACTAACTTCCAGTTTTAATACAAATGACGCATGGAGATGTAAGAAGCAGCATGGTGACCATACTTAATAATAATAGATTGCATATTTGAAGCTTTCGAGAATTGACCTTCAGAATTCTCATCAGAGAAAAACATTGTTTATGTAAGTATGGTGATAGGTGTCATCTAGATTTGAAATAGGAAAGAACAAACCTGACCCAATATTGATCTGTTTCTTTGATTTTAACCTTTGTGTTCTATTGCTTTTGCTACAAAGTAATCACTGAAAGAATGTTGCCTCTAGCCTGAAATGTACAGGAGAGCCTATTCTCAAGGCTCTGACCTTTAAAAAAGAACAACTTCCCTTTCATATAAAGAGGGGAAAAAACTGCAAAAGAGAGAATAACATTTGTCTTGTGGAGATTTATAGGAATATTGTGACCAGATCTACAGCAACGAGCAGAGGATTCAGGCACCAGGAGGTTTGCCCCAACCAACCATAACCCCTCCCCTTTCAGTATAAAAGAAACCTGAATTCAAACTTGGGTAAGAAGATTTTTTGGGACACCAGTCTGCTATTATCTCCATCTGCTGGCTTTCTGGATAAAGTCACTATTCCTTGTCCCAACAGATCCTCTCTCGATTATTGGCCTGTTAAGTGGCAAACAGTACCAACTTGGACTCTTCAACTGACTTGTTGTGGTGATTATTTCACAATATGTACAAGTATGGAATAATTATGGTGCACATTTGAAGCTAACCTAATGTTGTGTGCCAACTCTACCTCAAAAAAAAGCTACAGTATCCTAAGATAAATATAATATAGATGTAGCTGTGACTTCTGAAAAGTTAAAACTTTAGTTGCATCATATGTCAGTTCTCTCTTTCCCCTTCCCTCTGTTTTGTTTGTACCATTTCTACATTCTCAGAACATAAAGCCATTAGGAGACAGGCTGGGACCTGGATCCCTTTACCCGAGTGCTCATGTTGATTTTGTGGCAGAAAAGCCCAGTGACACCATGTCTGCTACGGGGCCAGGTACTGTCTGTCCTCTGTCTAGGATGTGTGTTTCTGTATTTCAACTATTCTTTATAATTTTTAACTTTTAAAATGAAGTAATTTTATAAGGAAGCAAAGTAAGGTGGAAACAGTTGATCTTTTTCTCATTTGTTCAGTCTCCTACAAAAGCTCTTTATAATGCTGGACATTGGAACGATCCAGACTTAGAAGAACTACCTGGGCCACCAGGAGTAAAACCTCAGAGTGTCACAGTAAGTGAGCTGTACTTTACAATTTCATGTTTGTGTAATGAATTGTAAATTAATAAATCAGTTGCTCTCTTCATTCATAATTTGAGAGTCTCTTGCTTTTCTAACATTTTATTTTTGACTTCCTCTCTAAAAATTAGTGGCTTTAGTTTAATTCGTTGGAAAAGTAAAGATTGTGGACAGAATAACAGAAATGCTGGTATTACTAGGTTATAAATGAAAGCCTTAAAAATATTAAATGACTTTATTTACTCCTGACCCACACTTTATCGAAATGCAGTATTGTATATTTCATGTTTACATTAAGAGCTATATTATAAATTACATTGAACTTAAAGTGGCTTTGAGTGATTAATTTGCTTTTCAGAGTAGAACTTTCCCCTGCATTCCAGTAATATCTTTCAATTCAAAACACATTTGAAAAAGATTCTTATCAAATTATTTTCTTCAGAATGACTGATAGGACCATACATTAATGCTTCTCATTAATGGTAACACCTCAGCCATCTGGAGCTGTCAAAGAATGAGTTCTTTTTAACAACAAAATAGGGGTAGAAATCATTCTAAAATATAATGTATCGTCCCTTGTCTTCTTAAGTTGATAAATTACACTCCTGTTGCTAGTATAGAACCATCACTGTGCATATGACGGCTATGTTTTCCTGCCCTAAACTACGATGCCTCTAGTTAAAAATTCTTTTGTTCATTTGTTGTACTTTTCCTGTCCATCCTGAGCTGCTTATAAGTGTTATTTATGTGTGTAATTGTGGTTGTTTATTCATCCTAGTAGTCCTGGGGACAAATAACAAGTTGTATGAAATGTAAGCTTTAAAAGACCAGAAGGAATTCCTGAGTGCTTCTTTTGTGAATGAAACATACATGAGGCTTTCCTTGTAGTGCATGGAATTTTTAAAGTATCCCTAATGACCTTTCAGAGGCCTCCTCCTTCCTTTAGCAGAGAGAGGGGGGGTTATTATTATTAAGCTAAATTTGCCAAGTAGATGACATGTTGCTATTTTTATATATTCATTTAGATCAGCTAACTTAATACCTTTATTAATAGGTGAGGCTGTCTTCAAAGGAACCAAGTGAAAAAGATGATGGAATTTTTAATGCTCCTGCACCACCACCCAAAGTGATAAAAACTGTGATAATACCTACTCAGCCCTACCAAGATGTAGTTACTGCACTGAAATGCAGAAAAGGAGACAAAGAAGTAGGCAACTATGTACAGTTTTATTGCACTTAGATAGAATTTTGTGTGTTATCCAGCCTTTTAATGTCTTGAACACACGTTAGTACCCTGGTTCTCAATTTTGAACCACGAACTTGTCCTACTACTACCAATGTTTTACAGCATTTCTTTTGGTTGCCATCTGATAAATAGAGCCCAGGAAGCCCACAGATTTAAATACGCTACTTCAGAGTTACAAAGGAAGTGGACTTCTGTTTCCTTGGTGGTTATATTCTGTGCTGTTCAGGATTTGAAGCACTTCAGTGATGCGGTGGAATTTGGTGAAACTGAGTACTTGTTAAGTGGCTTAAAGAGCTCCCAGCCTCTAAACGTACTTTGCCTTAGGTAAGATCTTATTTTTATATTTGATAATTGTATGCATCCTATTTCTCAGTAAAAAATTGTAACTGGCAGAGCAAAACATTTAAGATTTTGTTATCATCGGTGTAGGTTATAGCCAGTGATGAGTTAAAATGTGATTGATTTTTTTAAGGGACTTGATTATACATGGATGGAGGGAAGTTGGATGATGTAGTCTTTTAAAAAGATAGAATAGGATTCAGCTTCCAGATGCTTAAAAGAGTGTTATGCTAAAGAATCTTTTCAGCTCTTTCTTACCCCAAATTTTACATGTACAAATGATAAATTTGATTGTAGTATGATTTGATTGGAATCATCTTTTACATACTATAATGGATTTAATATCGATTTGATTGAATTATCTAGACATTTGGAATATGTCCAATTAGATATGATTTAGAACCTTTATCAATGAGAAGCATTATGAAAGGTAGCTGAGATTACTTTTGCTTTTAATTTAATGGTAGTAATAATGTAAGGAATACACTGAAAGTGATCGTGTTTTATTTATATTTTTTAATGTAATGTGCCTAGTCACATACTATGCATCAATAAGTTTTTAATAATTTGGTTTGCTCAATTTTTTTTTATTGTGATCTGTTTGGATGAAGCTTTGACACCACCCACCCCCAACCCACCGCATGTCCTTTTGCTTGTTTTGGTACTACGCAAACAAAAAATGAATGCACTAGGTATTTTCAGTTCCCCTAACCTAGTCTCTTTTCTTCTAGTGTTACGAGCTTGGCTACTAAATGTGCCATGCCCAGTTCTTTAATGTACCCAAGAGCACATGGAATGCTAGCTATGTTCTTTATTTTTTTTAACTTTTCAAAATTGAGTTATAGTCATTTTACAAATTTGTGTCAAATTCCAGTGTAGAGCACAATTTTTCATTTATATATGAACCTATGTATATTCATTGTCACATTGTTTTTCGCTGTGAGCTTCCATAAGATCTTGTATATATTTCCCTGTGCTATACAGTATAATCTTGTTTATCTATTCTATATTTTGAAATCCCAGTCTGTCCCTTCCCACCCCCCACCCCCTTGGCAACCACAAGTTTGTATTCTATGTCTGTGAGTCTGTTTCTCTTTTGTATTTATGATTTGGTTTTTTTTTTCTTAGATTCCACATGTGAGTGATATCATATGGTATTTTTCTTTCTCTTTCTGGCTTACTTCACTTAGAATGACATTCCCTAGGAACATCCATGTTGCTGCAAATGGCGTTATGTTGTTGGTATTTATGGCTGAATAGCATTCCATTGTATAAATATACCACATCTTCTTTATCCAGTCATCTGTCAATGGACATTTAGGCTGTTTCCGTGTCTTGGCTATTGTAAATAGTGCTGCTATGAACACTGGGGTGCAGGTGTCTTTTTGAAGTAGGATTCCTTCTGGATATATGCCCAGGAGCAGGATTCCTGGGTCATACGGTAAGTCTATTCCTAGTCTTTTGAAGAATCTCCATACTGTTTTCCACAGTGGCTGCACCAAACTGCATTCCCACCAGCAGTGTAGGAGGGTTCCCTTTTCTCCACAGTCTCTCCAGCATTTGTTATTTGTGGACTTTTGAATGATGTCCATTCTGACTGGTGTGAGGTGATAGATACCTCATTGTAGTTTTGATTTGCATTTCTCTGATAATTAGTGATATTGAACATTTTTTCATGTGCCAATTGACCATTCGTATGTTTTCCTTGGAGAATTGCTTGTTTAGGTCTTCTGCCCATTTTTGGTTTGGGTTGTTTTTTTTTTCTTATTAACTCAGATGAGCTGATTGTATATTCTGGAGATCAAGCCTTTGTCAGTTTCATTTGCCAAAATTTTCTCCCATTCCGTAGGTTGTCTTTTTGTTTTACTTATGGTTTCCTTTGCTGTGCAGAAGCTTGTAAGTTTCATGAGTTCCCATTTGTTTATTCTTGCTTCTATTTCTGCCATGTTCTTTAAAACCTTGGATGAGTCACAGCAGCATCAGGTATTGAAGTTCCTGGGATTGAGAAGCATTATTTAAAAATCCTACTTTATTTGGCTATTAAAATATACTTTCTTTCATCTATAAGTATTTCCTAATTGTGGGTTGAGTTAGTCTTACTTGCTAAATATTTAGAGCTTAATGCCAGATTTTTTTCTTAATAAATTATATAAGGTTATTTTCTCATGACCTTTCTTCCCTTAACTTGTCAGTTTATACTATTAAAATGCTGTTTAGTTATCATAGCTCATATCCCATACCAGAGATTTAATTCTGTAAGTATTGATTTTCTGTAATGAAAAAGTACTGAAAAAATGTTTTACTAATTTTTTATATTAATAGCATAGAAAAAAGTAAAAAGATATTAACAATTTTTAACATTCTGTCTGGATGCTGAATATAGGACATAGCCCATGATGAAAAAGAATCAATTCCTAATTTTCATTAGGACTTTGACACATTCTCTTAAAAGTAAAGCATACATATAAAAGTTGGGTTTAACATTTTTGAAGTTAGAAAAAAATCATTACTAATCATGGTATTTTCAGATGGCTTTATTATGTTTTTCTTCAAGGAAATCTCCCAAGGCCTATGACATTTTAGTTTCCCAAAATAGTTTGCTCTGTAAACATTTAGTTACCTAGTCAGAATTTTGAGTATTCAAAGCTTAAATCTTTAGATAGTTAATTCTGTTTCTGTGCATTGAAATAAGTGTTAAGTACAGAATGTCCCACATGTTCGAATATCCCAACCCAGACCTTTTTGTTATATTAATGCTTACCTACATCACCTTTAATACATGTAGGTTTTATTATAAGCAGAGTGTCCTAACTCTACCTATCTGAATGATTTTGAGAGTATATTATATTAATGGTTTTCTAAAAATTACTTGCTTCAGCCAGGCCTGATATATTTATTGTAAAGAAATGAGTCTCAATATGCTGATTTGAGCATCCTAGCTTTATATATTGACACAAACTCAGCTGTGTTTATTTTACATAAAAAATAGCTGTTTCTGATACAGATTTTACATTTATACTTTTGTACTTAGTTATTGACTTAAAACTGAAATTTGATGTTACTGTATCATAGAGAGCACAGAGTGAAGGATATTTTAAAATAGGATTATGTATAGCTGAAAAAATATTTTGTAAACTCATTTAGCACAGAATGACCCCCCAAATATGTAATTCCACTTAAATGCCCCAGAGCTAGAACATTTATATAGGGAAGTTCTGAAGGAAGGAAAATTTTAAACAATGGTGCCCTATTTATGTATTTATCTAATTCACATTTTCCTAGAATATTTAAAGAGGGAGGTTTTCACTGCATAAAACATTTTCAAGATTTCCAAAATATGAACAAATGTCAAAATGATCATATCTCCTGAAGTTACCACTAATTGCTGACTTTTTTTTTTTTGCCTGTCGAAGAATACGTCCCTTTGTGCAGCTGCCCTCATGTACTTACTGAGTAGATGTCATTTGAACATGGATCTTGATAGAGCTAGCATGGATCTAATGATTTGACTTTTAGAACTGGAGCAAGATGCTTCTTCAGCTAAGCTGCTGAATGAAAAAGACATGAATAAAATTAAAGAAAAAATGTGAAGGCTCTGTGAAACTGTACACAACAAGCACCTTGACCTAGAAAATATAATGATGGATTCCTTCCTTCCATTATAAAATAAAAATTACTTTCAGGAAGTTTTTAGTCATAGTTGCCATGTGACTTTGGACAAATCATTTAACCTCTTGGTTTATAATTCAGCAAACTCTTCTGAGGTTTTGCTGAACATAATTCTGTTTCTTGCCTGATATTCCCAAACTGGTCCATCAGTATTTAGATTTTTTTTCTCAGTAACAATTTTTATTGTATTTTGCCTAATCCTTTTCCCTTTTTTGTTTGTTTGTTTGTTTTTAATGTAAGTACATTGAAGCTAGTAGGAATCTGAATTCTTACTCTTTATAGGTTTCCGGAATAAAGATTCAAAGGATTTTTGAAAGCCATTTTCAATGAGTATTCACTTATTCTAGAGTGTCTTAGGATGTCTGATTAACCACTGCAAGAGATCAAGATTCAGAAGGAAGGTTTCTAGGCACCTGCCCTTCTCTGGAGCAGTGTCTCTTATCCTGGGGTCATGGCTGTGGCTACCCTTATGCTCAGTGCAACTGCCCAAGGTAAGAATACTATGTTGCTTTTGGATGATTTTAGTTCTACTTTCTTCTGACTTTTTTAAAGCTTGTCCTAAAGATTGGTAGGCCAGAAGAAGATAATTGGTCTTGTCATTTGAAAAAAAATTTATATATTCCCAACTTTCATATATTTCCAACATCTGAACTATGTAAGCATTGGTTTTTCTACTGCTCACAAAACTGAAGATTGCAGCATTTGCCTCAAAAGTTGCAGAATTCCTTGTGTTAGCCACATATGACAGGGTTATTGCCTTGTTTAGTTAAGGTAAAGTAGGGAATAGATTCAGGTAGAGTGGGGCTTGAAGGGGAAGGTGAGTTACCATTAAAAGGCAGGATACAAAATTGACATGTACCTCAGTACTTTCAGTTACTAAAACTAGAAAAGAGCTCAGATTGTAGAGAAGCAATGCTTCTACCTCACCAAACTCTCTGTATGCTATTTTAAAAATATATTTTACTTTTAAAAGTAAAAGTTTTTTACTTTGAACATTTATATATATGTTAATTTTTAATGGTCTAACAGACATTTTTGAGCCTATAATTTTAGTTTGCTCCATAATTGAATAAATATACCTTTATTAATAGTTTATCTCCCATGTTGTTGACCATTTAGATTCTTTCCAGGCATTTGCTTTTAAATAACATGATGATAAACCTGTTCCTTGAATTTTCTCCATCATCTGTTGAATTTATTAGGATGGTAAATACCATTATAACTTCCTTATATTGTGTTAAAGGGTTAATCACATGATTAAAACCAAACACAGGAAAAAAGTAGACTAGTTTATAAATATGGCTCTGACTACTCTGTACTCCCTTTAGTGGTGGCCCTAAATCATTATTTGTGTATAATGCTGTCATGGTGGCCACATGATGGGTATCCAAGCTGCTAATGGTGCAGTGTAAAGTTTAAAACTGATGAATCTGAAACTCTAAATGTAACAAAGGATTTTTATTCAGAATAGATAAGAAAATATAGAGAACAATATGAAAAAGACAAGAAACTTTGCTGGAAAATAAGGAATATTTGACAGGAGACTCACAGTAGAAGAAATACAAACTGATAAATACATAAAAACAGGCTCATTTTAAAAATAGAAAAATACAAAGTGAAGCAATAAGATACCATTTTTTGCCATCAGGCAAAAATTTGGACACACCCACACCCTGTTCATGCGCTGTTGCTTGTTACAGTCTTTGTGGGAAATTCATTTGATATATTGATCTATGTTTGAAATATGTGTACACTTTGGTTTAACAGTCTCACCCTTGAGCCTCTGTATGGTAGAAATAACAGTGCCAGTATGTGTTTTATTGAACTAGCAGATGATCGACTACTTTAAATAATGAATTTTCTCTGAAATAAGCCAATGGTTAAAAAAAAAAACAACTTTCTTCCATTTAAGACTTTTCTGGTACCAATTTAAATTTGTTTAGTTTTACATAAAAAGGCATTTAATGTGTACAACTGTGGGTAGTAAAGTTATATACTTATTCATTGAATTTATAATTTTAACTTTGCTTAAAAATTATATTATCAAGTTTTCCCAAATGAAGCAAAAACAACACCTAGTGTGACTATCAGACATGCTTGATACGTGATTGAATAGATAGTACATTATAAGTTGTGGAATAGAAAAAAAATAATTTGGTAGCATTTATGACAAATTTAAAACAGTAAGGTCCAAGTAGATAGAAATCCTTAGCATAACTATGTGTTTAGCATAATAGTCTCTACTTTGTCTTCCCTTAGAGCATTACAACATTGTGAAGAATTCATTAAGCAGTGTAACCGTGCTGAGAACAGAAAACACTTACCTGACAGTCAGCCTCTGCCTCACCAGAACATCGCGAATCACATGGGCAAAGCAGTGGAAGACTGCATGAGGGCCATTACTGGGGTGCTGCTCAATTTAACTAATGATAAACGTAAGTCATGTTTTCCACATAGATTCTCACTGAAAGATTGCATTACATGTAAAAACAAGTTAATCCCCTTGTTTCTTCTTTTCTTAATATAGTCATTTTTATATTGCCATGATAAAATTCATTTATTCATGTATAGGTTTAAGTGCTTTTAAGAGTTGATATTTTTAGAACGAGCCGGGTAGCTTGGCTCAGAAATATTATAGCCAACAGTGTATCTCAATAAAGAAATACCTATACATTTTAATTTTATTGTTAGTATTGTTAGTGTCATAAAAAGTAATGAAAATCTCTACATTCTTCCCATTCCCCATGCAGCACCAAATCGGGAGAACAGGATGGCGTGATGGGCAGAGTGATGAACTATATGCTTAAGGTTCCACAGTACCTACTTCAGGAGCAGAGATTTGATATTTGATTGCGGGTGAGTTGAAATGACTATTTCAGAAATGAGGAATCTGTCAGCCAGTGAGCCATGCATGCCACCGCCCACTTGTGCCAGCAGAACCTGGCTTGGGCAGGAGTGGAGCAGAGAGTGGGGATCGTGAGACCAGGTCTGAGCGAGGACTACGTGCAGCCACCACCGAGTCAGCACCTGAAGGACATGGAGGAAAGGCTGGCAGAAGCTGTTGCCAATGTGGATGACGGCACCCTGGTTGGTGGCCCAGCTGGGTGGGCGGTTTAGGGAGCAGGTAGCAGCTGCAAAGGAGACACCAGCCAGTACCAACTAGAAGGAGTCTGCCCTGCTCCCTCTCTCTGTTCCTCCTCAAGGGAGAGCTGGGCCAGATGGTGAGGAGAAGTCACTGCCCAATGCAAACCACATTCCTAAAATCCATGAAACTCAAAAGTTGTGATCCACTACCCTAGGCTGTTGATTGGCAGTTAAAATGTTACTGTTGTAAAACTCATTTGGAGTCTCAAACACAAAGCCTTGCACCTTTCTGCCAGGGTAACTTTTAAGACCCCCTCAACATCCTTTCACATCAGCATGTTTCCTACCTGAGTTTCTGGGTGAATCCCTGTGTTTGCTTTTCTTTTTCTCTTTCCCACCTCTGCCTGGGCTGTCCCATTGACTGAGCAAGTGGGAGAACCTTGATGGGTGATGCACATGAGCATTTGGCAGAATCAGGTCTATTTTCTGGTAAAGACCATGGAACATTCAGGTCTGAGCTCCCCACTCTCAGAAATCCCCCCTGGCTTGTCAACCCAACCAACAGAGAAACAAAGTCTCAATAAAATTAGGAAGTGATCTATGAGTCAGAGTTGATCAAAGTGACTTGGAGAGGATATTAAATGTGGAAGGCACACCGGCATGTTACTTTGACAAACAAATTATAAAACTGACAATATCTGGATAAAAAACTGACGCTACTGGATTTAACCAGCATCTTTGCCTTTTGCCTCTTCCTTGGTCAATCAGAGCAGTAATTGACCATTTGAACAGAGATGGGGTCAAAGTTAATGAAGGAAATACTGAGGCTGCATTTAATGCAATGCTTGGACATTTTCGCTCCAACAGACACAATAGGTTTTTTCCTTTTTTTAAAAAAAATCTGGCCTAAAGTATAATTACTATTCATTAAGGATTAATTTTAGATCATGTGATCCTTCAAAATTTGGACTTAAGTGACATTTATATATAAGTCAATTAAATAAAGTTCTTTTACAAATTCACTTTGATAACACCCTCTGAAGGTAGGGACATATCATTTATAACAAATGCACAGACAGACATCCATCCAGATGGACACAAACAGAGATCTTATAGTTTTCCTGCTTGAGTTTAAAAGCTTCTTTCCTTCTTTTTTTTTCTCCCTTTCCCTTTCATTATATGCTAGTTAAGCCAAGGTTATAGTCTCAAGTGAAGGGGGCTGTGTGTACATTTCAAGGACATGTTAAGAGCTATAACTTCAGTCTTTCTACTAGGAATACTTTTGCTCTCTCAAGGTCAGCATTTTGAAAAGATGTCTTATCAAGTCAGTTTTATCTACAGTTTTGGAATGTCAAAAAAAGCTCCATTGTAGCATTTCAGAGTTGAGCTCTTGCCAGCACTGGCTTCATTGCAATCACACAGGAAGCCAGCCAGAGATCCAGCCTGTCCAGGAACTGTTCCAAATTTGAGGTACAGTTTCCAATTATTAACTCTGTGTCCTAAATCAGTTATGATGCGAACAATGTTCTCAGGCCCCAATGATGGATCCAAAGTTTGCTGCTTCTGAGTCTAGTTCCCCAAGAACTCATTGTTGGTCTCTCCTACTTGTCTTGGTTTCTCTCTGTGGCTGAAACTGCATGGGGATTCGGAGCACTAGGCAATCCAACTTATGGTGCCCACTGTCCAGCAGAATTAACATAATTGCTATAGTGGGATCCCCTGCAGAACCAATAACCATCAAGAGGACTGATCCTCAGACACTTCCACATGGTTCTCCATTGCCTGAGAATGCCGGTAGCTGGAGAAAGCAAATGTCCCTCTTCTTCAGAGATGAGCAGGCTCAGTCTCTCATGTCACTAGCAAAAAGTTCATTCAGATCACATGTACATATTTCCAATTTAAGCTTAGTGTTCAAAAAGACAGCCAACCTAGTTCCTCCCAATTTTCCCCCTGGGTCCCTGCCTAGGAAATATACAAGTACCCTCTTAGGACTTCAAATCCTAACAAAAACTACTCCAATAAAATTTAGGACATCATTTAAAGCAGTGACATCTCAATATCAGGAGAACCCATCAAACCACCTAGAAAGACTAAGAAGCAGGTGGGATTAGAAAGACCTGTGCTAGTACCAAGCACCAGTTTGGGATAGGCTCCAGCTGTCCTCTGGCGGTGTTTCTAGTCTATATGAAGAATAATGCTTTTTTTCTGAATAAGAACACAGGATTCCAGAAAATACACCATCTGCAGTCAAAGAAAGGAATCATTTCTCCTGCAGGCATCTCCCCTGTACCCAGGACTGGGGAGACAATGCTGGCCTTCCCAAGGCCAGGACGAGCTAGCTAATGCACCCTGTCTCTCCAGCTTCCTCTCACTGTGAGCCCTGGCAGTTTCCTTGCTGGTCTTTTTGTCTTGAACTCTGAGTCTCTCCTTACACCTGTCTTTGTCTCTGCTTTTCTTAATCTCAATCTCTGTCTTTGTCACAGCTTCTCTCTCTCTCTGTTTCTGTCCCTCTCCTCCTTATCTCACTTGCTCTCTTTTGCTCTTCTTGCCTCATCTTTGTAGGTAAACATAACTTCTATAGCAATTAATGTTTCATTATTCTATTTCATTAAAAATGATCCAGACATTCAGTGAATTTCCATCATTTAACTTGATTTAGCAGAACTCTGAATTTTCATGTTACCCAAAATCTGGAGGAACTGTTTTTAGGTAGATATACCATAAAACATAATCATTTTTAAAATTTAACCCAAAAGAAATTAGGCAAGAAAAGTAAATAAAAGACATTAGATTAGAGAGGAAGAAGTAAAATTATCTTTATTCAATGATTCCATATTTGAAAGTCCAGAAAGAAGACTTTAGATTTATAGTCAAACAGCCTTCAATAAAGTACCATGATAATTCAATGAGCAAGTATAGTCTTTTCAACATTGGTGCTGGGACAATGAAAATCCCCTTGCAAAAAAAAAATAATTTTGTACCCTACCTCACAGCATATACAAAAATTATCTCAAAATGTATTAAATACCTAAATTTAAGAGATAAAATTATAAAACTCCTAGGAGAAAATATTGGGTTCAATTTATGTGAACTTGCATTAGGCAGACTTCTTATACATGACACCATGAGCAAGCAAGATAGGAAAAACAAATACATTGAACATCAAATTGAAACATTTTGTACTTCAAAGTCAGAATCAAGAAAGTGAAGAGATAATCCACAAAGTAGGAGAATATATTTGCAAATTATAAATCTGATAAGAAATTTATATCTGGAATGTTAAGTAACTTATAACTGAATAATAGAAAATAACCCAAATAGAAATGAGCAAAGGCCTTGAATAGACATTTTTCTGAATATGATACACAAATAACCAATAAGCACATGAAAATGTGCACAGCGATTTTAGTCATTAGGGAAATACAAATCAAAACCAAAGTGAGATGCCACTTCACACCTACTGTCATTACTATAATTTTAAAATGGAAAACAGCAGATTTTGGCAAGAATGTGGAGAAATTGGCACCCTTCTCCACTGTGGTGGGAATGCATATTTGTGCGGCTTCTTTGGAAATAAGTTTGGCAATGCTGAAATATAATTAACACAGTTAACATCACTTCGAATTTTAGATATACACCAAAGAGAAATGAGAACAATGATCCACACAAAAACTCATACACAGGTGCTCATAGCAAGTATGGTTACAACTCAGATGTCTGTCGCTGGATTAATGGATAAACAAACTGGTTAAGTGAGAGCTGAGAACACACTGGTGTAGGTGAGGAAAGGGACAACTGCCCAGCACTTCACCTGGTGGGATCTCCTAGTGTCTAGCACCTGGGCAAGTTTCCCTTTGCTCTAAATCATTCAAAGAGACTTTTCCAAGCTCAGGGGAAGGTTCTTCTTAGTGCAGGGCACTTCCTTCACTGAGGAAAATGTAGGGTTTTGACTTCAACCTTGATTCAGCGTTGCTATTTACATCCCAACACAGGAGACCTTGTTCTGGGTATGATGAAGGGCTCTCGACGGTAGGGTGTGGTTTACAGATCCTGATAACTTGGAGCAGAACAGCTGAGGCTGATAAAATGGGCTCCAGTGGTCTCTATCAAAAAGATGTGTGTAATTGAATTACATGGATTGTTCTGGAATGTTCTCACCACCGACTTCTTGGGGAGATCTCTCTTAGATACTGAGAGAAAGTGGCCATGAACTTGTCTCTTACATCAGACTCCATGAGCCTTTATCTGTAATGACAGTAATAGGAATAGCACCCTAGAAGCTTCACAGGGTTATTGTTGGGATTGATTGGGATAATATATATGGAAAGACTGTGGACTTTAAAGCATTAATCATATGCACTTACTTGTAAATAATGGTCTTCCAGGGTTTTGCTTTTGGTAAGTAGCCTTTCCATGTGGTCAGTACTAAGCTGGCAGGGAGGGGGCAGGCCATTCCTTCTCACACTATGCTGGGGAAGATGAGTTGCTGTTGGCCCAGGAGGGGCATGTAGTGGGGAGATGGGGTGAGAGGAGAGGCTCTCTTCCTCCTCTTTGGGGTGCTGTGCTGTCAGAATGAGGATGAGGAGATGTGGTGGGAAGACAGGATTAGTGAAGAGATGGCACTGGGGATAGTGAAGAGGCTGGTTGTGTATATTATGGTCTTTCTCTCCAGAACACCACAGTGCTTAGATGATGAGTACGTAGAAGTTGAGACTCATCAACGATGCTTAAAAAGTGGGTGTGACTTTTATGTGTTGTTGGCTTGCAATGTAGGCTTGCTGAGCACAGGGCCTAGCCGGTAGCCTGTCTGTTCAGTATAGTGAGGACTGGCGTTGGTTGGCTTAGTTGGAGAAGGTGGCACTGATGGTACGGGTGATACTCCTGCTGTTGAACCTCACTGGGCCAGCCACTGAGCTGCCAGGTACTCAAAGTACCTGAGCTTACTGGACCCTCACTAGGTGGCCATTATCCTCTTTTATAGTTAAGGAAGCAGAAATCTTAAGCAGTTTATCCAAGGTCATGTAACTAGTGACTGTCAGGTATTTGAGTCAAGATTTTCAAAGCCACATTGCTTCCTAAGTCTATTTTTAAAAATTTTATTCCTCAAATTTGGACTAGCCCAGAAAGACTACAAGATAGTCCTCAGAAAGCTTACATTTCCACTAAGGCATGTGAGACCATGGAAAGAAATGGTGCCAGGTATTGCAGACATAATTGTGTGCCTGGCTTGGAGCAGTCCTGCTCATGGTCTTTTCCAGGCCTTCCTGTGGGCTATCAGAACAAAGGCCTCAGGACTCCTGGAAAGTAAAACAGGGCCCATTTTGAGTGCAAATGGGAAAGATTAGCTTTCATGAAAATGAACACGTCATCCATTTGGCCACCCAAGAGGACTTACATCAGGTTCCCTACTCCTGCCTTTACTGTCCCTTTGTTGTGTGATGCACAGGTGATTTCCCCTCCCATTCCCAAACCCCGAGCAACTCCTGTTGCATTAAATAATCACAGTGCCGTGTACCGCGTGCTGTTATGCTTACCTGCAGACTCGAACCCCTCCCCCTCCCAGAAAAGAAGTTATGTTGCCATTTCTGCAGAGCCTGTCACTCACCAGAAGGAAGAAGACACACATGTCACTCTTTTGTAGCCAGCAGTCTAAGTTGTGAGATAAACATACCTTGAAATGTGGCTTTTGTACCTTTTTTTTTTAATGGTCTTGTGGTTAAAGTATGATCCACGGGCTGGGCTGGTGGCATCAGCATCGCTGGGGAACTTGCTGTAATCTCAGGCCTGATCCCAGGCGTATGGAGCCAGAACCTGCATTTTGATAAGATCCCTGGTGATTCCTGTGCGTGTTTAACATGAGAAGCACTGGGTTTTATGGTACTTAGCCCCCTCCAAGTTAATGGTTAAGCTTAATGAATGGAGGTTTTTTCCTTCTCTGCAAAGCCTGTTTCAAGGATACAATCTTATATTTTTAGAGCCAGTCCCTAAAGAGCAGAAGTCTCAAGCACAGCTGTGTAGCATCAAAGAGGTCTTTTACCATTTCTAGCAGCATCTTATTACTTACTCAACTTCATAATCACTCCACTTTCCTCCACTTGTAATGCAAAGCTAGTAGCGTGTTCCTTTATCTGGGGAGAAGCATTGATCTTGGACTCTTAATAGTATAAAAATCAGAGCCCAATACAAATATATCTGATGGAGCTATCATTGAAGATAGAAGCCCATTAACTAATCATATCCTCCTCCTCCCCCAGCATGCACCCCTTTTCTGCTGCCTCACTGAGTGTTCTTCCTTGGAGGGGAGTGTGAGGTGAACACGGAGAAAGGTGCTCCACACCGTGCAGTTCGAACCTCTTCATTTATTGTCCTTGCATCTTGCCTTCTCAGCGGTGGGGCTTAGGCAACCTGGGCCTGATTCCTGTCACTTACTGGCTTTGTGACCACAGCCTCAGTTTCCTCACCCTCAAAATGAAGGCACTGGATTCCAACACTCCAGAGATGCTCCCAGCCCATTTCCATCCTCTCCAGTCAGCTCTTCATGACCCAGGGCCACTTCTGCCCCTGCTTCTAACACCAACCCCCCTTTCTTCTCTTCCTCCTCCACCCTATGCCTTACCTTCTGCTCAGCTCCTTCTGCCCTCATGGACCTCCTGAAACTCCAGAAGAGCATAGAGGTGACCCTCATGGGGTTTTTGTGAACTGTCATTAACTGTTCAAGGAGGAGTCGGATTCCACGTCGAAGGACTTGGAGGTGAACTTGTGACTGTATTTGGATGTATATTGCTGCTCATTTGATAATGGTGCAGCTCTTTGGGGGCCCTTCAAACAGAAGATACCGCTTTTAGAAATATTACCTTTCTTTATCCTCCCATTTTTAGGGAGGAGGTTTCCCTAAATCCTCTCCAAATTCAGAGAAATTAGGAAATCTTGGATCATTTTAGTATTATCCAATTGTGGCTTGTTGTCCAGTGAGCCCTTGTCTGAGGGGACCTCATTATAGGCAGTGCTCTAAAGGTGACAGGGCCACTCACATGTAAATGATCTAGCTACACATAAGTGATCTCGGAACCAACTGTTGGGTTTCACTTGAAAGCCTACGAAGCATCTAATTGAGCAAATAAGGATGTCAGAGAAGGATCCAAAATCCTGGATTTTTGTTATACTGAGGTAAGTTTTATTGGAATGCTAAAGGATTCTTTATATAATAAATTGCTGTTTGGAAAAGTAGGAAACAACAAAAAGTTAAATTTTCAGTTTTCTTTACCTGTGGTTTAAGTTAGAACCATCCCATAGGTTGGAATGTCCAAGTAGTTTGTATTATTTATTGCTAGGGTTCAGATTTGAACTAAAATATTTTTAAAGCACACTGTACAGTGGTAATAGCTTTTCTTTGCAGGATGTTTACTCATCTTGAAAAGCCTTTTACTATTACCTAGGCAGAAAGCAGTAACATCTTGGAATGTTTGTACACTGGTGCTTGAGACCCTGGAAGTAAACTGTTTTCTAATCACTGTTATGTGTGTGGCCCAAGGTTCAGTACCTCTCCACCTTGAGTCTTGGATTTGAAATGATCTCATTCAAAATACTTCCTTCTCTTCTTCAGGTGTAGTTGATATTTTATCAGTGTTAAGTGTTATAAACATAACTGCTTTGTAGGCTGTGACATGATTGCTTATTAGATTGGAAATATCATAAGCCATGTGCCTTTTATTATGTTTAATAATGTGAGACCCAGAATTGCCTCCTATATATTTATTTAATATTTCATGGCAAGACAGTAGGGGTCTGCCATCCCTGTTAAGCAGTAAAGTAATATAAGGAATTGGAAAATAGGAATTAGGACTATTGAAATTGAGAAGAAGGAGGGAATAATGTAGAGGCTTTTCAGTTATTAGAAGTCTGGTTTCTTGACTGTGCTAAGCACTGCAGAAAGATAAACAAGAGTAACAGAGTTTTAGTCATTTAGGAGCTTACATCCAAGGCAGGGGTCACCTGATGCTACAGTTCTAGTTGTAGAATTGGAGCTATTCAGAAAATGTTCCTGAGGAATGTAGTAAGCAGGGCAGGCTTCTGGTTAAGTCTTGCTTCTTCCCTGCTTTGAATGCCATTCTAAAAGAGAATGTTCTTTGTTATGGATCTTTGAAATACAAATTGATCTGCTTCTTTAGAAAAATTAAGATAACTCCCTGGAAGACATGTAGGTCTAGTTCACAAAACAAATTGTGCAGTGGGCAGGAAGCAGCTCTGTGTCCTGAGTTTTGATTGAAATAGATATATATATATATAATTTTTTTTTAATGGATGGCAGGTACACAGGTTCTCACATTAGTTTGTCCACAGTTTGGTCATCTGAAGGCTGTTGGAGGAGAAGATGGGAGCAGGGTGAAAATTACATGAGATGGGGACAGCACGCTGTGATTCCCCCTTCTGGGAAGGGCGAAACACATGCGAATGTGGTGGGTGGAGATTCCAGTTTCTGAGAATTCAGGCTAATGTTTTATTTCATTTAATCTGCTTGCAAAGCTTTATTTACTGAGCTATCGCTACCAAACATTTCAAATAACCTTTCCATAGTTTTAAATTATGTGCTGTCCTCAGGAAAGAACATACAACCAGCAACCCTTCTCCTTACTTGTTGGCAGAGGGTCTCTGTGCTTCTTAGTGGATTTGTGGAGCGAAAGTGATGGGCTTCTGATGAACTCCCTGACTAGTCCTGCTCTCTGCTTGAGACTGCTAGTCCTTTTGGCCTCTGTTGTTCCTCCTTTCATCAATCATGCTTCAGCCCTCCAGAGGTCTTCTAGAATCTATGCATTCTGTTTTTAGCAATACCTAACACCATGAAAACCAGAGGGAATAAAAGGAAGAAGGGAGTGCACATTAAGTAAAAGAGGATTTTACTGGGCTACTTATAAAGAGGAATGTTAAATGAAAAATTGTCACATGCCAGGCAAAACGTTTAGTTAAATTAAATCTATTCCAGTCCCCAAAGCACTTTGATTTTCTTTAAAAAAAAAAAAATAGCTGCACAGAAGGCCTTAGTACAGTTCTCAGCGTGGTGTTTAAACTGGATTGGCATTTCAACATCTCTCCTCATCCTCGTCACTTCATTACCAGCAAATCTAAGCCAATGTAACAAATCTAGACTTTGAGACTGCTGGGATTAACCTCTACTGAGGAGGTGGAAAACTTAACTTTGGCTTTTGAATGTTCTGGGTTTGTGCTGCTTTTGGTTAATCTTTAGATTTTACTACCTCTGGGTTTGAGTTTCTGTATTTTAGCCCTTGCTAGGTTCCCACTGAGGAGTACCTTGCTTTCCTGTGCTTTGCATATACCGCATTTCTCACAAACGGAAGATTGGTGGCAAATCCTGTGTGGAGCAAGTCTGTCGGCACCATTTTTCCAACAGCATTATTTTAAAATTAAGGTATGTAGATTTTTTTTTATTTTTTAGACATAATGCTTTACTTTTGCTCTGGAAGGGGTGGGCATTTGGATAATGTTCATTTTGGAAGGAAAGCTCTTTTAGAGACAGTAACTGCCAGGTGTCATTTTGTAAGATGGGACCCAGGAGTCAGCAAGGAGAGGATTTCTCTGTTTGTGGCATTTAGGCCTTGGTGTAAATACCTCTCATAGTGTTTTGTTTGCATCTTTTAGCTTAAGGTGTTGTTAGATGGTACTAGTCTAATCCAATCCCTTGTTTTGTGAAAACAGGTTTTTTGTTTATCCGAGGAGGCTTCTTCTCTGTCACTGTGCTCGAGTAGTCATTCTGGGACAGAAATGATGGTTTTCAAATCTGTTACATTTTCAGACTTGCTGGAGGGGTTGTTAAAGAACACCGCTGACACTAGGAGGAGTTGGGTAAGGGCCATAAGCAGTAGGGGGAGAGAGGCTGCCACGGGACAGGACTGCAGACTTTTGCTAAAATTTACTTCTCGCTTGCAGATTATGGCAAAAGAGTAAGACCTGTCACTTTCCAAATTGCTCATATTTGCGTCCTCATCTTGTTTCCAAGCACCCCTCGAACATCTTCTGCTTCTGGTCTGGTCCAGTCATGCTCTGGTGACCAGCCCCAGGCATCTGGCAGCAACTCCAGCCAGCCCAGAACAGCCGGGCCCCTCACCTGGGAACAGTGGCTCCCCTGCAAACCTCTGTTGCTGACACACGGAAGCACATTTCTTCTTTTGTAACTTCCAGTTAGAGTCACCTTGGTGGGTTTGCAATGTGTTCTGAGACAGAATAAACTCAAAGGATTCTGTTAATCTACTCTGATTTATTTAGGATGCAGCAGCGTTCGTTATGTGACTTACGTTACTGGTTAATTAACCAGCCTGGAACATGTTTCCTTTTTACAATTTGAATGCTGAGAGAGTAACAAACACCAAATATTTTACAAGATCCTTGAGTTTGACTCTGAAATACCATATTTTATTTTGCAGCAACTTCCAGTTTTAATGATACTGAAATACTTTCTATTATTAGCAAGTTTTGAATTTTAAATAAATTAAAATGGAAATGAAGAGTTGTTTCTAAAAATAATACTAACTGTGCTTAGGTAATTTTTTTTTTATTCCATGTCATTGTTGGTGAGAAAGGCCTTGACTGGGGAGAAAATGTAAATTTCATGCCAGTCTCTTGTGTAGAGTTAATGAGACTTGTCTGGAACTGTTTATGAGAATGGATGGGAGTGTCTGAGGCTCCTTTCAGTGTCAGGTACTCTTGCAGTCATTTCTTGATGTTCTCCCCTGACTGACTGATGGGCTGTTTGCATCAGCAGGATTTCCAAACCACTGTCTCATTGACTATGAGGGGCCTGCCCTTTGTCTTACCGAGGAAGGCTCCTTTGCGCGTTCTGAGTTCTCCAGAGAGGGTTTGGCTGAGGGCTGCTCTTGTTAGGCTGGTGCCTTCTACCAGTGGGGGTTGAGGAGATTTGATGTCTAATGGGAATAATCATACTGCCTCCCAGCTCTTTTTTAGTGGGGTCTTCTTGGGGTGACTTTCTGGCTTGGAGTAAATTTCCCCCCAAATCTTGTACATTCAGTCTAATATAAGGATGAAAATGTATTCAAAAGCTAAAAAGTTTGTTTTTTTCTTCCCCTGAACTTTGGGATTCTGTGACCATTGTTTGCTTCTGCTAGTGAGGATTGTGGAGGGTTTAACACGTTCATTTTTCACTGGGATTTTAGCTAACTCAGTGCAAAATGAAAAGGAAGGCAGAGAGCTTTGTTTTACTCCTGACGTCACTTGGCTTACCCAGATTCAGCTGAGTCAAGGCGTGGCAATGTAGGTAGAGGCCCTTTCTCCAGGTGCACCTGACCTTCCTGAGAAGTATAGTTCAGGGAGTCATAAGCAGAGCCTGTCTTAGGAGCACACTGATGGTTTGGAGAGGAAGGGTGGGAGTTTTAGCTCTCCCTTAATCCTCCACTCTTGGTTTCCCTAGGATTAAATTAACATTTATGTAAATGTAGGCTTCTGTTTACCTGAACCCCTGGCCTTTTGCCAATTGAATTTAGTTTGTGAGATTCTGGACCTTCTGCGCCTTGGGAGATGTGGGCATATGCAACATAATACAGTATTCTGTACTCTGCATTATGTAGTTTGAAAAGCACTGTCCTAACCTGAAAAAGTTTGTCCATTTGTTCTCTTTGGTATGGAAGAGCCTATGGTTTGCTTGGAGGTCAGCCTACGTACCAGAGGCAGAGACTGGGAGTTCAAAATCTGTAGATACTGACAGGTGTGTGCAACATAGATAAACAAGGTTACACTGTACAACACAGGGAAATATATGTAAGATCTTGTGGTAGCTCACAGCAAAAGAAAAATGTGGTAATGAATATATGTATGTTCATGTATAACTGAAAAATTGTGCTCTACACTGGAATTTGATGCAACATTGTAAAGCTGTTATTATTCAATAAAAAATTTTTTAAAAAAAAGAGAGAGACCCATTTCCACTGCCAAAGCCCTGGCTGTGATTTTCAAAGACAGGGAAGGGATGCCGTGAATGCCAGCTACAGCACTTTAATTGGATGGGTTTCATAATTAAAGTCTCCTTAAGCAAAGACTTCTGTTTAATTTGCCTTTCCAGACTTTTTGGTAGAAATTGCAGAGGCACGGGGAAGACCAGCGCATCGTCATTGGCAGTCAGTGAGCACAGACAAGGAAGTGCCGGCATCTTTGTTTAAAGGTGGCTGTTTTCCTCAAGCCCTTAAAGGAGATTTGGTTTTTGTCTAGTGAGTTGTGCTATAGGTGCAGAAGGACTGCCTTTGGGACCATCCTACTAATTATTAAGGTTATTACAAGTTCCTCCCTCCACTCTTGAGTCTCTTTTAATAAAAATGATGTTATTTTATGAAGGTACCCAGCCTTGAAGAGGAGATGAAACTTGAATAAATATTTTTTAATTTGTATTTGCAGGGGAAGATTAAAACCATTCATATAAGTAACTGTTTGGCTCATCTGGAGTTTTCCATCTTTTTTTGTGTTCCTGCATCCTGTGGATAATGGACCATTCACTCCTGTTGATGCCTGGGGACCTTGTCACTCTGGCCTGCTCTCACTCTCTTTTTCTTCTTCATTCTCAGCCTTCCCCAGGCAGAGGAGGTCAGGCAGGTACACGTGCATTTGGGAAGGAGGTGGTGGAAAAAATATGGAATAATGAGCCCTTCTGACTTTGGATTCAGCACTTTAGCATTGGTGCAGTAGGTGAGGTTATTCTTGGAGCCCCAGTTTGAAGTTTGCTGTGCAGAAACCCAGCTGTGCCGCTGGCTGCCAACACTCCTGGTACAAATACTGTCATTTGCTCTTGAGGCAATCTGCTATTTCAGTCCTAGATGCAGTTTTGTCATCTGCTGGGCAAAATAGTAGAGAAAAATATCTTAAGTGGTGGCATAATCTTCAGTTTAAAAACTCTTTAGCAATGTTTCCAGTAGAGGATTTGTTCAGCGTGTCTTCTTTTCTCCTTTCCTTGGCTTGTAAACATAATCTAAATTCATTTTTTCTCACTTGCCTGAGCCACGGTTTCCTTGTGCTGACTCTGCACCCACACAAAGGAAAGATGGAGACTTGAGAAATATTTCTTTAAAATCACACTCTGTGAAGGCTTGGCATACCATGTTTGGTCTCCTGATAAGAAACTAACTCACCCAGAAGTTATTTGGTTAAAAAACACACTACTACACCACGCTTTCCCAGCCCATAGTCTTCCCTGTCTGGACGGTGAGTCATTCCGCCTTGCGAGGAGCAGGGAAGAAGGCCCCTCTATTGCCTGCAGAGTGGGGGCTCCCTGAGGGTTTGGGAGATTCCAGAGACCCTGGGGGTGGAGCTGTGCTCCGTTGTCTCAGGATTCATCACTAGGACTTTCCTAGAGAGGGACGCCTGTCCTCAGGGAAGTACTACATTTCTTTCTGTTTTCGTGGCTTTCTCATTTTCCCCTCAGCCTGATAGTTAGTAAGAAACCCATTTTCCAGTATGACTCCATGCACATGTGCACACACAAGGTGTGACAGTTTTACAAAATAGACAAGTTTCCTATTTCATTAATTAAAAAAAAAAGCTGGCCTCATTGATTGATTTCACAACTTTATGGATTATAATTGAGTTTTTAGCCTGAGAGCTTTCCCACTTTTATTCTTTAAAGACCTTCACATCACAACAGCCTTGAATTTAGGGGAGAAGCGGATGCAGCATATGTGGAAGACTGGCCTTTGGCCGTGGGATGGGGAGGAGGGTTCACAGATCACTTGGGCACACCCTGAAAGGAGCCCCTTTTTGGAATGGCCTCATCTCAAACATGGAACTTGTTAAAGGTGTGCACTAAACACCTCCAAAAGATGTTTTATGTGGTGTGAACCTTGATGTGACGGACCAGCCAGGATAGTTTCGCACTTACCTAGGCACCTCTGTCGTACAGATTTTGCCTTCAGCCCTTGGAAACTGCTGCCTGCTGGGGTCTGTTTTGCCAGATGGGATTTCACGCTCCTTTTGTTCTGCATTAACCTGAGTCAGGCTCACTTGACCTCCTCTCAGCTCTGCTGTGTGCAGAGCCTTTGATCCCATGAAAGTACATTCCACTGTTAATTTCCTCAAGCAAGTGTGAAGTCCATCTCCATCCTGCATCAGAAGGCTTGTCAGAAATGAAAAGGAATTTGAGGTGACATCAGTGTTTGACAAGGTATGATTACCCTTTCTCTGCCAAAGCAGGAGCCATGGAAGTGGGTGCAGTCAGGCTGCAGCAGGGCTCCCCCCACCTGAGTCCCTGGCTGGCTTTTTGGTATCTGGGGCAGTGACCTTGTAAAGCCTGCATTGTGAAGTTGGCTGCGTGTGTGTCCAAAGGAAATACTACATATTAAATAGGAAAGCAGGGGTGGAAAGTTCCAGGAAATTGAAAGGTGAGGTTGACACGTCCTTATTCACTAACGATGCTTCTGTTTTTCTTTCTGAAAAACAATGATGATTTAAAGTTTGATCTTAGAACAAACTGGCTCTTATCCATAACTTTATAAACATCCTTTCTTAACTACTTATTAAATAAAATCATACTAATAAGTTGCCTTTTATTATTTGATGTTAATGACCCCAAAGCACCCTAACACAGCGTTTCTCAAACTTGCCTGTCAGACGAGGTACTTGTTAAGAATATTCTGGGACTTTGCCCTCATGTTGAACCAGAATCTGTATGGAATAACACAGGTGAGTGATTTTCTTAGAATCTGAGAACTGAAAGAAATGTGGGGCATGGAGCTAGTCCCGGTGTTCCCAAGCCTGGTGACTCTCACTGTTATGACCTAATACAGGGAGTCTGGGCCCCACTCCTTACCTGTTTGATCCCAACCTCACCAGGGGCTTTAGGGCTTTAGTTTTCAACAGGCTGGTCATTAGTCTGGAGTGGTAACCCACTCATCTTTTCAGATTCCTTCAGGAAAGGGAACTTGACTCAACGTGCTTGGTTATTGGGCTAGAAAATAGCAGCACAAGAAATCCTCTTCTGACAGATATTGATCGACTCAAATAATATTCACATTTCAGGTCCTTAGCATGGGGAGATTCAAGATGAGGGAGCAGGGCCCCTGCCCTTGAGGCACATGTACGGTTACTAAGCCTTTCTCAAAGGATGAGTTTGGGGGTGGCATGTGCCCTGCTACAACAGCTCTCAGGTGGGCGTGTGCCTGGGTGGGGTCAGAAAGCATAGGGCACCTACTCTCCTCACCTGTTGGCTGCTGTCACCCTCCATTTGTTTTTCTCTTAACAACTTGATGAAATATCCCCAACATCTAGAAAAGCACAGAGGCAAATATAATGAGTAACCACGTGCCTCCACGTGGTTTTAACAAATATCCCCCATCTTGCTTGAAACCCTCCTGCCTCCCCAGAGTCACTGATCCAGAGGTGGGGTGTTGGGGGCTCCTTTTCTTAGAGAAGCCTGCCCCCTGATTGGTTTACTGTGTGGGTCCATAAATCCTATATAGTCACATCCCCTTTACATTTATATAAATGGTGTCAATGGGTATCGTTCAGCAACTTTTTTTTTAAGTCAGCATTGTGTTTTTGAAATTTGTCCATTGTTACCATGTGACCTGACATGGCCCCATACTTATGAGTAAAATCAGGAAATGGAAGTCAGACAGCTTGAAAACCTTCTTACTGGAAAACATGCAAGAAGATGTGGGTGAGACAGTTTCTGTTGAAATTTTAGTATAGAACATTGTCATTTATGGGAAAATAGTTGATGTGAATTAGGCACTATTTTGAATAGCCCTTTGTCAACTTAATGAGAATTAGTTGCATGTTGTATGAAAAGTTCATTGTTTTTATTTACTATGGGTGTAGTTATTGCAGTTTGGTTCCAGACAAGTGAAAGTTAAGATTTGTGGCATAAAATAGGAAGCAGAGGGAGGCTAATTAAAGTTCTGTTGATGATAAAAGGATGACTGATCAAGGAGCAGCTGGCTTCCCAATTTAAACACAATTTGTCCTATTACACGAGGACAGCCCTCCGCAAGTTCTCATGATTGTCTTTCAAAGGTGAAGGAGTGTGTTTCAGCAACAAGCGTGAAGGCTGTTACACTCTATTTTTGTTCACTTTTTTGCCTTGAAGCATTATGTCTCCTGGGTTTACCCAAGGTAAAGGAGGGGGGTCACAAAACCCGGCTAAGGTTTTCAATGGTGCTCCGTCCACTCCACCCACTTACTACACCCTGGAAAAGCCCAGCTCCCTTTCTGCTTTCTCCAGGGAAGTGCCCAAGCATTTGATTGTATTTTGTATCTTTTTCTTATTTTTCCCAACACCCTCGCCTGATGGACTTTAAAATGTTGGTGCCCAGGACATAACCCAGCAAGGCCCCTGTCTTGCCTAACTAGAGCACCCTTTGTGTGTGTGTGTATGTCTGTGTGTGTGTGTGTCTGTGTGTAGGTGACGGCTGAGTCCTGCTCTGGTCCTTGAGCTTCTGGCTAAACTTATTTTGCTTGATTGTGCCCTGGATGACTTTCACCTTCAAGTGACAGCATCTCTTGTTGCTACTGCTAATAATGGTTGGATAAACATTAAGACCCAGTGCCCTGGATGTGTTTTGTCTAAAAAACATACCACAACTGGGTTCTCTTCAAATTGGCGCTGGGTGGGAACATGAGGTCACATGGCATTTGACTTGCCTGGAGTCAGAGGCTAGATGTGGGCTTGACATTTTGTATTTACAAGTGCTTTGTGTGTTTATCTCATTTTAATTCTTATAAAGCCCCTTTGAAGTGATGATGATTATCCGCATTTTGCAGAGGAGGCGATTAAAGCATGGAGAGTTTGTGATGCAGCCAAGGTCACATGTTCACTAGGTGCCAGCAGTGGGTTAGAATCCAGGTTTGTCTGACAACAGGCTCATGTTCCTCAGCCACTATGTTCTACTGCTTTTGTGTCAAACTACCATCAAATGATTGTTTTTTTCCACTTCCTGCTTAAGAAAAAGAGCTATTGTCTCCTGGAAAAACAAAAATCTAAGGATATAGTTTGTAACTTCATCTTATTTGATTATGTAAGTATTTATATGTGTGTCTGTGTGTGTGTGTGTCATACACACACTTGGGAGGAAATCAGTGTTTTGAATGAATGCATGAAAAAGGAGTAAGTATAGGTCTCCCCCCGCCAAGGAAGCAGCTTCATTCTGATTTTAAAAGTTGTACACGCTCTTTCTTTTAACAACAGCAAACAAGACAACATGCAGCTAGAAAATAAAAACCCCCAGTGCCTTCACCATCAAGAGACATCATTATGTTCATTGAGACTGTTTTGTAAAAGAAATAACTGACCATATAGATCTCACATAACTGGTAATAAAGGTCACTATTTATTTTAGCTACAAATAGAATGAACCAGAGGTTTTGGGGGCGTCATAATTGAGATTCATTGTCAAATGTTGTATATAAATAAACTGTCCAGTCCTCGATGCTATTTTTGCCCAGTCTGGTTCTGCACTAGTTCTGCTGCACAATGTGCTGATGTGGAGAGCCTGAGTGCAGGTTCCTGTCCTCCAGTCTCTGTTTCCAGCACAGTTGACACAGTGTGTGCTGTCACGGCCAGGGCTGGAGTGTTTTCCTGACCAGTGTCTCAGGAATCATAGTCATTTTTTTCATTCTGCTGTTTTCTGAGCAAATCAACCTACCACACTCTCCTCCTATCTTCTCCTCCCCTTCTCTCCCTCCTGTCCATTGCTTGCCTGTCTTCCTCTCACAGAAGCATTTAGGAGGTGGAAGAGATCTGAGAATGAAATTTGAGTGGGCCCTTCTCCCCTGGTAACTCTGCCGTGTGTATTTTTGAAGATACTGATGTGGGCTGTTGCTGTGAGATGTCGGGAGAGGGGCCTGTGCAGGCCCTGCTTCATCCTGAGTAACCCGGCCTGGCTTGGAGAGCCTGCATCTCCTTCGTCCTTCAGAGAAGAAGAGGGCATGGTCACGGGTCACAGAGCACCTGGGCTTCCCAAGGTACCAGGGACAGCTGTGGTCTTCGCTAGGAAGCTTGGGCAGCCTGCAGCTCTCAGGTAGCGTGCCCTTCTACCCTGGGCACCATCATAGAATCTCACACGTGTACTCTATGCTTTTTGAAGCAGTTGTATCCATTACAATTCCTCTATGAGGCAGTTAGGACAAGCGTTATTTTCCCCACTTTACAGATGAGAAAGCTGAGATACACAGCATATAAAATTTGCCCTAAGTCACACACACAGACATAGAGCCAGACCTAGGTCTTCGACCTCTTGACCACCGTCTTGCCGTCAGACCGGCATTTCCCACAGTGTGTGCTACTAAACGTTGGTTTCACAGTCTGGTCTGTCAACAAGTGTCAGAGACGTGAGGGTTCATGTTATCACACCCACAAAGCAAAACACAACATTTGAATTAATGAAGGGTGCTGTGTTTTGCTTTGCTTTACTTTGTATATTAACATGAAGTTAAGTGTAGTAAAGGCTCAAAAAATTACAAAGTTGGAAATCCTGTCAGTGGGGCCAGAGGTCCCAAGTGTACTTCCTCAGTGAGCTTTCAGCCCAGGAGGAGCCATTATTCTGGAGGATATGTTGGAGATGCTTTCCTAGGCCCAGATGTGCTGTCTTGTCCTGGGTTTACTTTGGAGGTGCTCCAGGAGACTTCAGTGTTTAGGGGAAAATTGTATCTTCGGAGACCTGCAGGATGAGTGCATATAGACAGTGGCTGGAGATGCTTCAGGAATGGAGACTACCCTGGGAGTCAGGTGGGAGGCTGGACCTTGGGAATCCTGTCATCATGTTATTGTCAGCAGTTCAGCAGGAACTCTGTGGAGTAGGATTTTAACCAGAAGACAGGAAGGTTCTCCATCAGCAGGATCAGCATTCGAGGACCGGTTGTCAGAGCTGTTAGGTCAAGATTCATGAGCTGTAGTGTGAGTGACAGCTGCACTGTATGGCAAGGATGGATGTAAGATATTTGGACCAAGAAGAGCATGCTGCTGCATCTTGGCTGGTGTTGAACCAGGCACTTTCCCCGAGTGAGGCTGTGCATATTGACCACCTCTGCCCCTGCTCTTCTTTACTATTTAATATTCAACTTTGCTGCTTTTGTTACACTTACCATGGGGAGGGGGTGTTTGGTGAAGGTGCGAGTGGCAGCTTCTACCTCCATTTCATTTGTCAGCTCTCCTACTTCCTTTAGGAGAAGCAGAACTTGGTAACAAAACTCTTACTTTGAAGTAAGTTGTTCCAACCAGGCAGAAATGATTTATTATTTTGCATGGAAATCTCAGACAAAGGAAGCAAGTCCAACTTCTCAGTTCTGAAGAACTGGCCATTACAGTTGATGCTTTGTCTTTTGTCTTGTCTTTTCTTAAATTGCCTTGCCTTGCTGGGTCATATGGTAAGTCTATTTTAAGTCTTTTGAGGAATCTCCATACTGGTTTCCACAGTGGTTGCACCAAACTGCATTCCCATCAACAGTGTAGGAGGTTTTGAAAGTTTGTAACTTTTGACTCCCTTAAGCCATTTCACTCACACCCCTAACCCTCTGCTTCTGGCAACCGCCACTCTGTATTTATAAGCTTGTTTTTTCTTCTTTTCAAAATTTTAGATTATACATTAAAGTAAGATCATATGATTTTTTTCTCTATCTGAATAATTTTTCTTAGGATAATTTCCTTAAGGTCCATTCATGTTGTTGCAAATGGCAAGATTTCATTCTTTTTCATGGCTTAATTATATACACACACACACACACACATATGCACACACACATGCGTGCACACATACATACACTTTATATATTACACATATATTTATACACATACATACACAATTAGATACACATTATGTATATATATATATATGCACACATACACATATTTACATGTATATTTACACATACCTACATATCTCCCATTCTTTATTCCTTCCTCTGTGGATGGGCATTTAGGAGGTTTCTTCATCTGGGCTGTTTTGAATCCTGCTGCTGTGAGCATGGGCTGCAGATACCTCTTCCAGATCCTGATTGTAATTCTTTGGAAAATGTACCCACAAGTAGGATTCCTGGACCATATGGTGATTTTATTTTTAATTTTTTAAGGAACCCCCATTCTGTTTTTTATAGTAGCTTTATCAATGTACATCCCCACCAACAGCGCATAGTGTTCCCTTTTTTTTACATCGTTGCCAATACCAGTTCCTGTCTTTTTGATAAAAGCCACTCTGACGGGTGTGAGTTTCATCTCACTGTGGTTATGATTTGCATTTCCCTGATGGTTAGTGATGTTGAGGATATTATCATGTACATGTTGTTTACTTGTACATATTCTTTGGCAAAATGTCTGTTCAGATCCTCTGCCCATTTTAAATTCAATTTTGGGGGGGTTTTGATGTTGTTGTTATTGGGCTGTAGGAGTTCTTCATATATTTTGGATGTTAATGCCTTATCAGACACATGATTTGCAATTATTTTCTCTCATCCCGTAGGTTGCTTTTCCATACTGTTTTGATTAGTAGAGCTTTATAGTATCTTTGAAATCAAGTCTCATGATCCTCCAGCTTTGTTCTTCTTTGTCAAGACTGCTTTGGTTATTTGAGGTCTTTCATAGCTCCACACAAAGTTTAGAATTGTTAGTTCTATTTCTGTGAAAAATGCCATTGGGATTTTGATCAAGTTTGAATTGAATATGTAGATTGCTTTCAGTACTATGGACATTTTAATAATAGTAGTTTTCTAATCCATGGACACAAAATATATTTTCATTTACTTGTGTCTTCTTTAGTTTCTTTCATCAATGTCTTATTGTTTTAAATATAAAGGGTCTTTTACATCCTTGGATAATTTTAGTCTAGGTATTTTATCCTTTTTGATAAAATTGTAAATGGGATTGTTTTCTTAATTTCCCTCAATTTGAGTTTTTCATTAGCCTATAGTAATGCAGCAGATTTCCATATATTGATTTTGTATCTTGCAACTTCAGTGAATCCATTTATTGATTTTATTTAACAGGAAGACATAAAATTCTAAATTTACCTAAAAATATACTGAGCAACAGCTCTCAAAGTTAAAATTAAATCTAAAATCATAAATGGAGATTTAAAGAACTCTCACAGTAACTGACAGAACAAAAATATCAGTAATGCTATAGAATATTTAAACCATACATTTAAACATTTACACATAGAACACTGCATCCAAAAGTCATAGAGTAGTTTTATCCTCTAGTGCACATGGAACATCTACCAAAGTTGATCACATGCTAACCTTAAAAAAGTCTTATCGTAGTCTTAATAATAGACTTGACAAGAATATTACCAGAAAAAGGAAAACTATGGAATAATGCACCTGATAAATATAGAAACATAAAGCCTCAA